>NW_027490253.1:89310-419984 GCF_050948175.1 Xylocopa sonorina
CATAATAAGATATAATATTCATTGCGATGTGTCATGTATACCTCGTATTCACTTCAAAGAATGTAAATGCGACTACTCCTTCCTGTTAAATAACGTTTGCAGATGTCTCCGTATCGAAGCAGTAGAGTCTAATGCTCTTAATCCGATATCGCATTCATTTCTATGTTTCGTGATAGCGTATAATATTCACTGCGAAGTGTCATGTATACCTCGTATTCACTTCAAAAGTATGTAAATGCACCACTTCCTTGCTAGGAAATAGCGCTTTCAGAATTCTACGTATCGTAGCAATAGAGTTCGAATGCTACTTAAATCGCGATATCGCATCTCAATTCTATATATCGTGATAAGATCTAATATTCATTGCGAAGTGTCATGTATATCTTGCATACACTTCAGATGAATGTAATTGCGACATTTCATTGCTAGGACAAAGCGTTTGCATTTGTCTACGTATCGTAGCAATAGGGTTCTAATGCTTCTGAAAACGCGATATTGCATCTCATTTCTATGTTTTATCATAAGATATAATATTCACTGCGAAGTTTCATGTATACCTATCTTACACTTCAAATGAATGTAAATGCGACATTTCCTTGCTAGGAAATAGCGTTTGCAGATGTCTACGTATCGTAGCAATAGAGTTCCAATGCTTCTGAAAACGCGATATCGCAACTCATTTCTACGTTTCTTGATAAGATATAGTATTCATTGCGAAGTGTCACATATACCTCGCATACACTTCAAAAGAATGCAAATGCAACACTTCCTTGCTGGGAAATTGCGTTTGCAGATGTATACGTACCGTAACAATAGTGTTCTAACACTTCTTACAACGCGATATTGCATATTATTCCTATGTCTCATGATAAGATATAATATTCATTGCGAAGTGTCATGTATACCTCGTATTCACTTCAAAACAATGTAAATGCGACACTTCATTGCTAGGAACTAGCGTTTGGATATGTCTACGTATCGTAGCAATAGTTTTCTAATGCTCTTTAAATCGCGATATCGCATCTCATTTCTACGTTTCATGATAAGATATAATATTCATTGCAAAGTGTCATGCACACATCGCACTTACTTCAAGAGAATGTAAATGCGGCACTTCCTTGCTAGGAAATAGCATTTTCAGAAGTCTACATATCGTAGCAATACAGACGTAATGCTTTTTAAAACTTGATATCGCATTTAACGTCTATGTTTCATGATAAGATAAAATATTCATTGCGAAGTGCCACTTATACCTCGTATACACTTCAAATGAATGTAAATGCGACACTTCATTGCTAGGAAATAGCGTTTACAGATGTCTACGTATCGAAGCAATAGGGTTCTAATGCTTCTTAAGACGGGATACCGCATCTCATTTCTATGTTTCATGATAAGGTATAATATTAATTGCGAAGTGTCATGTATACCTCGCATACACTTCTAATGAATGCAAATGCGATATTTCCTTGCTAGGAAATGGCGTTTGCAGATGTCTACGTATCGCAGCAATAGGTTTGTAATGCTTCTTAAAACGCGATATCGCATCTCACTTCTATGTTTCATGATAAGATATAATATTCCGTGCAAAGTGTCACTTATACCTCGCACGCACTTCAAGAGAATGTAAATGCGGCACTTCCTTCCTAGGAAATAGCATTTTCAGAAGTCTACATATCGTAGCAATACAGATCTAATGCTTTTTAAAACTTGATATCGCATTTAACGTCTATGTTTCATGATAAGATAAAATATTCATTGCGAAGTGCCACTTATACCTCGTATACACTTCAAATGAATGTAAATGCGACACTTCATTGCTAGGAAATAGCGTTTACAGATGTCTACGTATCGAAGCAATATGGTTCTAATGCTTCTTAAGACGGGATACCGCATCTAATTTCTATGTTTCATGATAAGGTATAATATTAATTGCGAAGTGTCATGTATACCTCGCATACACTTATAATGAATGCAAATGCGACATTTCCTTGCTAGGAAATGGCGTTTGCAGATGTCTACGTATCGCAGCAATAGGTTTCTAGTGCTTCTTAAAACGCGATATCGCATCTCACTTCTATGTTTCATGATAAGATATAATATTCAGTGCAAAGTGTCACTTATACCTCGCACGCACTTCAAGTGAATGTAAATGCGTCACTTCCTTGCTAGGAAATAGCGTCTGCAGATGTCTACGTATCGCAGCAATAGACTTCTAATGCTTCTTAAATCGCGATAACGCAACTCATTTCTACGTTCCTTGATAAGATATATTATTCATTGCGAAGTGACATGTATACTTCGAATATACTTCAGAAGAATGTAAATGCGACACTCCCTTGCTACGAAATAGCGTGTGCAGATGTCTACGTATCGAACCAATAGAATTCTAATGCTTCTTAAAACGTGATGTCGAATCTCATTTCGATGTATCACGATAAGATATAATATTCATTGCGAAGTGTCCCTTATACCTCGCATACACTTCAAACGAATGTAAATGCGACACTTCCTTGCTAGGAAATAGCGCTTGCAGATGTCTACGTATCGAGGCAATAGAGTTCTAATGCTTCCTACAACGCGATATCGCATCACATTTCTATGTGTCATGATAAGATATAATATTCATTACGATGTGTCATGTATACCTCGTATTCTAGGTAGAGGTCCTTCTCACACCCGAGAACCATCCTGTTTGTCTCCATGGACTATGGCAGCGGTCTTATCGTTGCAAAGCTCTGGATCGTATCCTTCGGGCTTCAGGGTCTCTTCTTGCTCACTTCCCGACTCCTTCACTGTCGAGCCCGTCACGCTACCTCGGCGCACAGCCCTTCCGCGAACCTGCGGTCTTATTATCCGCCGAAGAGGCGTCTTATGGGTCGCTTCTTCCATCAGCTCGCCAGTCTTATCCGTTGAACGGAGAGAGAGAAACGAACGGGGGGGGGGGAAGGTTCTACCATTGTGTATTTCACGCTCCTCGCAAATACAGCTATCGCGATGGTCCGTGTAGCGCTTCTCGCATGGGTGGTGATCTGCGAGCTAGTCTAACCGAAGCAGGGGGGGGGGGGGGTGAGCGAGCCTTGTGACGTCACCACGTCACAGTACATACAAATTTGCGATTAAGTAGCTATGTGTTCAAATTCAATTCCGAATAATGCACTAAAAAGCATCCCAGATAACAAACGGCAAGATGGTAGCGACACCATGCCGGCACTATATTGCCACTTCCGAGGAGTGTCAACTGATTCGTAGTCATCTGTGACCAGATTCGTTAACTAAAATGCCAGAGCGTGTTACCAGCACATTCTAGACAAGCAAATCGCGCAGCACCAGCACCATGGTGACACGCGTATCATCGCTTTATTCATGAATCTCCTCAGCAATGACGCAGGATCACATTTGGCAATGGGGAACCTGTGCTTTCATACAAATTAGAACCGTTAGATGTCAGTAGATGTTCAGCATATGAGTATTGATAGACATTTTGATGGTCGTTTTCCTATATTTATAGTTATTGAGCGAGTCGTATATATTTCTTTCAATCCATCATAGACTAAAAATATTATTTATCAAAAAAATATTACTTATAAAATAAAAATTCATGCTGTTGCGTCCCTAACTTCGCCTTGTGTAATTTTTGAAATAACATGCTGTCATCGTAGTTAATGTAACCCTCAATTGCATGAATTTGCAACAATAAATTGAAGAAAATATATATAAAATAAGTGTGTATATTTTTATGACAAAGTAATTATCGACTTTATGGAAAAAATCGTCCTATCGAGCTAGTTTATAGAAAATAATAAAATCGAGTTCTTATATCTTTGTTTTGTGCCGGTGTATCTATTTTGGAATCAAAATAAATAAATTGCACAGTTTAGTCATTTTTCATATTTGCTTATCATTTTTATGGAAACAGCTTCCCCATTAGTAAATGTCAGCCTACGCCACAACCACGCGTGTAGCTATGGTGAGCTGATAGTGTCATTGTCACGGCCGTGTAGCCCGTGTGCTATATCTCGGTGTTGTTAGCACAGTTCTGTCACGGAATTCGTTCCATCCGTTGTCATTGGCGTGCCAATCGCTGGCTGTTTGGGATATTGTAGTGCATGAGGCAGACTTGTTCCTTATCATCGTCAAGGAGATGGATTTTCACTCCCCCCTTTTTGAATTTTTTAAATTATTGTTTGGAATTTTTGCCGCTTCTGTATCTCTATGACCGCATTGTGGATTCAACTTATGTACGATCTTTTTGGTCTTCATCTTTTATTACATGTAATATTATATATGTGATGCACGTTTGTTATGTAATGCTCCGATTTGTAAGCCTCAGATACTTTTATTCTTTGGTAAAGCAACTTATTCGATTAATATATATTTATTAGACATAGATATAAACAATTAGAAAAATGTTATTAAAACGCTATTAAATATGTTGTTGCAATTATATATTTAAGGTCTGAAGATGTAGATGCAATTAATGTCCGATATTTTACGTGATCCAATCGACGTATCAAGTGAGGCTATGAAATATAAAAATCTTTTACTATTCTTTGACCCCTTTACATGTTACATGAATGATAAGTCCTGCAAGACAAGAAGCCTGAATTAGTGAGATATCTAGGAACATAAGTAATTTGTAAGTAACACATCTTTTCTCTTTGAAATATTTGCCTTTGCATAGAATAGAACGTATAGATATAATGGCCTGTTTTGTACCCATTTCGGTCCAATTCTATTATAGCCTTTGAGCAGAAGTAATATTGATTATACTTGATTTTTGCAATAGTTCTTTGATTAACAGATTTTATTAACCTAGAATCATCATTTGACGGATGTATCAATCTACTTTGTAGCTCCATCAGTTTCTTTTTCTGCTCGCTACTTTCCATTTTCAGTTCCGTATACTTATCCTTTATCACCATCATATATGTTGCGTAAAATTACAATAACTTTTTGTCCTCAAATTTTGCGGATATTTCAATTAAATTTCCTTTGATTAAATAAACGGAAATTAAAAAACAGTGGCACGTACCATTTCTTGGAAACGTTGTATCGTAATTTGCATCTGACTGTTTTGAAAGGCACGCACTTTACTTAACGTTTGCAATGATTCGGTTAGCGAAATAAAGAAATATTCTACTTTCGAAATTGTTGGCTCTTGTAATTCTAAGGCAAATATATTCATCTGTCGACATCGTGAACATTGTTTTTTGGCAAAAGAAAAACAAATATACGATAAGTAAAATAATAAACGTAAATATTAAATTTAACTCTGTTCATCGTTGCCTTGTTGGACACATCCATAACAATATACAGGGTGGGGCAGTAATAAGTAGCACCTCAGATATCCACGAAACTATAAGTTTCATAGAAGTTTTTGCTAATATAAAATTGCATAGTACAAAGGGCCCATCCGTTGATGACAATAGTTTTTTTGTAAGTGGAGTTATGTTGGACATATGAAGGTTATCTTCATTTTTTAAAATGAATTGGTATGTCCATTCTTCCGTAATACGATAGAGCATTTTAAAGCAAGTTTAACGATCTGTAACATGAAGGCATTGAAGGTTACAAAAAGTAAAGAAAGACGATAATACTCACGGTTTTGATAGTAAATGAAACATACGTATTGTAAACAGTGGTGGAAGGCGTAATACATACCGTTTACTTCACTGTGAATAATCACTTTTCGAAGGGCATTTCAATAGTTTGCAGCATAAGTAAAACATGATAAGATTAGTATTGAAAAATCGGTTCGAATACGTTTGGTTAGGCTGTTCTTTGTGTCGTTCATTTTATAAGTACTGAGCTGCGGATTCCTGAGGACAGCTCACAAAATTGTTGAACTATGGAAGATTATCATTGTGAATTTGAATCAAAAGGTAATTAAATTCCATTAGATTGTAAACAGATCTCAATGTTTCATTTTAGATAGTAAGATTAAATACTCTTTACAAAACTACACGAATGGATACATACCTTTCTGTTATTATTATTTCATAAAGAATTATAATTGCAATTATATAGTTCATTACGATAAAAAATATTTCCCAGAAAATTCTAAATATTAAATTAAAGAATCAAGTAAAACATTTTTAATAATTACGAATATGAAAAATACTTGAACATTCCAATAGAAAGATGTCTAAACAGGAGCTAGAAAAGTCAAACATTTAATTTCAATTCCAGAATTCATCTATAAGAGGTAAAATGTTTCGAAAACTTTAATTACAGTCTTTAATGCAAGCAGTTGGGCAGTATTTCAGTTTTTAAGAAAATTGATGAAAGTCAACCATTTTGAAGTGGTCAGAATCTCTGTCGTTTGAGCAATAAGTGAATAACACATAACTGCATAAATTCCAGGCTTAAAAACTTATGGATTAAATCCTATGCAGACTCGTTTATGAGCGAGTTACTAAATAATAATCCACACTAAGTAATCATTTTAAAACTTAAACGAGTACATCTCGCGAACTTTCAAAGATATCAGAAGCGTGAAAAGTATGTGGTTTATCAAAAATTCTTCTAAAAGAACGAACGAAGCCAATAGAAATCTTTGTTGAAGTAAGCAAGTTCTAAAGTTCTAAGCAACGCGATGGCCCTTATCTGCCTATGTTTCATAGCAAGTAAGTTCTGAATTTCTATGAAATCCGATGGAATTCCTCACTACTAACGTTTCAAAGTAAGTTCTCAAATTCTCAGTTCTACGTTTAAAACTATGTGTGTTCTATATATCTATGTAAAGTGATGGTTCCTATTAGTTGTGACGGAAACCTATATATAGTAAGTCAGGGAAGCTCGAAGGGGTTAATTATCTAAATGCTTTAAGGTGTAAAACGTACTTTAATCTAAAGCGATCTATCGTTCCAAGGTATCCGCTCACGTACAACTTTTCTTGGGCGCCAGCTGCTCAGAAAGTAGCAAAGGGATAGACTACACGACCCCGGGAACCCTGAGGCGGGACAACCCTTGAAACTTCGAAATGGTCCTCCTCTCGACTACGCCTAGCCAAGTACACACACTCAGGTCGCGAGATACTGAAGTCACGGCATGTTTATTTATGGTCTCGACGTGGGTTTAACTAAGAAGGGCTACGGGAAACTACGCAACACGCCGCAAATTACCGGGTATCATAACTCGCTTCACGATATAATATACAATATACAATATGCGACACAAGAAATGGGACGCTTTAGCGAATAAGCTCTCACATTCTCTTCTTCAGGTTCCTTGAAGTCGCGGGTGGTCCTCTCCTGCATCCTCCTCGGGGCTCCTTGGTGAAGTGGGCTGTAGGCTTCGGTATTGTTCGAGTCCATCGATCAGTGGATTTCGGCGATTTCCTCTTCTCGCCCCCTTGGGTGTCCCTGAGGGGATCCTCCTGATCATTTAAGTTGCGTAGCGCCTCGCGCGCCGCGCTCCCATGGCCCACCTGCAGGGCCGCTGGACTTTTGACTTCTCTTTAGGGGTTTAAGGATGGTTGAGGACCTTCTCACATCCCAGAGCATTATAAAGCACAAAAGCAGATAAACATAATGCGATGCATAGAGCTTCACAACCTTTTAACTTACTTTGAACTGTTTATATGAAATGCGATATTGAGGTGCACGAAGCATGACAAATTAAATGCTTCGACACCTGGACATCTAGAAACGCTATCCCCGGACAAGAAAGTGTAGGGTTCACACTCAATTCATGTGCAGAAGCAGATAAACATAACGCGATGCTATGAATATTACATCTTAACATGAAATATAGAAGTAAGATGCGCAGCCGCGTTTAACGAAGCATTAGAACTCTATTGCTTCTAAACCTTCAGATATAGAAACGAAATTCCACAGCAAGGAAATGATGCATTTACATTCATTTGCAGTGTAGAGGAGATATACATAACGCGTTGCATTGAAATTACACCTTATCATGTGACTAAGAACTGATATGCGATATCGCGTTTTATAAAGAGTTAGAAATCTATTGCTTCGATGCGTAGATATCTAGAAACGCAATTTCCTAGCCAAGAAGTGTGGCATTTGCATTCTTTTGAAGTGTAGACGAGGTATACATAACACTTCGCAATGAATATTATACCTTATCATGAATCATAGAAGTGATATGCGATATCGCGATATAAGAAGCATTAGAACCCTATTCCTTCGATACGTAGACATCTGCAAACGTTATTTCCTAGCAAAGGACGTGTCGCATTTACATTCGTTTGAAGTGTATGCGAGTTATATATGACACTTCGCAATGAATATTATAGCTTATCATGAAACATAGACGTGAGATGCGATATCGGGTTTTAACAAGCATTAGTACTCTATTGCTACGATACGTAGACATCTGGATACTCTTTTTCCAGGCATGGAAGTGTCGCATTTACATTCCTTTGTATTGAGTACGAGGTATACATAACACTTCGCAATGAATATTATATCTTATAATGAAACATAGAAATTAGATGCGATATCGCGATTTAAAAAGCATTAGAACTCCATTGCTACGATACGCAGACATCTGCAAGCGCTATTTAATGCAAAGGAAGTGTCGCATTTACACTCTCTTGAAGCGAATACGAGGTTTACATGACACATCGCAATGAATATTTTATCTCATCATGAAACATAGAAATGTGATGCGACATCTCGTCTTAAGAAGCTTTAGAACTCTATTGTTTCGATACGTAGTCATTTGGAAACGCTATTTCCTAGCAAGGAAGTGTCGCATTTACATTCTTTTGATGTGAATACGAGGTATGCATGACACTTCGCAATGAATATTATATCGTATCATGATACATAGAAATGAGATGCGATATCGCGTATTTACATTAGAAATCTATTGCTTCGAAACGTAGACATCTGCAAGCGCTATTTCCTAGCAAGGAAGTGTCGCATTTACATTCACTTGAAGTGTAGACGAGGAATACATATCACTTCGGAATGAACATTATATCTTATCATGAGTCATAGAAATGAGATGCGATATCGCGTTTTAGGAAACACTACAACACTATTACTACGATACGTAGACATCGGCAAACGCTATTTCCTAGCAAGGAAGTGTCGCATTTACATTCATTTGAAGTGTATGCGAGAAATACATGACACTTCGCAATGCATATTATATCTTATCATGAAACTCAGAAATGGGATGCGATATCGCGTTTTAAGAAGCTTTAGAAATCTATTGCTTCGATACGTCGACATCTGCAAACGCTATTTCCTAGCAAGGAAGTGTCGCATTTACACTCATTTGAAGTGCAGACGAGGGATTCATAACACTTCGCAATGAATATTATATCTTATCATGAGACATAGAAATGAGATGCGATATCGCGTTTTGAGAAGCATTAGAACTCTATTGCTACGATACGTAGACATCTGCAATCGCTATTTCCTAGCAAGGAAGTGTCGCATTTACATTCTTTTGAAGCGAATACGAGGTGTACATATCACTGCACAATGCATATTATATCTTATCATGAAACATAGAAACGAGATGCGATATCGCGTTTTAAGAAGCATTAGAACTCTATTGCTACGATAGGTAGTCATCTGCAAACGCTATTTCCTAGCAAGGAAGTGTCGCCTTTACATTCTTTTGAAGTGTAGACGAGAATACATGACAATCCGCAATGAATATTATATCTTATCATGAAACATAGAAATGAGATGCGATATCGCGATATATGAAGCATTATAACTCTATTGCTTCGATACGTAGACATCTGCAAACGCTACTTCCTAGCAAGGAAGTGTCGCATTTAAATTCTTTTGAGGCGAATACGAGGAATACATAACACTTCGCAATGAATATTATATCTTATCATGAAACATAGATATGTGATGCGATATCGCGATATATGAAGCATTATAAGTCTATTGCTTCGATACGTAGACATCTGCAAACGCTACTTCCTAGCAAGCAAGTGTCGCATTTACATTCATTTGAAGTGTAGGCGAGGAATACGTAACACTTCGCAATGAATATTATATCTTATCATGAGTCATAGAAATGAGATGCGATATCGCGTTTTAAGAAACATTAGAACTCTACTACTGCGATACGTAGACATCGCAAACGGTATTTCCTATCAGGGAAGTGTGGCATTTACATTCATTTGAAATGCATGAGACGTATATATGACACTTCGCAATGAATATTATATCTTATCATGAAACATAGAAATGAAATGCGATATCGCGTTTTAAGAAGCATTAGAACTCTATTGCTTCGATACGTAGACATCTGGTAACGCTGTTTCGTAGAAGGGAAGTGTCGCATTTACATTCATTTGACGAGTATGCGAGGTATACATAACACGTCGCAATGAATATTATATCTTATCATGAAACATAGAAATGAAATGCGATATCGCGATTTAAGAAGCTTTAGAACACTATAGCTTCGATACGTAGACATCTGCAAACACTACTTCCGATCAAGCAAGTGTGGCATTTACATTCATTTGAAGTGTAGGCGAGGAATACACAACACTTCGCAATGGATATTATATCTTATCATGAAACATAGAAGTGAGATGCGATATCGCGATTTAAGAAGCATTAGAATACCATTGCTTCGATACGTAGACATCTGCAAACGCTACATCCTAGCAAGGAGGTGTGGCATTTACATTCTTTTGGACTGTAGACGAGGTATACGTAACACTTCGCAGTGAATATTATATCCTATCATGAAACATAGAAGTGATATGCGATATCGCGTTTAAAGAAGCATTACAACTACATTGCTTCTATACGTAGACATCTGGGAACGCATTTCCTAGCAAGGATGTGTGGCATTTACATTCATTTGGAGTGTAGACGAGGTATACGTAACACTTCGCAATAAATATTATATCATATAATGAAACATATAACTGAGATGCGATATCCAGTTTTAAGAATCATTATAGCTCTAATGCGTGGATTCGTAGACATCTGGAAACGCATTTCCAACCAAGGAAGTGGCCCATTTACATTCTTTTGAAGTGTAGACAAGATGTACATATCCTTTCGCTATGAATATTATATCTTATCATGAAACATACAAATTAGATGCGATATCGCGCTTTAAGAAGCATTAGAACACTATTGCTTCGATACGTAATCATCTGGAAAGGCTTTTCCTAGCAAGGATGTGTGGCATTCACATAATCTTGTAGTGTAGACGAGGTATACATAACACTTCGCAACGTATATTATATCTTATCATGAGACGGAAATGACATGCGATATTGCCTATTAAGAAGCATTACAACTCTATTGTTTCGGTACATAGACATCTGGAAACGCATTTCCTAGCAAGGAAGTTTCGCGTTTACATTCTTTTGAAGTGATATCGAGGTATACCTGACACTTCGCAATGAATATTATATCTTATCATGAAACATGGAAATGAGATGCGATTTGTCGTTTTCAGAAGCATTTGAAATCTGTTGTTTCGATACGTAGACATCTGCTAACGCTATTTCCTAACAAGCCCTACTGCTTCGACACGTAGACATCTGCCATCGCTATTTCCTAGCAAGGTAGTGTCGCATTTACATTCATTAGAAGCGTAAGCCAGGTATACATGCTACTTCGCAATGAATATTATATCTTATCATGAAACTTAGAAATGAGATGCGATATCGCGTTTTAAGAAGTGTCAGAACTATATTTCTACGATACGAAGACATCTGCAATCGTTATTTCCCAGCAAGGAAGAGTCGCGTTTACATTCATTTGAAGTGAATACGAGGTATACGTGACACTTCGCAATGAATAATAGATCTTATCTTAAAACATAGAAATGAGATGCGATATCGTGTTTTAAGAAGTTTTAGGCCACTATTGCTACGATACGTAGATATCTGGAGACGCTACTTCCTAGCAAGGAATGTTCGCATTTACATTCTTTTGAAGTGAATACGAGGTATACATAACACTAAACAATGAATATTACATCCTATCATGAAACATAGAAATGAGATGCGATATCGCGATTTAAAAAGCATCAGAACTCTATTTCTACGATACGTAGTCATCTGCAAGTGCTACTTCCCAGCAAGGAAGAGTCGCATTTACATTCATTTGAAGTGAATACGGTGTATACATGACACTTCGCAATGAATATTATACCTTATCATGAATGATAAATGTGAGATGCGATATCGCGTTTTAAGCAGTATTAGAACGCTATTGCAACGATACCTAGACATATGCAAACGCTATTTCCTAGCATGGAAGTGCGGCATTTACTTTCTTTTGAAGTGAATACGAGGTATACGTGACATTTCGCAATGAACATTATATCTTATCTCGAAACATAGAAATGAAATGCGACATCTCGTCTTAAGATGCATTAGAACTCTATTGCTACGATTCGTAGATACCTGGAGACGCTATTTTCTAGCAAGGAAGTGTCACGTTTACATTCTTTTGCTCTGAATACGAGGTATACATGACACTTCGCAATGAATATTATTCCTTATCATGAAACATAGAAATGAGATGCTATATCGCGTTTTATGAAGCGTCAGAATTCTGTTGCTTCGATACGTAGACATCTGCAAATGCTATTTCCTATAGAAATGGAGTGTCGCATTTACATTAATATGGAGAGTATGCGAGATATAAGTGACACTTCGCAATGCATATTATATCTTATCATGAAACATGGAAATGAGGTGCGATATCACGTATTTAGGAAGCATTAGAACTCTACTGCTTCGTTACGTATACATCTGGGAACGCTATATCCTAGCAAGGAAGTGTGACATTTAAATTCTTTTGAAGTGCAGACGAGGTGTACATAACACTTCGCAATGAATATAATATCTTATCATGAAACATAGAACTGAGATGCGATATTGCGTTTTAAGGAGCATTGAAACTCTTCTGTTTCGGTAAGTAATCATCTTGTAACGCTGCTTCCTAGCAAGGAAGTGTGGCATTTACAATTTTTTGAAGTGTAGACGAGATATACGTAACACTTCGCAATGAATATTCTGTCTTATCATGGGTCATAGAAATGAGATGCAATATCGCGTTTAAAGAAGCATTAGAGGTCTATTGCTTCGATACGTAGATATCTGAGAACGCTATTTCCTAGCAAGGACGTGTGACATTTAAATTCAATTGAAGAGTAGACGATGTATACATAACACTTCGCGATGAATATCATATCTAATCATGAAACATAGAAATGAGATGCGATATCGCGTTTTAAGAAGCATTAGAACTCTATTGCTTCGATACGTAGACACCTGGAAACGCGTTCCCCAGCAAGGAGGTGAGGTATTTACATTCTTCTGTAGTGTAGACGAGGTATACCTAACACTTTGCAGTGTATATTGTACCTTATCATGAAACATAGAAATGGGATGCGATATCGCGTTTTAAGAAGCATTAGAACACTATTGCTTCGATACGTAGACATCTGCAAACGCTATTTCCCAGCAAGGTAGTGCCTCAGTTACATTCTTTTGAAGTGAATACGAGGTATACATGACACTTCGCAATGAATATTATATCTTATCATGAAAAATGGAAATGTGATGCGATATCGCGATTTAAGAAGCACTAGATATCTATTGGTACGATACGCAGACATTTGCAAACGTTATTTCCGGGGAAGGAAATGTCGCAATTACATTCTTTTGAAGTGAATACGAGGTATATGTAACATTCCACGATGAATATTATATCTTATTACGAAACATAGAAATGAAATACGGCATATCGTTTTAACAAGCATTAGAACTCAATTGCTACGATACGTAGACATCTGGAAACGCCATTTCCTAGGAAGGAACTGTGGCATTTACATTCTTGTGAAGTGTAGACGAGGTATACATAACACTTCGCACTGAATATTATATCTTATCATGAAACATTGAAATGTGATGCGATATCGCGTGTTAAGAAGCGTCAGAACACTATTGCTTCGATTCGTAGACATCTGCAAATGCTATTTCCTATAAAAAGGAAGTGCCGCATTTACATTCTTTTGAATTGAATACGCGTTTACATGACACTTCGCAATGAATATAATATCTTATCATGAAACATAGAAGTGATGTCCGATATTGCGTTTTAAGAAGCATTAGAACTCTATTGCTACGAAACGTAGACATCTGCAAACAATATTTCCTAGCAAGGAAGTGTCGCATTTACATTGTTTTGAAGTGAATACGGAGTATACATAACACTCTACAATGAATATTATATCTTATCACGAATCATAGAAATGAAATGCGACATCTCGTTTTAAGAAGCATTAGAACTCTATTGCTACGATACGTAGACATCTGCAAACGCTATTTCCTAGCATGTAAGTGTCGCATTTCTATTCTTTTGATGTGAATAGGAGGTATACATGACACTTCGCAATGAATATTATATCTTATCATGAAACATAGAAGTAAGATGCGATATCGCGTTTTAAGAAGCATTAGAACCCTATTGCTTCGATACGTAGACATCTGCAAACTCTACTTCCTAGCAGGGAAGTGTCGCAATTACATTCTTTTGAAGTGAATACGAGGTATACATGACACTTCGTAATGAATATTATATCTTATCATGAAACATAGGAGTGAGACGTGATATCGCGTTTTAGGAAGCATTAGAACTCTATTGCTACGATACGTAGACATCTGCAAACGCTATTTCCTAGCAAGCAATAGTCGCGTTTACATTCTTTTGAAGTGAATACGAGGTATACATGACACTTCGCAATGAATATTATATCTTATCATGAAACATAGAAGAGAGATGCGATATCGCGTTCTGAGAAGCATTAGAACTCTATTGCCTCGACGCGTAGAGATCTGCAGACGCCATATCTTAGCATGAAAGTGTCGCATTTACATTCTTTTGAAGTGAATACGAGGTGTACATAACTCTTCGCAATGAATATTATATCTTTTCATGAAACATAGAAATGAGGTGCGATATCGCGATTTATGTAGCATTAGAACTCTATTGCTACGATACGTAGACATCCGCAAACGCTATTTCCTAGCAAGGAAGTGTCGCTTTTACATTCGTTTGGAGTGAATACGAGGTATACATGACACTTCGCAATGAATATTATATCTTATCATGAAGCATAGGAATGAGATGCGATATCGCGTTTTAAGGGGAATTAGAAATCTATAGCTTCGATACAGAGATATCTGGGAACGTAATTTCCTAGAAAGGAAGTGTCGCATTTTGTAACGTCAGGCGTACCGCCTGCCACCCATCAACCTCTTCGCACCCCCCAGCATCAACCCCTGGACGCATGCAACCAGCCGAACTCGCCTGCAGAACCAGCAACTGGAAGTGTTCGCGCGCGCATATCTGCACGCGCTCACTCACACCGAGTTCCGCTGCCTCACTCGCACCGCCGAGTATACCTGTCTCGCTCGTACCGGGCACCAGTGTCTCACTCGCACCACCGAGTATACCTGTCTCGCCCGCACCAAGGACGGGCAGCCCTATCTCCCTCGCACCGAGGATTCCGTCCTGCAGGAAGACGTAGCCGCAGCCCATCACCTGAATGGGGTCTTTTCCAATTCCGGGAACAGGATCTGCTAGAACCTATATATTACTTCTAAGCTAGGACATACATACCATATCATGACGCATATATAAGAATTCCTAGATCTAAGTTACACTAAGTAAGATGCGTCCGGCCAGCGGCATGCGCCGCTAGCCCCACCACGATCCGCGGGTCCCCACTCGCTGGACCGAGCGATATCCGCCTCGAAACGCGAGTCCCTCACTCGCGGGACCGCGATCTCCCTACCACGAGCGTCCGCCACCGTAGCGCCCCGCGAACCGAGGAGGTCAGAGACGCGTCTCCAGAGCACACACTCTGACTCGAGATCTCCTACCGAGGAGTCGAAACTTCTAGTTCTAGATCGTTAGCCACCTCAATGTGGGGTTCAGGCATCGTATTTCTATTTCCATTTTAACTTAGTCTTTAACTTAGAATAATTCCAGTTCTTGTATACTTTAAACCTAGAATATATTTTATTTTTACTTTTACTATATCCAAGTACAAGTTCTTTTACCAAGTATACTATTTCCACATCCATTAATTTTATCAAGTGTTTATAGTACTAGTTCTACTTTTAACATTACATTTAACTACGAATTCTTCCACGGGTTCTTCCATACAACTGGGGTTGATCTTCATCAAATTGAAGGAGTATAGAAATCGGCTTTGTGACGTTGAGACCGCCGCTTATCCCTCAGATCTTAGTCGAAAGTACAGAAAAACATGGTGAACGAATCGTGCTTCCGGTTTGCGAAGAACGCGAACGTCTGAGTAGGAAGAATTTCATACGATCACTTGTGCGTGAATATTTGGAGGGTGTTCCGAGAGTCCTCGTATACCAGCGACCTGCCTTCGCACCAGCCCAGACGTCGCTTTCCGAAGCGACCGTCGACGCATCCGATCCAGACACCACGAAGCATCATGCCGATTATGCCACATCCAGCATCATCGCTGAATTCCGACCGCCGTCCTCCTCTTCGCTGGCGACTGATCGAGATGTCCGTAGCAGCCAACAGAACGAAATCAGCTACGATTCCAGCAAACGATCCTCCACGCCGTTTCTACGTACAAATCGAGAGAGAAGTCATCGAAAGGTAGGGTCATTCCTTTATTATCGCGAGTGTTTTCGCTAGTGTCGTGTCAGCCGAAATTGTCGGACCCGGTCTTAACGTGTTCCCGCGGACCGAATTACCGAAAAATAGGCCCGTGTCGTAAAGCCTCCGGAGCAACGGAAAATAGTTTCACCGGACGTGATACCTCGTATTCACTTCAATAGAATGTAAATGCGACACTTCCATGCTAGGAAATAGCGTTTGCAGATGTCTACGTATCGTAGCAAAAGAGTTCTAATGCTTCTTAAAACGAGATGTCGCATCACATTTCTATGTTTCATGATGAGATAAAATATTCATGGCGAAGTGTCATGTATACCTCGTTTTCACTTCACTGGAATGTAAATGCAACACGTCCTTGCTAGGAAATGGAGTTTGCAGATGTCTACGTATATTAGCAATAGAGTTCTAATACTTCTTAACACGAGACATCGCATGCCATTTCTATGTTTCATGAAAAGATATAATATTTATGGCGAAGTGTCATGTATACCTCGTTTTCACTTCACTGGAATGTAAATGCAACACGTCCTTGCTAGGAAATAGAGTTTGCAGATGTCTACGTATAATAGCAATAGAGTTCTAATACTTCTTAACACCAGACATCGCATCCCATTTCTATGTTTCATGAAAAGATATAATATTCATTGCGAAGTGTCATGTATACCTCGTATTCACTTCAAGAGAATGTAAATGCGACACTTCCTTGCGATTAAATAGCGCTTGCAGATGTCTACGTATCGAAGCAATAGAGTTCTAACGCTTCTTAAAACGCGATATCGCTTCTCATTTCTATGCCTCATGATAAGATATAAGATTCGTTGCGAAGTGTTATGTACTCCTCGTCTACACTTCAAATGAATGTAAATGCGACACTTCCTTGCTATTAAATAGCGTTTGCAGATGTCTACGTATCGTAGCAATGGAGTTCTAATGCTTCTTCAATCGCGATATCGCATCTCATTTCTATGTCTCAAGAAAAGATATAATATTCATTGCGACGTGTCATGTATTCCTCGTACTCACTTCAAAAGAATGTAAATGCGACACTTGCATGCCAAGAAAGAGCGTTTGCAGATGTCTACGTATCGTAGCAAAAGAGTTCTAATGCTTCTTAAAACGAGATGTCGCATCACATTTCTATGTTTCATGATGAGATAAAATATTCATGGCGAAGTGTCATGTATACCTCGTTTTCACTTCACTGGAATGTAAATGCAACACGTCCTTGCTAGGAAATAGAGTTTGCAGATGTCTACGTATATTAGCAATAGAGTTCTAATACTTCTTAACACGAGCCATCGCATCCCATTTGTATGTGTCATGAAACGATATAATAATCATTGCGAAGTGTCATGTATACCTCGTATTCACTTCAAGAGAATGTAAATGCGACACATCCTTGCGATTAAATAGCGCTTGCAGATGTCTACGTATCGAAGCAATAGAGTTCTAATGCTTCTTAAAACGCGATATCGCATCTCACTTCTATGTTTCACGATAAAATATAATATTTATTGCGAAGTGTCATGTATACCTCGTATTCACATCAAAAGAATGTAAATGCGACACATCCATGCTAGGAAATAGCGTTTGCAGATGTCAGCGTATCGTAGCGATAGATTTCTAGTGCTTCTTAAATCGCGATATCGCATCACACTTCGATGTTTCGAGATAAGATATAATATTCATAGCGAAGTGTCATGTATACCTCGTACTCACTTCAAAAGAATGTAAATGCGTCCCTTCCATGCTAGGAAATAGCGTTTCCAGATGACTACGTGTCGAAACAATGGAGTTCTAATGCTTCTTAGAACGCGATATCGCACCTCACTTCTACGTTTCATGATAAGATATAATATTCATTGCGAAGTGTCATGTATACCTCGTATTCACTTCAAAGGAATGTAAATGCGACACTTCCTTGCTAGGAAATATAGTTTGCAGATGTCTACGTATCACAGCAGTAGAGTACTAATGCTTCCTAAATCGAGATGTAGTATTTCATTTCTATGTATCGTAATAAGATATAATATTCATTGTGTAATGTTATGTATACGACGTATTCACTTCAGTGGAATGTAGGTGCGAAATTTCCTTGCTAGGAAATAGAGTTTGCAGATGTCTACGTATATTAGCAATAGAGTTCTAATGCTTCTCAAAACGCGATATCGCATCTCTCTTCTATGTTTCATGATAAGATATAATATTCATTGCGAAGTGTCATGTATACCTCGTATTCACATCAAAAGAATGTAAATGCGACACTTCCATGCTAGGATATATTGTTTGCAGATGTCTACGTATCGCAGCAATAGAGTTCTAATGCTTCTTAAAACAATATGCCGCATTACATTTCTATGTTTCGTGATAAGATATAATATTCATTGTGGAGTGTTAGGTATACCTCGTATTCACTTCAAAAGATTGTAAATGCGACACTTCCTTGCTAGGATATATTGTTTGCAGATGTCTACGTATCGTAGCAATAGAGGTCTAATGCTTCTTAAAACGCGATATCGCATCTCACTTCTATGTTTCATGATGAGATATAATATTCATTGCGAAGTGTCATGTATACCTCGCATTCACATCAAAAGAATGTAAATACGACACTTGCATGGTAGGAAATAACGTTTGCAGATGTCTACGTATCGTAGCAATAGAGTTCTAGTGCTTCTTAAAACGCGATATCGCATCTCAATTCTATGTTTCGTGGTAAGATATAATATTCATTTTGGAGTGTTATGTATGCCTCGTATTCACTTCAAAAGAATGTAAATGCGACACTCCCTTGCTAGGAAATATTGTTTGCAGATGTCTACGTATCGTAGCAATGGGGTTCTAATGCTTCATAAAACGCGATATCGTATCTCACTTCTATGTTTCATGACAAGATATAATATTCATTGCGGAGTGTCATGTATATCTCGTATTCACTTCAAAAGAATGTAAATGCGACACTTGCATGCTAGGAAATAGCGTTTGCAGATGTCTACGTGTCGTAGCAATAGAGTTCTAATGCTTCTTAAATCGCGATATCGCATCTCACTTCTATGTTTCATGATAAGATATAATATTCATTGCGAAGTGCCATGTATACCTCGTACTCAATTCAAAAGATTGTAAATGCGACACTTACATGCTAGGAAATAGCCTTTGCAGATGTCTACGTATCGTAGCAGTTGAGTTCTAATGCTACCTAAAACGAGATGTCGTATTTCACTTCTATGTTTCGTAATAAGATATAATATTCATTGTGGAATGTTATGTATACCTCGTATTCACTTCAAAAGAATGTAAATGCGACACTTCCTTGCTAGAAAATAACATTTGCGGATGTCTACGCATCGTAGGAATAGACTTCTACTGCTTCTTATAACGCGATATCGCATCTCACTGCTATGTTTCACGATAAGATATAATATTCATTATGGAGTGTCATGTATACCTCATATTCACTTCAAAAGAATGTAAATACGATACTTCCGTGCTAGGAAATAGCGTTTCCAGATGACCACGTATCGAAAGAATAGAGATCTAATACTTCTTAAAACGAGATGTCGCATCTCATTTCTATGTTTCATGATAAGATATAATATCCATTGCGAAGTGTCATGTATACCTCGTATTCACTCAAATGGAATGCAAATGCGACGTTTCCTTGCTAGGAAATAGAGTTTGCAGATGTCTACGTATCGTAGCAATACAGTTGAAATGCTTCTTAGAATTCGATATCGCATCTCAGTTCTATGCCTCATGATAAGATATAATATTCATTGCGATGTGTTATGTATACCCCGTCAGCACTACAAAAGAAAGTAAATGCGGCACTTCCTTGCCAGGAAATTGCGTTTCCAGATGTCTACGTATCGAAGCAATAGTGTTCTAATGCTTCCTTAAACGCGATATTGCTTCTCATTCACATGTTGCATGATAAGATATAGTTGTCATTGCGATGTATTCTGCATATCTCGTTTACACTTCAAAAGAATGTAAATGCCACAATTCCTTGCTAGGAAATAGCGTTTCCAGACGTCTACGTATAGAAGCAATAGTGTTGTAGTGCTCCTTAAAACGCGATATCGCACCTCATTTCCATGTTTCATGATGAGATATAACAGTTATTGCGAAGTGTTACGTATACCTCTTCTACACTACAGAAACATGTAAATGCCACTCATCCTTGCTAGGAAATGCGTTTCCAGATGTCCATGTATCGAAGCAATAGAGTTCTAATGCTTCTTAAAATGCGATATCGCTTCCCGTTTCTATGTTTCATGATAAGATATAATATTCGTTGCGAAGTATTACGTATACTTCGTCTCCACTACAAAAGCAAGTAAATGCGGCACTTCCTTGCCAGGAAATTGCGTTTCCAGATGTCTACGTAACGAAGCAATAGAGTTGTAATGCTTCTTAGAATTCGATATCGCATCACAGTTCTATGTTTCATGATAAGATATAATATTCATTGCGATGTGTTATGTATACCTCGTCTACACTTCAGAGTAGTGTAAATCCCACACTTCCTTGGTAGGAAATAGCGTTTCCAGATTGTCTACGTACCGAAGCAATAGAGTTGTAATGCTCCTTAATACGCAATAACGCATCTCATTTCTATGTTTCATGATATAATATAATATTCATTGCGATGTGCTATGTATACCTGGTCTACACCTCAAAAGAAGGTAAATGACACACTTCCTTGCCAGGAAATACGTATCCCATTGTGTACGTATCGAAGCGATAGGTTTCTAACGTTTCTCTAACCGCGATATCGCATCTCAATTCTATGTTTCATTATAAGATATAACATTCACTGCGAAGTATTATTTATACCCCGTCTGCTCAGCAAAAGAATGTAAATGCCACACTTCCTTGGTAGGAATTGCGTTTCCAGGTGTCTACGTACCCAAGCAATAGAGTTCTAATGCATCTTAATACGCGATATCGTTACTCCTTTCTATGCTTCATGATAATATACAATGTTCATTGCGAAGTGGTCATGTAAACGTCGTCTACACTTCAAAAGAATATAAATGCCACACACCCTTGCTAGGAAATGAGTCTCGAGATGTCTACGTATGGAAGCAATAGAGTTCTAATTCTTCTTAAAACGCGATATCGCATCTCATTTCTATGTTCCATGATATGATGTAATATTACTGAGAAGTATTATGTATACCTCGTCTACACTTCAAAAGGATGTAAATGACTTATTTCCTTGCTAGGAAATAGCGTTTCCCGATATCTACGTATCGAAGCAATAGAGCTATAATGCTTATTAAAACGCGATATCGAAACGCAGTTCTATCTTTCATGATAAGATATAATATTCATTGCGAAGTGTTTAGTGTACCTCGTTTACACTTCAAATGAATGTAATTGTCACACCACCTTGCTAGGAAATAGCGTTTCGGGATGTCTACGTATCGAAGCAATAGAGATCTAATGCTTCCTAAAACGCCATAACGTATATCAGTGCTATGTTTTATGATATGATATAATAATCATTGCGAAGTGTTACGTATACCACCTCTGCAGTCCAAAAGAATGTAAGTGTCACACTTCCTTGCTGGGCAACAGCGTTTCCAGATGTCTACGTATCGAAGCAATAGAGGTCTAATGCTTCTTTAAACGCGATATCGCATGTCATTTCTATGTTTCATGATAAGATATAATATTCACTGCGAAGTGTTATGTATACCTCGTCTACACTTCAAGGGAATTGTAAATGCCTTACATCCTTGCTAGGAAATGCGTTTCCTCACGTCTACGTATCGAAGCAATAGAGTTCTAATGCTTCTTAAATCGCGATATCGCATCTCACTTCTATGTTTCATTATATGATGTAATATTCAATGCGAAGTGTTATTTATGCCTCGTCTACACTTCAAAGAATGTAAATGCCACACTACGTTGCTGGAAAAGCGATAGCAGATGTCTACGTACCGAAGCAATAGAGTTCCAATGCTTCATTAAACGCGATAACGCATCTCAATTCTATGTTTCATAATAAGATGTAATATTCATTGCGAACTGTTAGGTATAACCTCATCTACACTTCAAAAGAATGTAAATGACACAGTTCCTTGCTAGGAAAACGCGTTTCCAGATGTCTACATACGAAACAATATAGGTCTAATGCTTCTTAATACGCGATATCGCATCCCCATTCTTATGTTTCATCTCATTTCTCTGTTTCATGATAAGATATAATATTCATTGCGAAGTGTTATGTATACCTCGTCTACACTTCAAAAGATTGTAAATGTCACACCTCCTTGCTAGGAAATAGCGTTCCGGACGTCTACGTATCGAATCAATAGAGTTCCAATACTTCCTAAAACGCCATATCGCAACTCATTTCTATGTGTCAGGATAAGATATAATATTCATTGTGAAGTTTTATGTATACCTCGTCTACAATACCAATGAATGTAAATGCGATACTTCCTTCTTTGGAAGTAGCGTTTCCAGATTTCCACGTAAAGGAGCATTAGAGTTCTAATGCTTCTTAGACGCGATATCGCATCTCATTTCTATGTTTCATGCTACGATATAATATTCGGTGATAAGTGATGTGTATACCTCGTCTACACTACAAAAGAATGAAAACGCCACAATTCCTTGCTAGGAAAATGCGTTTCCAGATATCTACGTAATCGAAGCATTAGAGTTCTAGTGCTTCTAAAACGCAATATCGCATCTCATTTCTGGGTTTCAAGATAAGTTATAATATTCATTGCGAAGTATTATGTATACCTCGACTACACTTCCAAAGATACTACCCGGTAAATTTGCGGCGTGTTGCGTAGTTTCCCGTAGCCCTTGTTAGTTAAACCCACGTCGAGACCATAAATAAACATGCCGTGACTTCAGTATCTCGCGACCTGAGTCTGTGTACTTGGCTAGGCGTAGTCGAGAGGAGAGCATTCGAAGTTTCAAGGGTTGTTCCGTCCCAGGTTTCCCGGGGTCGTGTAGTCTATCCGTTTGCTACTTTCTGAGCAGTTGGCGCGCAAGAAAAGTTGTACGTGAGTGGATACCTTGGAACGATAGATCGCTTTAGATTAAAATACGTTTTACACCTTAAAACATTTAGATAATTAACCCCTTCGAGCTTCCCTGACTTACTATATATAGGTTTCCGTCACAACTAATAGGAACCATCACTTTACATAGATATATAGAACACACATAGTTTTAAACGTAGAACTGAGAATTTGAGAACTTACTTTGAAACGTTAGTAGTGAGAAATTCCATCGGGTTCATAGAAATTCAGAACTTACTTGCTATGAAACATAGGCAGATAAGGGCCATCGCGTTGCTTAGAACTTTAGAACTTGCTTACTTCAATGCAAAGATTTCTATTGGCTTCGTCCGTTCTTTTAGAAGAGTTTTTGATAAACCGCATACTTTTCTCGCTTCTGATATCTTTGAAAGTTCGCGAGATGTAATCGGTTAAGTTTTAAAATGATTACTTAGTGTGGATTATTATTTAGTAACTCGCTCATAAACGAGTCTGCATAGGATTTAATCCATAAGTTTTTAAGCCTGGAATTTTATGCAGTTATTTGTTATTCACTTATTGCTCAAACGACAAAAGATTCTGACCACTTCAAAATGGTTGACTTTCATCAATTTTCTTAAAAATTGAAATACTGCACAACTGCTTGCATTAAAGACTGTAATTAAAGCTTACGAAACATTTTATCTCTTATAGATGAATTTTGGAATTGAAATTGAATGTTTGACTTTTCTAGCTCCTGTTTAGACATCTTTCTATTGGAATGTTCAAGTATTTTTCATATTCGTAATTATTAAAAATGTTTTTACTTGATTCTTTTATTTAATATTTAGAATTTTCTGAGAAATATTTTTTATCGTAATGAACTATATAATTGCAATTATAATTCTTTATGAAATAATAATAACAGAAAGGTATGTATCCATTCTTGTAATTTTGTAAAGAGTATTTAATCTTACTATCTAAAATGAAACATTGAGATCTGTTTACAATCTAATGGAATTTAATTACCTTTTGATTCAAATTCACAATGATAATCTTCCATAGTTCAACAATTTTGTGATCTGTCCTGGGGAATCCGCAGCTCAGTACTTATAAAATGAACGACACAAAGAACAGCCTAACCAAACGTATTCGAACCGATTTTTCACTACTAATCTTATCATGTTTAACTTATGCTGCAAACTATTGAAATGCCCTTCGAAAAGTGTTTATTCACAGTGAAGTAAACGGTAAGTATTACGCCTTCCACCACTGTTTACAATACGTATGTTTCATTTACTATCAAAACCGTGAGTATTATCGCCTCTCTTTACTTTTTGTAACCTTCAATGCCTTCATGTTACAGATCGTTAAACTTGCTTGAAAATGCTCTATCGTATTACGGAAGAATGGACATACCAATTCATTTTAAAAAATGAAGGTAACCTTCATATGTCCAACATAACTCCACTTACAAAAAAACTATTTTCATCAACGGATGGCCCCTTTGTACTATGCAATTTTATATTAGCAAAAACTTCTATGAAACTTATAGTTTCGTGGATATCTGAGGTGCTAATTATTACTGCCCTACCCTGTATATTGTTATGGCAAGGCAACGATGAACAGAGTTAAATTTAATATTATGATGTTTATTATTTTACTTATAGTATATTTGTTTTTCTGGAATTTTGCCAAAAAACAATGTTCACGATGTCGACAGATGAATATATTTGCCTTAGAATTACAAGAGCCAACAATTTCGAAAGTAGAATATTACTTTACTTCGCTAGCCGAATCATTGCAAACGTTAAGTAAAGTGCTTGCCTTTCAAAATAGTCAGATGCAAATTACGATACAACGTTTCCAAGAAATGGTACGTGCCACTGTTTTTTAATTTCCGTTTATTTATTCAAAGGAAATTTAATTGAAATATCCGCAAAATTTGAGGACAAGAAGTTATTGTAATTTTACGCAACATACATGATGGTGATAAAGGATAAGTATACGGAACTGAAAATGGAAAGTAGCGAGCAGAAAAAGAAACTGATGGAGCTACAAAGTAGATTGATACATCCGTCAAATGATGATTCTAGGTTAATAAAATCTGTTAATCAAAGAACTATTGCAAAAATCAAGTATAATCAATATTACTTCTGCTCAAAGGCTATAATAGAATTGGACCGAAATGGGTACAAAACAGGCCATTATATCTATACGTTCTATTCTATGCAAAGGCAAATATTTCAAAGAGAAAAGATGTGTTACTTACAAATTACTTATGTTCCTAGATATCTCACTAATTCAGGCTTCTTGTCTTGCAGGACTTATCATTCATGTAACATGTAAAGGGGTCGAAGAATAGTAAAAGATTGTTATATTTCATAGCCTCACTTGATACGTCGATTGGATCACGTAAAATATCGGGCATTAATTGCATCTACATCTTCAGACCTTAAATATATAATTGCAACAGCATATTTAATAGCGTTTTAATAACATTTTTCTAATTGTTTATATCTATGTCTAATAAATATATATTAATCGAATTAGTTGCTTTACCAAGGAATAAAAGTATCTGAGGCTTACAAATCGGAGCATTACATAACAAAGGTGCATCACATATATAATATTACATGTAACAAAAGATGAAGACCAAAAAGATCGTACACAAGTTGAATTCACAATGCGGTCATAGAGATACAGAAACGGCAAAAATTCCAAACAATAATTTAAAAAATTCAAAAAGGGGGGAGTGAAAATCCATCTCCTTGACGATGATAAGGAACAAGTCTGCCTCATGCACTACAATATCCCAAACAGCCAGCGATTGGCACGCCAATGACAACGGATGGAACGAATTCCGTGACAGAACTGTGCTAACAAAGTGCTCCTACTCAGCTTTCGAAATGGCATACTGTTAGTACTGGGGCGGCATTCGTATCACGGCACTATTAAAGCACCGAGATATAGCACACGGGCTACACGGCCGTGACAATGACACTATCAGCTCACCATAGCTACGCGCGTGGTTGTGGCGTAGGCTGACATTTACTAATGGGGAAGCTGTTTCCATAAAAATGATAAGCAAATATGAAAAATGACTAAACTGTGCAATTTATTTATTTTGATTCCAAAATAGATACACCGGCACAAAACAAAGATATAAGAACTCGATTTTATTATTTTCTATAAACTAGCTCGATAGGGCGATTTTTTCCATAAAGTCGATAATTACTTTGTCATAAAAATATATACACTTCTTTTATATATATTTTCTTCAATTTGTTGTTACAAATTCATGCAATTGAGGGTTATATTAAATACGATGACAGCATGTTATTTCAAAAATTACACAAGGCGAAGTTAGGGACGCAACAGCATGAATTTTTATTTTATAAGTAATATTTTTTTTATAAATAATATTTTTAGTCTATGATGGATTGAAAGAAATATATACGACTCGCTCAATAACTATAAATATAGGAAAACGACCATCAAAATGTCTATCAATACTCATATGCTGAACATCTACTAACATCTAACGGTTCTAATTTGTATGAAAGCACAGGTTCCCAATTGCCAAATGTGATCCTGCGTCATTGCTGAGGAGATTCATGAATGGGGAGATGATACGCGTGCCACCATGGTGCTGGTGCTGCGCGATTCGCCTGTCTAGAACGTGCTGGTAACACGTTCTGGCATTTTAGTCAACGAATCCGGTCACAGATGACTACGAATCAGTTGACACTCCTCGAAAGTAGCAATATAGTGCCGGCATGGTGTCGATACCATCTTGTCGTTTGTTATCTGGGATGCTTTTTAGTGCATTATTCGGAATTGAATTTGAACACATAGCTACTTAATCGCAAATTTGTATGTACTGTGACGAGGTGAAGTCACAAGGCTCGCACCCCCCCCCACCCCCCCCCCCCACCCTGCTTCGGTTAGACTAGCTCGCAGATCACCACCCATGCGAGAAGCGCGACACGGAACATCGCGATAGCTGCATTTGCGAGGAGCGTGAAATACACGGTGGTAGAACCTCCCCCCCCCCCCCCCCCCCCGGCCCGTTCATTTCTCTTTCTCCGTTCTACGGATTAGACTGGCGAGCTGATGGAAGAAGCGACCCATAAGACACCTCTTCGGCGGATAATAAGACCGCAGGTTCGCGGAAGGGCTGTGCGCCGAGGTAGCGTGACGGGCTCGACGGTGGAGGAGCCGGGAAGTGACCAAGAAGAGACCCTGAAGCCCGAAGGATAGGATCCAGAGCTCTGCAACGATAAGACCGCTGCCATAGTCCATGGAGACAAACAGGATGGTTCTCGGGTGTGAGAAGGACCTCTACCCCTCCCCATTAGAACTCTATTGCTTCGATACGTAGACATCTGGAAACGCTATTCCCTAGCAAGGATGTGTTGCATTTACATTCTTTTGACGTGTAGACGAGAATACATGACACTTCGCAATGAATATCATATCTTATCATGAAAAATAGAAATGAGATGCGATATCGCGTTCTAACAAGCATTAGAACTCTATTACTTCGATACGTAGACATCTGGAAACGCTACTTCCTAGGAAGGAAGTGTCGCATTTACATTCCTTTGAAGTGTATGCGAGGTATAAGTGACACTTCCCAATGAATATTATATCTTATCATGAAACATAGAAATGGGATGCGATATCGCGTTTTGAGAAGCATTAGAACTCTATTGCTACGATAGATAGTCATCTGCAAACGCTATTTCCTAGCAAGGAAGTGTCGCCTTTACATTCTTTTGAAGTGTAGACGAGAATACATGACACTTCGCAATGAATATTATATCTTATCATGAAACATAGAAATGAGATGCGATATCGCGTTTTAAGAAGCATTAGAACTCTATTGCTTCGATACGTACACATTTGCACACGCTATTTCCTCGCAAGGAAGTGTCGCATTTAAATTCATATGAAGTGCAGACGAGGGATACATAATACTTCGCAATGAATATTATATCTTATCATGAGACATAGAAATGAGGTGCGATATCGCGTTTTGAGAAGCATTAGAACTCTATTGCTACGATAGGTAGTCATCTGCGAACGCTATTTCCTAGCAAGGAAGTGTCGCATTTACATTCGATTCAAGTGAATACGAGGTATACATATCACACCACAATGAATATTATACCTTATTACGAAACATAGAAATGAGATGCGATATCGCGTTTTAAGAATAATTAGAACGCTATTGCTCCGATACGTAGACATCAGCAAACGCTAGTTCCTAGCATGGAAGCGTCGCACTTTCATTCTTTTGAAGTGAATACGAGGTATACATGACACTTCGCAATTAACATTATATCTTATCACGAAATATAGAAATGAGATGCGATATCGCGATTTAAGTAGCATTAGAAATCTATTGCTACGATACGTAGACATCTGCAAGCGCTATTTAATAGCAAGGAAGTGTCGCATTTACATTCTTTTGAAGTGAGTACGAGGTATACATGACATTTCGCAAAGAATATTATATCTTAATACAAAACATTGAAATGAGATGCGATATCACGATTTAAGAAGCATTAGTACTCCGTTGCTACGATACGTAGACATCTGCAAGCGCTATTTAATAGCAAGGAAGTGTCGCATTTACATTCTCTTGAAGCGAATACGAGGTATACATGGCGCTTCGCAATGAATATTATATCTTATCATGAAACATAGAAATGTGATGCGACATCTCGCATTAGGATGCATTAGAACTCTATTGTTTCGATACGTAGTCATCTGGAAACGCTATTTCCTAGCAAGGAAGTGTCGCATTTACATTCTTTTGAAGTGAATACGAGGTATACATGACACTTCGCAATGGATATTATATCATATCATGAAACATTGAAATGAGATGCGATATCGCGATTTAAAAAGCATTAGAACTCTATAGCTATGATACGTAGACATCTACAAACTCCATTTAATAGCAAGGAAGTATCGCATTTACATTCTTTTGAAGAGAATACGAGGTATACATGACACTTCGCAATGAATATTATATCTCATCATGAAACATAGAAACGTGATGCGATATCGCGTTTTAAGAAGCAATTGAAACCTATTGCTTCGATACGTACACATCTGCAAACGCTATTTCCTAGCAAGGTAGAGCCGCATTTACATTCTTTTGTAGAGAATACGAGGTATACATGACACTTCGCAATGAATATTATATCTTATCATGAAACATAGAAATGAGATGCGATATCGAGATTGAAAAAGCATTAGAAATCCATGGCTACGATACGTAGACATCTGCAAACGCTATTTAATAGCAAGGAAGTGTCGCATTTATATTCTTTTGAAGTGAATACGAGGTACACATGGCACTTCGCAATGAATATTATATCTTATCTCGAAACATAGAAGTGAGATGCGATATCGCGATTTAAGAAGCGCTAGAACTCTATTGCTACAATGCGTAGACAACTGCAAATGTTATTTCCTAGCAAGGAAGTGACGCATTTACAATCTTTTGAAGTGAATACGAGGTATACATAACATTCCACAATGAATATTATACCTTAATACGAAACATAGAAATGAAATACGACTTCTCATTTTAAGAAGCATTAGAACTCTATTGCTACGATACGTAGACATCTGCAAACGCTATTCCCTAGCATGGAAGTGCCGCATTTACATTCTTTTGAAGTGAATACGAGGTATACATAACACTCCACAATGAATATTATATCTTATCACGAAACATAGAAATGAAATGCGACATCTCGTTTTAAGTAGCATTAGAACTTTATTGCTACGATGCGTAGACATCTGCAAATGTTATTTCCTAGCAAGGAAGTGTCGCATTTACATTCTTTTGAAGTGAATACGACGTATATATAACACTCCACAATATATATTATATCTTATCACGAAACATAGAAATGAAATGCGACATCTCGTTTTAAGTAGCATTAGAACTCTATTGCTACGATACGTAGACATCTGGAAACGCTATTTCCTAGCATGCAAGTGTCGTATTTACATTCTTTTGAAGTAAATACGAGGTATACGTGACACTTCGCAATGAATATTATATCTGATCATGAAACATAGAAGTGAGATGCGATATCGCGTTTTAAGAAGCATTAGAACCCTATGGCTTCGATACGTAGACGTCAGCAAACAATATTTCCTAGCAACGAAGTGTCGCATTTACATACTTTTTAAATGAATGCGAGGTATACATAACAATCCAAAATGAATATTATATCTTATCACGAAACATAGGAATGATGTGCTATATCGCGTTTTGAGAAGCATTAGAACTCTTTTGCTAATATACGTAGACATCTGCAAACTCTATTTCCTAGCATGGACATGTCGCACTTACATTCCACTGAAGTGAATACGAGGTATACATAACACTCCACAATGACTATTATATCTTATCTCGAAACATAGAAATGAAATGCCACATCTCGTTTTAAGAAGCATTAGAACTCTATTGCTACGATGCGTAGACATATGGAAATGTTATTTCCTAGCAAGGAAGTGTCGCATTTACATTCTTTTGAAGTGAATACGAGGTATACATAACACTCCACAATGAATATTATATCTTATCACGAAACATAGAAATATAATGCGGCATCTCGTCTTAAGAAGCATTAGAACTCTATTGCTGCGATACGTAGACACCTGCAAAGACTATTTCCTAGCATGGAAGGGTCGCATTTACATTCTTTTGAAGTGAATACGAGGTATACGTGACACTTCGCAATGAATATTGTATCTTATCATGAAACATAGAAACGTGATGCGATATCGCGTTTTAAGAAGCAATAGAAACCTATTGCTTCGATACGTACACATCTGCAAACGCTATTTCCTAGCAAGGTAGAGCCGCATTTACATTCTTTTGTAGAGAATACGAGGTATACATGACACTTCGCAATGAATATTATATCTTATCATGAAGCATAGAAAGGAGATGCGATATCGCGTTTTGAGAAGCATTAGAACACCATTGCTACGATACGTAGACATCAGCAAACGCTATTTCCGAGAAAGGAAGATTCGCATTTACATTCATTTGAAGTGTAGACGAGGAGTACATAACACTCCGCAACGAATCTTATATCTCATCATGAGGCATAGAAATGAGACGCGATATCGCGTTTTAAGAAGCATTACAACTCTTTTGCTTCGATACGTAGACAGCTGCAATTGCTATTTCCTGGCATGGAAGTGTCGCATTTACATTCTTTTGAAGTGAGTACGATGTATACATGACACTTCGGAATGAATATTATAACTTATCACGAAACATAGAAATGAGATGCGATATCGCGATACAAGAAGCATTAGAACACTATTGCTACGATACGTAGGCATCTGAAAACGCTATTTCGTTGCAAGGAAGTATCGCATTTACATTCTTTTGAAGAGAATACGAGGTATACGTGACACTTCGCAATGAATATTATATCTTATCATGAAACATAGAAACGTGATGCGATATCGCGTTTTAAGAAGCAATAGAAACCTATTGCTTCGATACGTACACATCTGCAAACGCTATTTCATAGCAAGGTAGAGCCGCATTTACATTCTTTTGTAGAGAATACGAGGTATACATGACACTTCGCAATGAATATTATATCTTATCATGAAGCATAGAAATGAGATGCGATATCGCGTTTTGAGAAGCATTAGAACTCCATTGCTACGATACATAGACATCTGCAAACGCTATTTCCTAGTAAGGAAGATACGCATTTACATTCTTTTGAAGTGAATACGAGGTATACATGACACTTGGCAATGAACATTATATCTTACCATGTAACATAGAAGTGAGATGCGATACAGCGTTTTAAGAAGCATAAGATCCCGGTTGCCTCGATGAGGAGATATCCGCAAACGCTATTTCCTTGCATGGAAGTGTCGCATTTACATTCGTTTGAAGTGAATTCGAGGTACACATGTCACTTCGGAATGAAGATTATATCTTATCATGAAACATAGAAGTGAGATGCGATATCGCGTTTCTAAGAAGCATTAGAACTCTAGTGCCTCGACGCGTAGACATCTGCAGACGCTATTTCCTAGCATGGAAGTGCCGCACTTACATTCTTTTGAATTGAATACGAGGCATACATGACACTTCGCAATGAATATTATATCTTATCACGAAACATATAAATGAGACGCGAAATTGCGATTTAAGTAGCATTAGAATGCGATTGCTACGATACGTAGACATCTGCAAACGCTATTTCCTAGCATTGAAGTGTCGCACTGACATTCTTTTGAAATGAACACGAGGTATACATGACACTTCGCAATGAATATTATATCTTATCATGAACATAGAAATGAGATGCGATATCGCGAATTAAGTAGCATTAGAACCCTATTGCTACGATACGTAGACATCTGAATACGCTATTACCTAGCAAGGAAGTCTCGCATTTACATTCGTTTGGAGTAAATACGAGGTATACATGACACTTCGCAATGAATATTATATCTTATCATGAAGCATAGAAATGAGATGCGATATCGCGTTTTGAGAAGCATTAGAACTCCATTGCTACGATACGTAGACATCAGCAAACGCTATTTCCTAGAAAGGAAGATTCGCATTTACATTCTTTTGAAGTGCTTACGAGGTATACATGACACTTGGCAATGAACATTATATCTTACCATGTAACATAGAAGTGAGATGCGATATAGCGTTTTAAGAAGCATTAGATCCCGATTGCCTCGATGAGGAGATATCCGCAAACGCTATTTCCTAGCATGGAAGTGCCGCTCTTACATTCTTTTGAATTGAATACGAGGTATACATGACACTTCGCAATGAATATTATTTCTTATCACGAAACATATAAATGAGACGCGATATTGCGATTTATGTAGCATTAGAATGCTATTGCTACGAGACGTAGACATCTGCAAACGCTATTTCCTAGCAAGCAATAGTCGCATTTACATTCTTTTGACGTTAATACGAGGTATACATGACACTTAGCAATGAATATTACATCTTATCATCAAACATAGAAGTGAGATGCGATATCGCATTTTAAGAAGCATTAGAACTCTATTGCCGCGACGCGTAGACATCTGCAGACGCTATTTCCTTGCATGGAAGTGCCGGCATTTGCATTCCTTTGAAGTGAATACGAGGTGTACATAACACTTCGCATTGAATATTATATCCTATCGTGAAACATAGAAACGAGAGGCGACATCTCGTTTTAAGATGCACTGGTTCCCTATTGCTACGATACGTAGACATCTACAAACGCTATTTCCTAGCAAGGAAGTGTCGCATTTACATTCTTTTGAAGTGAATACGAGGAATACATGACACGTCGCAATGAATATTATGCCTTATCACGAAAACATAGGAATGAGATGCGATATCGCGATTTAAGAAGCACTAGAACTCTACTGTTTCGATACGAAGACATCTGGAAACGCTACTTCCTAGCAAGGAAGTGCGCATTTACATTCCTTTGAAGTGAACAGGAGGTATAAATGACAATTCGCAATGAATATTATACCTTATCATGAAACATAGACATGAAATGCGACATCTCGTTTTAACAAGCATTAGGACTCTATTGCTACGATACGTAGACATCTGTAAACGCTATTTCCTAGCAAGGAAGTGGCGCATTTACATTCGTTTGGAGTAAATACGAGGTACACATGACACTTCGCAATGAATATTATATCTTATCATGAAGAATAGAAATGAGATGCGATATCGCGTTTTGAGAAACATTAGAAATCTATTACTACGATACGTAGACATCTGCAAACACTATTTCCGAGCAAGGAAGATTCGCATTTACATTCTTTTGAAGTGAATACGAGGTATACATGACACTTCGCAATGAATATTATATCTTATTACGAAACATAGAAATGAAATACGACATCTCGTTTTAAGAAGCATTAGAACTCTATTGCTACGATACGTTGACATCTGCAAGCGCTACTTCCTAGCAAGGAAGTGCCGCATTTACATTCTTGTGAAGTGAATACGAGATATACATGACACTTCGCAATGAATGGTATATCTTATCATGAAACATAGAAGTGCGATGCGATTTCGCGTTTTACGAAGCATTAGAACTCCATTGGATCGATACGTAGACATCTAGAAACGCATTTCCTAGCAAGGAAGTGTGGCATTTACATTCTTTTGAAGTGCAGACGTGGTATACATTACACTTTGCAAAGAATATTATATCTTATCATGAAACATAGAAATGAGATGCGATATTGCGTTTTTACGATTCATTAGAACTCTAGTGCTTCGACACGTAGACATCCGGGAACGCTATTTCCTAGCAAGGACGTGTGATATTTACATTCTTTTGAATTGTAGACGAGGTATACATAACACTTCGCAATGAATATTATACCATATCATGAAACATAGGAATGAGATGCGATACCGCGTTTGAAGAAGCATTAGAACTCTATTGCTTCGATACGTGGACATCTGGAAAAGCTATTTCCTAGCAAGTATGTATGGAATTTACATTCTTTTGAAGTGCAGACGAGGTATACATAACACTTCGCAATGAATATTATATCTTATCATGAGAGATAGAACTGCGGTGCGATATCGCGTTTTAAGAAGCATTAGAACTATGTTGCTTCGATACGTAGACTTCTGGAAACGCATTTCCTTGGAAGGTAGTGTGGCATTTACATTCTTTTGAAGTGCAGACGAGGAATACATAACACTTCGCAATGAATAGTATATCTTATCATGAAACATAGAACTGCGATGCGATATCGCGTTTTAAGAAGAACTAGAACTCTGTTGCTTCGATACGTAGACACCTGGAAATGATATTTACAAGCAAGGGAGTGTGGCATTTACATTCTCTTGAAGTGCAGACGATGTATACAAGGAAGTGTGTCATTTACATTCTTCTGACGTGTAGACGAGGTATACATAACACTTCACAATGTATATTATATCTTATCATGGAACATAGAACTGCGATGCGATTTCGCGTTTTAAGAAGCACTAGGACTATATTGCTTCGATTCGTAGACATCTGGAAACGCTATTTCCTAGCAAGGAAGTGCAGCGAAATGCATTCATTTGATGCGTAACCGAGGTACACATAATACTTCGCAATGAATAATATGGCATATCGTGAAACATAGAATGAGATGCGATATAGCGTTTGAAGGGGCATTATATCTCTATTGCTTCGATACGTAGAAACCTGGACCACGCTATTTACTAGGAAGGAAATGTGGCATTTACATTCTTTTGATGTGTAGACGAGGTATACATAACACTTCACAATGAATTATATATCATATTGTGAAACATAGAAATGAGACGCGATATCGCGTTTTAAGACGCATTAGAACTCTAATGCTTCGATACGTAGACATCTGGAAACGCATTTCCTAGCAAGGAAGTGTGGCATTTACATTCTTTTGAAGTGTAGACGATGTATACATAGCACTTCGCAATGATATTGTATCTTATCATGAAGCATAGAAATGGATTTGCATTATCGCGTTTTAAGAATTCATTGCGAAGTGTCATGTTTGCCTCTTATTCACTTCAAAAGAATGTAAATGCGACACTTTCTTGCTAGGAAATAGCGTTTCCAGATATCTCGTACCATAGCAATAGATTTCTTATGCTTCTTAAAACGGATATCGCATCACATTTCTATATTTCATGATAAGACATAATATCCATTGCGAAATGTGATGTATACCTCGTATTCGCTTCAAAAGAATGTAAACACGCCACTTACTTGCTAGGAAATAGCGTTTCCAGATGTCTAAGTATCGAAACAATAGAGTTTCCAATGCTTCTTAAAACGTGATGTCGCACCTTATTTCCCTGTTTCATGATAAGATATAATATTCATTGCGAAGTGTCATGTATACCTCGAATTCACTTCACAAGAATGTAAATGCAACTATTCCTTGCTATGAAATAGCGTTTGCAGATGTCTACGTATCGTAGCAATAGAGTTCTTATGCTGCTTAAATCGCGATATCGCAACTCATTTCTATGTTTCGTGATAAGTTATAATATTCATTGCGAAATGTCATGTATGCCTCGTATTCACTTCAAAAGAATGTAAATGCGACACTTCCTTGCTAGGAAATAGCATCTCCAGATACCTACGCATCGTAGCAATAGATTTCTAATGCTTCTTAAAATGAGATATCGCACCTCATTTCTATGTTTCATGACAAGATATAATATTCATTGCGAAGTGTCATGTTTTCCTCGTATTCACTTCAAAGGAATGTAAATGCGACACTTCTTTGCTAAGAAGTAGCGCTTCCAGATGTCTATGCATCGAAACAATAGAGTTCTAATGCTTCTTAAAACGAGATGTCGCATCTCATTTCTCTGTTTCATGATAAGACATAATCTTCATTGCGAAGTGTCACGGATACCTCGTATTCACTTCAAAAGAATTTAAATGCGACCATTCCTTGCTATGAAATAGCGTTTGCAGAGGTCTACGTATCGTAGCAATAGTGTTCTAACGCTTCTTAAAACGCGATATCGCATCTCATTTCTATGTTTCATGGTAAGATATAATATTCATTGCGAAGTTTCACATGTACCTCGTATGCACTTCAAATGAATGTAAATGCGACACTTCCTTTCTAGGAAATAGCGTTTGCAGATGTCTTCGAATCGTAGCAACAGCGTTCTGACACTTCTTAAAACGGGATATCGCATCTCATTCCTATGTTTCATGACAAGGTATAATATTCATTGCGAAGTGTCATGTGTTCCTCGTATTCACTTCAAAAGAATGTAAATGCGACACTTCCTTGCTAGGAAATAGCGTTTGCAGATGTCTTCGTATCGTAGAAATAGAGTTCTGACTTCCTTGCTAGGAAGTAGCGTCTCCAGATATCTACGCATCGTAGCAATAGAGTTCTAATACTGCTTAAAACGCGATATCGCATCTCACTTCTATGTTTCATGACAAGATATAATATTCATTGCGAAGTGTCATGTATTCCTCGTATTCACATGTAAAGAATGTAAATGCGACAGTTCCTTGCTAGGAAATAGCGTTTGCAGATGTCTTCGTATCGTAGAAATAGAGTTCTGACACTTCTTAAAACACGATATCGCATCTCACTTCTATGTTTCACGATAAGGTATAATATTCATTGCGAAGTGTCATGTATACCTCGTATTCGCTTCAAAAGAATGTAAATGGGACACTTCCTTGCTAGGAAATAGCGTTTGCAGATGTCTCCGAACCGAAGCAATAGAGTTCATTACTTCTTAAAACGGGATATCGCATCTCACTTCTATGTTTCATGACAAGATATAATATTCATTGCGAAGTGTCATGTATTCCTCGTATTCACATGTAAAGAATGTAAATGCGACACTTCCTTTCTAGGAAATAGCGTTTGTAGAGGTCTATGTATCGTAGCAATAGAGATCTAACGCTTCTCAAAACGCGACATCGCATCTCATATCTATGTTTGATGATAAGATACAATATTCATTGCGAAGTGTCATGTATGCCTCATATTCACTTCAAAAGTATGTAAATGCGACACTTCCTTGCTAGGAAATAGCGTTTGCAGATGTCTTCGTATCGTAGAAATAGAGTCCTGACTTCCTTGCTAGGAAATAGCGTCTCCAGATATCTACGTATCGTAGCAATAGAGTTCTGGTACTGCTTAAACCGCGATATCGCATCTCACTCCTATGTTCCATGATAAAGTATAATATTCATTGTGAAGTGTCATGTATAACTCCTATTCACTTCAAAATAATGTAAATGCGGCACTTCCTTGCTAGGAAATAGCGTTTGCAGATGTCTCCGTACCGAAGCAATAGACTTCTATTACTTCTTAAAACGGGATACCGCATCTCATTTCTATGTTTCACGACAGGATATAATATTCATTGCGAAATGTCATGTATTCCTCGTATTCGCATCAAAAGAATGTAAATGCGACACTTCCTTGATAGGTAATAGCGTTTGCAAATGTCCACGTATCGAGGCAATAGAGTTCTAAAGCTTCTTAAACCACGATATCGCATCTCATTTCTATGTTTCATGATAAGACCTATTATTCATTGCGAAGACTCACTTCTGATTCGTATTCACTCCAAAAGGATGTAAAGGCGACACTTCCATGCTAGGAAATAGCGTTTGCAGATGTCTTCGTATCGAAGCAATAGAGTTATAATGCTCCTTATGACGAGATGTCGCATTGTATTTCTACGTTTTATGATAAGATATAATATTCATTGCGATGCGTCATGTATACATCGTATTCCTTTCAAAAGAATGTAAACGCGACACTTGCTTGCTAGGAAATAGCGTTTTCAGATGTTATACGTACGGAAGCAATAGAGTTCTAGGGCTTCTTAAAATGGTATATCGCATCTCAGTTCATGTTTCATGATAAGATATATTATTCATTGCGATGTGTCATGTATACCTGGCATACACTTCAAATGAATGTAAAGGCTACATTTTCTTGCTAGGAAACAGCGTTTGCAGGCGTCAATGTATCCAAGCAATAGAGCTCTAATGCTTCTTTAAACACGATATCGCATCTCATTTCTATGTTTCATGATAATATCTATTATACATTGCGAAGTGTCACTTATACCTCGTATTCACTTAAAATGAATGTAAATGCGACACTTCCTTCCTAGGAAATAGCGTTTGCAGATGTCTACGTATCGTGGCAATAGTGCTCTGATGCTTCTTAAGACGCGATATCGCATCTCATTTCTATGTTTCATGATAAGATATAATATCCATTCCGAAGTGCCATGTATACCTCGTATTCATTTCAAAAGAATGTAAGTGCGACACCTCCTTGCTAGGAAATAGCGTTTGCAGATCTCTCCGTACCGAAGCAATAGAGATCTGTTACTTCTTAAAACGGGATATCGCATCTCATTTCTATGTTTCATGACAAGATATAATATTCATTGCGAAGTGTCATGTATTCCTCGTATTTACATCTAAAGAATGTAAATGCGACACGTCCTTGCTAGGTAATAGCGTTTGCAAATGTCTACGTATCGAAGCAATAAAGTACTAAAGCTCCTTAAAACACGATATCGCATCTCATTTCTATGTTTCATGATAAGATCTATTATTCATTGCGAATTGTCAGTTATACCTCGTATTCACGTCAAATGAATGTAAATGCGACACTTCCTTGCTAGGAAACAGCGTTTGCAGATGTCTATGTGTCGAAGCAATAGAGCTCTAGTGCTTCTTAAAACACGATATCGCATCTCATTTCTATGTTTCATGATAAGATATAATATTCATTGCGAAGTGTCATGTATGCCTTCTATTCACTTCAAAAGAATGTAAATGCGACACTTGCTTGCTAGGAAATAGCGTTTGCAGATCTCTCCGTACCGAAGCAATACAGATCTATTACTTCTTAAAACGGGATATCGCATCTCATTCCTATGTTTCATGACAAGATATAATATTCATTGCGAAGTGTCATGTATTCCTCGTATTTACATCTAAAGAATGTAAATGCGACACTTCCTTGCTATTTAAAAGCGTTTGCAACTGTCTACGTATCGAAGCAATAAAGTTTTAAAGCTTCTTAAAACACGATATCGCATCTCATTTCTATGTATCATGATAAGATCTATTATTGAATGCGAAGAGTCACTTATACCTCGTATTCGCTTCAAATGAATGTAAATGCGACACTTCCTTGCTAGAAAATAGCGTTTGCAGGTGTCCACGTACGGAAGCAATAGAGATCTAATGCTTCTAAAAAAGGGATATCGCACCTCAGTTCTATGTTTCATGATAAGATATATTATTCTTTGCGATGTGTCATGTATACCTCGCATACACTTCACATGAATGTAAATGCTACACCTTCTTGCTAGGAAACAGCGTTCGCAGATGTCCATGTATCGAAGCAACAGAGCTCTAATGCTTCTTAAAACACGATATCGCATCTCATTTCTATGTTTCATGATATGATCTATTATTCATTGCGAAGTGTCACTTATACCTCGTATTCACTTAAAATGAATGTAAAGGCGACACTTCCTTCCTAGGAAATAGCGTTTGCAGATGTCTACCTATCGAAGCAATAGTGCTCTAATGCTTCTCAAAACGCGATATAGCACCTCATTCCTATGTTTCATGATAAGATATAATATTCATTGCGAAGTGTCATATATATCTCGTATTCTCTTCAAAAGAACGTAAATAAGACACTTCTATGCTAGGAAATAGCGTTTGCAGATGTCTACGTATCGTAGCAATAGAGTTCTAATGCTTCTTAGAACGCGATATCGCATCTCACTTCTATGTTTCATGATAAGATATAATATTCGTTGCGAAGTGTCATGTATACCTCGTATTCACTTCAAAAGAATGTAAATATGACACTTCCATGCTAGGAAATAGCGTTTGCAGATGTCTACGTATCGTAGCAATAGTGTTCTAATACTTCTTTAATCGCGATATCGCAATTCATTACTATGTTTCGTGATAAGATACAATGTTCATTGCGAAGTGTCATGTATACCTCGTATTCACCTCAAAAGAATGTAAATGGGACACTTCCTTGCTAGGAAATGGCGTCTGCAGATGTCTACGCGTCGAGGCAATACAGTTCTAATGCTTCTTAGAACGCGATATCGCATCTCACTTCTATGTTTCATGATAAGATATAATATTCGTTGCGAAGTGTCATGTATACCTCGTATTCACTTCAAAAGAATGTAAATATGACACTTCCATGCTAGGAAATAGCGTTTGCAGATGTCTACGTATCGTAGCAATAGAGATCTAATGCATCTTAAAACGCGATATCGCATCTCACTGCTATGTTTCATGAGTAGATATAATATTCATTATGGAGTGTTATGTATACCTCGTACTCACTTCAAAAGAATGTAAATGCGACACTTCCACGCTAGGAAATAGCGTTTGCAGATGTCTACGTATCGTAGAAATAGAGTTCTAATGCTTCTTAGAACGCGATATCGCATCTGACTTCTATGTTTCATGATAAGATATAATATTCATTGCGAAGTGTCATGTATACCTCGTATTCACGTCAAAAGGATGTAAATGCGACACTTCCTTGCTAGGAAATTGCGTTTGCAGATGTCTACGTATCGTAGCAATAGATTTCCAATGCTTCTTAAAACGCGATATCGCATCTGACTGCTATGTTTCATGAGAAGATATAGTATTCATTATGGAGTGATATGTATACCTCGTACTCACTTCAAAAGAATGTAAATGCGACCCTTCCATGCTAGGAAATAGCACTTCCAGATGTCTACGTATCGAAGCAGTAGAGTTCTAATGCTTCCTAAATCCCGATATCGCATTTCATTACTATGTTTCATGATAAGATATAATGTTCATTGCGAAGTGTCATGTATACCTCGTATTCACTTCAAGAGAATGTAAGTGCGACACTTGCATGCTAGGAAATAGCATTTGCAGATGTCTCCGCATCGAGGCCATAGAGTTCTAATGCTTCTTAAAACGCGATATCGCATCTCTCTTCTATGTTTCATGATAAGATATAATATTCATTGCGAAGTGTCATGTATACCTCGTATTCACTTCAAAAGAATGTAAATGCGACGTTTCCATCCTAGGAAATAGCGTTTGCAGATGTCTACGTATCGTAGCAATAGAGTACTAATGCTACTTAAATCGCGATATCGCATCTCATTTCTATGTTTTGTGATAAGATATAATATTCATTGCGAAGTGTCATGTATACCTCGTATTCCGCTCAAAAGAATGTAAATGGGACACTTCCTTGCCAGGAAATGGCGTTTGCAGATGTCTACGTATCGATGCAATAGAGTTCTAATGCTTCTTAAAACGCGATATCGCATCTCATTTCTAGGTTTCGTGATAAGATATAATATTCATTGCGAAGTGTCATGTGTACCTCGCATTCACTCCAAACATATGTAAATGCGACACTTCCATGCTAGGAAATAGCGTTTGTAGATGTCTCCACATCGAGCCCATAGAGTTTTAATGCTTCTTAGAACGCGATATCGCATCTCATTTATATGTTTCGTTATAAGATATAATATTCATTGCGAAATGTCATGTATACCTCGTATTCTCTTCAAAAGAATGTAAGTGCGATACTTCCATGCTAGGAAATAGCGTCTGCAGATGTCTACGCGTCGAGGCAATACAGTTCTAATGCTTCTTAAAACGCTATATCGCATCTCTCTTATATGTTTCATGATAAGATATAATGTTCATTGCGAAGTGTCATGTGTACCTCGTATTCACTTCAAAAGAATGTAAATGCGACTATTGCTTGCTAGGATATAGCGTTTGCAGATGTCTACATATCGTAGCAATAGCGTTCTAATGCAACTTAAATCACGATATGACACCACATTTATATGTTTCGTGATAAGATATAATATTCATTGCGATGTGGCATGTATACCTCGCATACACTTCAAATGAATGTAGATGCGACACTTCATTGCTAGGAAATAGCGTTTGCAGATGTCTACGAATCGAAGCAGTAGAGTTCCAATGCTTCTTAAATCGCGATATCGCATCTTATTTTGTATGTTTCATGATAAGATATAATATTCTTTGCGAAGTGTCATGTATACCTCGCATACACTTACAATGAAGGTAAATGCGACACTTCCTTGCTAGGACATGGCGATGGCAGATGTCTACGTATCGAAGCAACAGAGATCTAATGCTTCCGAAAACGCGATATCACATCTCATTTCTATGTTTCATGATAAGATATAATATTCATTGCGGAGTGTCATGTATACCTCGTATTAACTTCAAATGAATGTAAATGCGACACTTCATTCCTAGGAAATAGCGTTTGCACATGTCTACGTAACGAAGCAATAGAGTGCTAATGCTTCTTAAAACGGGATACCGTATCTCATTATTACGTTTCGAGATAAGGAATAATATTCATTTCGAAGTGTCACGTATACCTCGCATTCTCTTGAAAGGAATGTAAATGCGATACTTCCTTGCTCGGAAGTAGCGTTTGCAGATGCCTACGTATCGAAGCAAGAGAGTTCCAATGCTTCCTAAATCGCGATATCGCATCTCATTTCTATGTTTCATGATAAGACATAATACTCATTGCAAAGTGTTACGTATAACTCGTATACACTTCAAATGAATGTAAGTGCGACACTTCGTTGCTACGTACTGGCGTTTGCAGTTGTCTAGGTATCGAAGCAATAGAGTTCTGATGCTTCTCAAAACGCGATATCGCTACTCATTACTATGTTTCGTGATAATATATAATATTCATTGTGGAGTGTTATGTATACCTCGTATTCACATCAAAAGAATGTAAATGCGACACTTCCTTGCTTTGAAATTGCGTTTGCAGATATCTACGTATCGAAGCAATAGAGTTCCAATGCTTCTTAAAACGCGATATCGCTACTTACTTTTATGTTTCATGATAAAGTATAATATTCATTGTGGAGTGTTATGTTTACCTCGTATTCACTTTAATGGAATGTAAATGCGACATTTCCTTCCTAGGAAATAGAGATTGCAGGTGTCTACGTATATTAGCAATAGAGTTCTAATGCTTCTCAAAACGCGATAGAGCACCCCATTCCTATGTTTCATCATAAGATATAATATCCATTGCGAAGTGTCATGCATACCTCGTATTCACTTCAATGGAATGTAAATGCGACACTTCCATGCTAGGAACTAGCGTTTGCAGATGTCTACGTATCGTAGCATTAGAGTTCTAATGCTTCTTAAAACGCGATATCGCATCTCACTGCTATGTTTCATGATAAGATATAATTTTCATTGCGAAGTGTCATGTATGCCTCGTATTCACTTCAAAAGAATGTAAATGCGACACCTTCTTGCTAGGAATACCCATTTTCCAGATAACCACGTATCGTAAGTATAGAGTTCTAATACTTTTTAAAACGAGATGTCGCATCTCATTTCTATGTTTCATGATAAGATATAATATCCATTGTGGAATGTCATGTATACCTCGTATTCACTTCAAAAGAATGAAAATGCGACACTTCCTTGCTAGGAAATAACGTTTGCAGATGTCTACGTATATTAGCAATAGATTTCTAATGCTTCTCAAAACGCGATATCGCATCTCATTCGTATGTTTCATTATAAGATATAATACTCATTGCGAAGTTTCATGTATACCTCGTATTCACTTCAAAAGAATGTAAATGTGACACTTCCATGCTAGGAAATAGCGCTTTTAGATGTCTACGTATCATAGCAATAGATTTCTAGTGCTTCTTAGAACGAGATGTCGCATTTCATTTCTATGTTTCGTAATAAGATATAATATTCATTGTGGTGTGTTATATATACCTCGTATTCACTTCAAAAGGATGTAAGTGCGACACTTCCTTGCTAGGAAATATTGTTTGCAGATGGCTACGTATTACAGCAATAGAGTACTAATGCTTCTTAAAACGAGATGTCGTATTTCATTTCTATGTTTCGTAATAAGATATAATATTCATTGTGTAATGTTATGCAAACCTCTTATTCACTTCAATGGAATGTAAGTGCGACACTTCCATGCTAGGAAATAGCGTTTTTAGATGTCTACGTATCATAGCAATAGATTTCTAGTGCTTCTTAGAACGAGATGTCGCATTTCATTCCTATGTTTCGTAATAAGATATAATATTCATTGTGGAATGTTATGTATACCTCGCATTCACTACAAAAGAATGTGAATGCGACACTTCCTTGCTAGGAAATAACATTTGCAGATGTCTACGCATCGTAGCAATAGAGTTCTAGCGCTTCTTAAATCGCGATATCGCATCTCACTGCTATGTTTCATGATAAGATATAATATTCATTGCGAAGTGTCATGTATACCTCGTATTCACTTCAGAAGAATGTAAATGCGACACTTCCATGCTAGGAAATAGCGTTGCCAGATGTCTACGTATCGTAGCAATAGAGTTCCAATGCTTCTTAAAACGCGATATCGCATCTCACTTCTATGTTTCATGATAAGATATAATATTCATTGGGAAGTGTCATGTATATCTCGTATTCACTTCAAAAGAATGTAAATGCGACACTTCCATGCTAGGAAATAGCGTTTACAGATGTCTACGTATCGTAGCAATAGAGTTCTAATGCTTCATAAAACGCGATATCGCATCTCATTCCTATATTTCATGATAAGATATAATATTCATTGCGAAGTGTCATGTATACCTCATATTCACTTCAAAAGAAAGCAAATGCGACACTTCTTTGCTAAGAAATAGCGTTTGCAGATGTCTACGTACCGTAGCAATAGAGTTCCAATGCTTCTTAAAACGCGATATCGCTACTTACTTTTATGTTTCATGATAAAGTATAATATTCATTGTGGAGTGTTATGTTTACCTCGTATTCACTTTAATGGAATGTAAATGCGACACTTCCTTGCTATTAAATAGCGTTTGCAGATGTCTTCGTATCGCAGAAGTAGAGTTCTGACACTTCCTAAAACGCGATATCGCATCTCATTCCTATGATTCATGATAAGGTATAATATTCATTGCGAAGTGTCATGTATAACTCCTATTAACTTCAAAGGAATGTAAATGCGACACTTCCTTGCTAGGAAATAGCCCTTGCAGATGTCTACGTAACGTAGCAATAGAGTTCTAATGCTTCTCAAAACGCGATATCGCTTCTCAATTCTATGCTTCATGACAATATATAATATTCATTGCGAAGTGTCATGTCTACCTCGCATACACTTAAAATGAATGTAAATGCGAAACTTCCTTTCTAGGAAATAGCGTTTGCAGATGTCTGCGTATTGTGGCATTGGAGTTCTAATGCTTCTCAAACCGCGATATCGCATCTCATTTCTATGTTTCATGATAAGATATAATATTCATTGCGAAGTGTCATGTATAGCTCGATTTCACTTCACGAGAATGTAAATGCGACACTTCCTTGCTAGGAAATATTGTTTGCAGATGTCTACGTATCACAGCTATAGAGTACTAATGCTTCTTATAACGAGATGTCGTATTTCATTTCTATGTTTCGTAATAAGATATAATATTCATTGTGTATTGTTATGTATACCTCGTATTCACTTCAGTGGAATGTAAGTGCGACATGTACATGCCAGGAAATAGAGTTTGCAGATATCTACGTATAGTAGCAATAGAGTTCCAATGCTTCTCAAAACACGATATAGCAGCTCATTCCTTTGTTTCATGATAAGATATAATATCCATTGCGAAGTGTCATGCCTATCTCGTACTCACTTCAAAAGAATGTAAATGCGCCACTTCCATGCTAGGAAATAGCGTTTGCAGATGTCTACGTATCGTAGCAATAGAGTTCTAATGCATCTTAAAACGCGATATCGCATCTCACTGCTATGTTTCATGAGAAGATATAATATTTATTATGGAGTGTTATGTATAGCTCGTACTCACATCAAAAGAATGTAAATACGACACTTCCTTGCTAGGAAATTGCGTTGGCAGATGTCTACGTATGGCAGCAATAGAGTTCTAATGCTTCCTAAAACGCGATATCGCATCTCACTGCTATGTTTCATGAGAAGATATAATATTCATTATGGAGTGTTATGTATACCTCGTACTCACTTCAAAAGAATGTAAATGCGACCCTCCCATGCTAGGAAATAGCGTTTGCAGATGTCTACGTATCGTAGCAATAGAGTTCTAATGCTTCATAAAACGCGATATCGCATCTCATTCCTATATTTCATGATAAGATATAATATTCATTGCGAAGTGTCATGTATACCTCATATTCACTTCAAAAGAAAGCAAATGCGACACTTCTTTGCTAAGAAATAGCGTTTGCAGATGTCTACGTACCGTAGCAATAGAGTTCCAATGCTTCTTAAAACGCGATATCGCATCTCACTTCTATGTTTCATGATAAGATATAATATTCATTGGGAAGTGTCATGTATATCTCGTATTCACTTCAAAAGAATGTAAATGCGACACTTCCATGCTAGGAAATAGCGTTTGCAGATGTCTACGTATCGTAGAAATAGAGTTCTAATGCTTCCTAGAACGCGATATCGCATCTCACTTCTATGTTTCATGATATGATATAATATTCATTGCGAAGTGTCATTTATACCTCGTATTCACTTCAAATGAATGTAAATGCGACACTTCCACGCTAGGAAATAGCGTTTGCAGATGTCTACGTATCGTAGAAATAGAGTTCTAATGCTTCTTAGAACGCGATATCGCATCTGACTTCTATGTTTCATGATAAGATATAATATTCATTGCGAAGTGTCATGTATACCTCGTATTCACGTCAAAAGTATGTAAATGCGACACTTCCTTGCTAGGAAATTGCGTTTGCAGATGTCTACGTATCGTAGCAATAGAGTACTAATGCTACTTAAATCGCGATATCGCATCTCATTTCTATGTTTTGTGATAAGATGTAATATTCATTGCGAAGTGTCATGTATACCTCGTATTCCGCTCAAAAGAATGTAAATGGGACACTTCCTTGCTAGAAAATGGCCTTTGCAGATGTCTACGTATCGATGCAATAGATTTCTAATACTTCTTTAATCGCGATATCGCAATTCATTACTATGTTTCGTGATAAGATACAATGCTCATTGCGAAGTGTCATGTATACCTCGTATTCACTTCAAAAGAATGTAAATGCGACACTTCCTAGCTAGGAAATAGCGTTTGCAGATGTCTACGTATCGTAGCAATAGAGATCTAGCGCTTCTTTAAACGCGATATCGCATCCCGTTTCTATGTTTCGTGATAAGATATAATATTCATTGCGAAGTGTCATGTATACCTCGTATTCACCTCAAAAGAATGTAAATGGGACACTTCCTTGCTAGGAAATGGCGTTTGCAGATGTCTACGTATCGATGCAATAGAGTTCTAATGCTTCTTAAAACGCGATATCGCATCTCATTTCTAGGTTTCGTGATAAGATATAATATTCATTGCGAAGTGTCATGTGTACCTCGCATTCACTCCAAACATATGTAAATGCGACACTTCCATGCTAGGAAATAGCGTTTGTAGATGTCTCCACATCGAGCCCATAGAGTTTTAATGCTTCTTAGAACGCGATATCGCATCTCATTTATATGTTTCGTTATAAGATATAATATTCATTGCGAAATGTCATGTATACCTCGTATTCTCTTCAAAAGAATGTAAGTGCGATACTTCCATGCTAGGAAATAGCGTCTGCAGATGTCTACGCGTCGAGGCAATACAGTTCTAATGCTTCTTAAAACGCTATATCGCATCACTCTTATATGTTTCATGATAAGATATAATGTTCATTGCGAAGTGTCATGTATACCTCGTATTCACTTCAAAAGTATGTAAATGCGAATCTTCCTTGCTAGGAAATAGCGTTTGCAGATGTCTACGTATCGTAGCAATGGAGTTCTAATGCTTCTCAAAACGCGATATCGCATCTCATTTCTATGCTTCATGATAAGATATAATATTCATTGCGAAGTGTCATGTGTACCTCGTATTCACTTCAAAAGAATGTAAATGCGACTATTGCTTGCTAGGATATAGCGTTTGCAGATGTCTACATATCGTAGCAATAGCGTTCTAAAGCAAATTAAATCACGATATGACACCACATTTATATGTTTCGTGATAAGATATAATATTCATTGCGAAGTGTCATGTATACCTCGTCTACACTTGAAATGTATGCAGATGCGACACTTCCTTGCTAGGAAATAGCGTTTGCAGATGTCTACGTATCGTAGCAATAGTGCTCTAATGCTTCCTAAATCGCGATATCGAATCTCATTTCTGTGTTTCCTGATAAGATATAATATTCATTGCGAAGTGTCACATATACCTCGCATACACTTCAAATGAATGTGAAGGCGACACCACATTGCTGGGAAATAGCGTTTGCAGATGTGTACGTATCGTAGCAATAGATTTCTAACGCTTCTTAAAAAGCGATATCGCATCACATTTCTATGTTTCATGATAAGATATAATATTCATTGCGATGTGGCATGTATACCTCGCATACACTTCAAATGAATGTAGATGCGAGACTTCATTGCTAGGAAATAGCGTTGGCAGATGTCTACGAATCGAAGCAGTAGATTTCCAATGCTTCTTAAATCGCGATATCGCATCTTATTTTGTATGTTTCATGATAAGATATAATATTCTTTGCGAAGTGTCATGTATACCTCGCATACACTTAGAATGAAGGTAAATGCGACACTTCCTTGCTAGGACATGGCGATGGCAGATGTCTACGTATCGAAGCAACAGAGATCTAATGCTTCCGAAAACGCGATATCACATCTCATTTTTATGTTTCATGATAAGATATAATATTCATTGCGGAGTGTCATGTATACCTCGTATTAACTTCAAATGAATGTAAATGCGACACTTCATTCCTAGGAAATAGCGTTTTCACATGTCTACGTAACGAAGCAATAGAGTTCTAAAGCTTTTTAATTCGCGAAACCGCACCTCATTCCTATGTTTCATGATAATATATAATATTCATTGTGCAGTGTTATGTATATCTCGCCTGTACTTCAAATGAATGTAAATGCGAAACATCCTTGCTAGGAAAATTGCTTTTGCACATTTCTACGTATCGAAGCAATAGAGTATTAAAGCTTTCTATTTCGCGATATCGCATCTCATTTCTATGTTTCATGATAATATATAATATTCATTGCGAATTGTCATGTATACCTCGCATACACTTCAAATGAATGTAAGCGCGACACTTCCTTGTTAGGAAGTAGCGTTTGCAGATGTTTACGTATCGAAGCAATAGAATTCTAGTGCTTCTTAAATCGCCATATCGCATCTCATTTCTATGTTTGATGATAAGATATAATATTCATTGCGCAGTGTTATGTATATCTCGTCTGTACTTCAAATGAATGTAAATGCGGCACTTCCTTGCTAGGAAATAGCGTTTGCAGATGTCTACGTATCGAAGCAATAGAATTCTAGTGCTTCTTAAATCGTCATATCGCATCTCATTTCTATGTTCATGATGAAATATAATTTTCATTGTGAAGTGTCACGTATACCTCGTATTCCTATCAAAAGAATGTAAATGCGACACTTCCTTGCTAGGAAGTAGCGTTTGCAGATGTCTACGTATCGAAACTATAGATTTCTAATGCCTCTTAAATCGCCATATTGCATCTCATTTCTATGTTTCATGATAAGATATAATATTCATTGTGCAGTTTTATGTATATCTCGTCTATACTTCAAATGAATGTAAATGCGACACTTCCTTGCTGGGAGATAGCGTTTGCAGATGTCTACGTATCGTGGGATTAGAGATCCAATGCTTCTCAAAACGCGATATCGTTTCTCATTTCTATGTTTCATGATAATATATAATATTCATTGCGAATTGTCAGGTATATCTCGTATTCCTTTCAAAAGAATGTAAATGCGACACTTGCTTGCTAGGAAGTCGCGTTTGCAGATGTCTACGTATCGTAGCAATAGAGTTCCAATGCTTCTGAAATCGCCATATCGCATCTCATTTCCATGTTTCATGATAAGATATAATATTCATTGTACAGTGTTATGTATACCTCGTATTTACCTCAAGAGAATGTAATTGCGACACTTCCTTGCTAGGAAGTAGCGTTTGCAGATGTCCACGTATCGAAGCAATAGAGTTCTAATGCTCCGTAAATCGTCATATCTCATCTCATTTCTATGTTTCATGATAAGATATAATATTCATTGCGAATTGTCATGTATACCTCGTATTCCTTTCAAAAGAATGCAAATGCAACACTTCCTTGCTAGGAAGTAGCGTTTGCAGATGTCTACGTATCGAAGCAATAGATTTCTAATCCTTCTTAAATCGCCATATTGCCTCCCATTTCTATGTTTCATGATAAGATATAATATTCATTGTCAGCGTTATGTATATCTCGTCTATACATCAAATGAATGTAAATGCGACACTTCCTTTGCTTGGAAATAGCGTTTGCAGATGTCAACGTATCTTGGCATTAGTGTCCTAATGCTTCTCAAAACGCGATATCGCTTCTCAATTCTAAGTTTCATGATAATATATAATATTCATTGTGCAGTGTCATGTATACCTCGTATTCCTTTCAAAAGAATGTAAATGCGACACTTCCTTGCTAGGAAGTAGCGTTTGCAGATGTCTACGTATCGAAGCAATAGAGTTCTAGTGCCCCTTAAAACGCGAAATCGCTCCTCATTTCTATGTTTCATGATAAGATATAATATCCATTGTGGAGCGTTATGTATACCTCGTATTCACTTCAGAAGAATGTAAATGCGACACTTCCTTGCTAGGACATAGCGTATGCAGATGTCTACGTATCGTAGCAATAGAGTTCTAATGCTTCTTAAAACGAGATGTCGTATTTCATTTCTATGTTTCGTAATAAGATATAATATTCATTGTGGAATGTTATGTATACCTCGCATTCACTACAAAAGAATGTAAATGCGACACTTCCTTGCTAGGAAATAACATTTGCAGATGTCTACGCATCGTAGCAATAGAGTTCTAGCGCTTCTTAAATCGCGATATCGCATCTCACTGCTATGTTTCATGATAAGATATAATTTTCATTGCGAAGAGTCATGTATACCTCGTATTCACTTCAAAAGAATGTAAATGCGATACTTTCTTGCTAGGAAATAGCGTTTGAAGATGTCTACGTATCGTAGCAATAGAGTTCCTATGCTTCTTAAAACGCGATATCGCATCTGACTGCTATGTTTCATGAGAAGATATAGTATTCATTATGGAGTGATATGTATACCTCGTACTCACTTCAAAAGAATGTAAATGCGACCCTTCCATGCTAGGAAATAGCACTTCCAGATGTCTACGTATCGAAGCAGTAGAGTTCTAATGCTTCCTAAATCCCGATATCGCATTTCATTAATATGTTTCATGATAAGATATAATGTTCATTGCGAAGTGTCATGTATACCTCGTATTCAATTCAAAAGTATGTAAATGCGAATCTTCCTTGCTAGGAAATAGCGTTTGCAGATGTCTACGTATCGTAGCAATGGAGTTCTAATGCTTCTCAAAACGCGATATCGCATCTCATTCCTATGTTTCGTGATAAGATATAATATTCATTGCGAAGTGTCATGTGTACCTCGCATTCACTTCAAAAGAATGTAAATGCGACACTTCCATGCTAGGAAATAGCGTTTGCAGATGTCTACGTATCGTAGCAATAGAGTTCTAACGCTTCTTAAAACGAGATGTCGCATTTCATTTATACGTTTCGTGATAAGATATAATATTCATTGTGGAGTGTAGTGTATACCTCGTGTTCACTGCAAAAGAATGTAAATGCGACACTTCCTTGCTAGGAAATAACATTTGCAGATGTCTACGCATCGTAGCAATAGAGTTCTAGCGCAACTTAAACCGCGATATTGCATCTCACTTCTATGTTTCGAGATAAGATATAATATTCATTGCGAAGTGTCATGTGTACCTCGTATTCACTTCAGAAGAATGTAAATGCGACACTTCCATGCTAGGAAATAGCGTTTCCAGATGTCTACGTATCGTAGCAATAGAATTCTAATGCTTCTTAAAACGCGATATCGCATCACACTTCTATGTTTCATGATAAGATATAATATTCATTGGGAAGTGTCATGTATATCTCGTATTCACTTCAAAAGAATGCAAATGCGACACTTCCATGCTAGGAAATAGCGTTTACAGATGTCTACGTATCGTAGCAATAGAGTTCTAATGCTTCATAAAACGCGATATCGCATCTGATTCCTATATTTCATGATAAGATATAATATTCATTGCGAAGTGTCATGTATACCTCGTATTCACTTCAAAAGAATGTAAATGCGACTCCTTCTTGCTAGGAATACCCATTTTCCAGATAACCACGTATCGTAAGTATAGAGTTCTAATAGTTTTTAAAACGAGATGTCGCATCTCATTTCTATGTTTCATGATAAGATATAATATCCATTGTGGAATGTCATGTATACCTCGTATTCACTTCAAAAGAATGAAAATGCGACACTTCCTTGCTAGGAAATAACGTTTGCAGATGTCTACGTATATTAGCAATAGATTTCTAATGCTTCTCAAAACGCGATATCGCATCTCATTCCTATGTTTCATTATAAGATATAATACTCATTGCGAAGTGTCATGTATACCTCGTATTCACTTCAAAAGAATGTAAATGCGACACTTCCATGCTAGGAAATAGCGCTTTTAGATGTCTACGTATCATAGCAATAGATTTCTAGTGCTTATTAGAACGAGATGTCGCATTTCATTTCTATGTTTCGTAATAAGATATAATATTCATTGTGGTGTGTTATATATACCTCGTATTCACTTCAAAAAGATGTAAGTGCGACACTTCCTTGCTAGGAAATATTGTTTGCAGATGTCTACGTATTACAGCAATAGAGTACTAATGCTTCTTAAAACGAGATGTCGTATTTCATTTCTATGTTTCGTAATAAGATATAATATTCATTGTGTAATGTCATGCATACCTCTTATTCACTTCAATGGAATATAAGTGCGACACTTCCATGCTAGGAAATAGCGTTTTTAGATGTCTACGTATCATAGCAATAGATTTCTAGTGCTTCTTAGAACGAGATGTCGCATTTCATTCCTATGTTTCGTAATAAGATATAATATTCATTGTGGCGTGTTATATATACCTCGTATTCACTTCAAAAGAATGTAAATGCGACACTTCCATGCTAGGATATAGCGTACGCAGATGTATACGTATCGTAGCAATAGAGTTCTAATGCTTCTTAAAACGAGATGTCGTATTTCATTTCTATGCTTCGTAATAAGATATAATATTCATTGTGGAATGTTATGTATACCTCGCATTCACTACAAAAGAATGTAAATGCGACACTTCCTTGCTAGGAAATAACACTTGTAGATGTCTACGCATCGTAGCAATAGAGTTCTAGCGCTTCTTAAATCGCGATATCGCATCTCACTGCTATGTTTCATGATAAGATATAATATTCATTGCGAAGTGTCATGTATACCTCGTATTCACTTCAGAAGAATGTAAATGCGACACTTCCATGCTAGGAAATAGCGTTGCCAGATGTCTACGTATCGTAGCAATAGAGTTCCAATGCTTCTTAAAACGCGATATCGCATCTCACTTCTATGTTTCATGATAAGATATAATATTCATTGGGAACTGTCACGTATATCTCGTATTCACTTCAAAAGAATGTAAATGCGACACTTCCATGCTAGGAAACAGCGTTCACAGATGTCTACGTATCGTAGCAATAGAGTTCTAATGCTTCATAAAACGCGATATCGCATCTCATTGCTATATTTCATGATAAGATATAATATTCATTGCGAAGTGTCATGTATACCTCATATTCACTTCAAAAGAAGGCAAATGCGACACTTCTTTGCTAAGAAATAGCGTTTGCAGATGTCTACGTACCGTAGCAATAGAGTTCCAATGCTTCTTAAAACGCGATATCGCTACTTACTTTTATGTTTCATGATAAAGTATAATATTCATTGTGGAGTGCTATGTTTACCTCGTATTCACTTTAATGGAATGTAAATGCGACACTTCCTTGCTATTAAATAGCGTTTGCAGATGTCTGCGTATCGTAGCAAAAGTTTTCTAATGCTTTTTAAATCGCGTTATCGCATCTTATTTATATGTTTCGTGATAAGATGTATTATTCATTGCCAAGTGTCACGTATACCGCGTATTCACTTCAAAAGAATGTAAATGCGACACTTCCATGCTAGGAAATATCGTTTGCGGATGTCTCCGTATCGTAGCAATAGAGTTCTAATGAATTTCAAATCCCGATATCGCACCTCATTTCTATGTTTCATGATAAGATGTAATATTCATTGCGAAGTGTAACGTATACCGCGTAGTCACTTCAAAAGAATGTAATTGCGACACTTCCATGCTAGGAAATAGCGTTTGAAGATGTCTACGTATCGAAGCAATAGAATTCTAATGCTTCTTAAATAGCGATATCGCATCTCAATTCTATGTTTCATGATAAGATATAATATTCATTGTGGAGTGTTATGTATACCTCGAATTCAATTCAAATGTATGTAAATGCGACACTTCCTTGCAAGGAAATAACGTTTGCAGATGTCTACGTATATTAGCAATAGATTTCTAATGCTTCTCAAAACGCGATATCGCATCTCATTCCTATGTTTCATTATAAGATATAATACTCATTGCGAAGTGTCATGTATACCTCGTATTCACTTCAAAAGAATGTAAATGTGACACTTCCATGCTAGGAAATAGCGCTTTTAGATGTCTGCTTATCATAGCAATAGATTTCTAGTGCTTCTTAGAACGAGATGTCGCATTTCATTTCTATGTTTCGTAATAAGATATAATATTCATTGTGGTGTGTTATATATACCTCGTATTCACTTCAAAAGGATGTAAGTGCGACACTTCCTTGCTAGGAAATATTGTTTGCAGATGTCTACGTATTACAGCAATAGAGTACTAATGCTTCTTAAAACGAGATGTCGTATTTCATTTCTATGTTTCGTAATAAGATATAATATTCATTGTGTAATGTTATGCATACCTCTTATTCACTTCAACGGAATGTAAGTGCGACACTTCCATGCTAGGAAATAGCGTTTTTAGATGTCTACGTATCATAGCAATAGATTTCTAGTGCTTCTTAGAACGAGATGTCGCATTTCATTCCTATGTTTCGTAATAAGATATAATATTCATTGTGGTGTGTTATATATACCTCGTATTCACTTCAAAAGAATGTAAATGCGACACTTCCATGCTAGGATATAGCGTACGCAGATGTATACGTATCGTAGCAATAGAGTTCTAATGCTTCTTAAAACGAGATGTATTTCATTTCTATGCTTCGTAATAAGATATAATATTCATTGTGGAATGTTATGTATACCTCGCATTCACTACAAAAGAATGTGAATGCGACACTTCCTTGCTAGGAAATAACATTTGCAGATGTCTACGCATCGTAGCAATAGAGTTCTAGCGCTTCTTAAATCGCGATATCGCATCTCACTGCTATGTTTCATGATAAGATATAATATTCATTGCGAAGTGTCATGTATACCTCGTATTCACTTCAGAAGAATGTAAATGCGACACTTCCATGCTAGGAAATAGCGTTTCCAGATGTCTACGTATCGTAGCAATAGAGTTCCAATGCTTCTTAAAACGCGATATCGCATCTCACTTCTATGTTTCATGATACGATATAATATTCATTGGGAAGTGTCATGTATATCTCGTATTCACTTCAAAAGAATGTAAATGCGACACTTCCATGCTAGGAAATAGCGTTTACAGATGTCTACGTATCGTAGCAATAGAGTTCTAATGCTTCATAAAACGCGATATCGCATCTCATTCCTATATTTCATGATAAGATATAATATTCATTGCGAAGTGTCATGTATACCTCATATTCACTTCAAAAGAAAGCAAATGCGACACTTCTTTGCTAAGAAGTAGCGTTTGCAGATGTCTACGCATCGAAGCAATAGAGTTATAATGCTTCATATACAGCGATATCGCATCACATTTCTATGTTTCATGATAAGATATAGTATTCATTGTGCAATGTTATGTATACATCGCATTCACTTCAAAAGAATGTAAATGCGACACTTCCTTGCTTGGAAATAGCGTTTGCAGATGGCTACGTATCGTAGCATTAGAGTTCTCATGCTTTTTAAGACGGGATATCGCATCCCATATCTATGTTTCATGATAAGATGTAATATTCATTGCGAAGTGCTATGTATACCTCGTATTCGCTCCGAAATAATGTAAATGCGACACTTCCTTGCTAGGAATTAGCGTTTGCAGATGTCTACGTATCGAAGCAATAGAGTTCTAAAGCTTCTTAAATCGCGATATCGCATCTCATTTCTATGTTTCATGATAAGATATAATATGCATTGTGGAGTGATATGTATACCTCGTATTCACCTCAAAAGAATGTAAATGCGACACTTCCTCTCTAGGAAATTACGTTTCCAGATGTCTACTAATAGAAGCAATAGAGTTGTAATGCTTCTTAAAACGCGATATCGCATCTCATTTCTATGTTTCATGATAAGATATAATCTTCATTGCGAAGTGTCATGTATACCTCGTCTACACTTCAAAAGAATGTAAATGCCACACATTCTGGCTAAGAAATAGCGTTTCCGGATGTCTACCTATCGAAGCAATAAAGTTCTAATGCTTCTTAGAATGCGATATCGCATCTCATTTCTATTTTTCATGATGAGATATAATATTCATTGCGAAGTGTCATGTATTCTCGTCTACACGTCAAAAGAATGTAAATGCAACACTTCCTTGCTAGGGAATAGTGTTTCCAGATGTCTACGTATCGAAGCAATAGAGTTCTAATGGGGAGGGGTAGAGGTCCTTCTCACATCCGAGAACCATCCTGTTTGTCTCCATGGACTATGGCAGCGGTCTTATTGTTGCAGAGCTCTGGATCCTATCCTTCGGGCTTCAAGGTCTCTTCTTGTTCACTTCCCGACTCCTCCACCGTCGAGCCCGTCACGCTACATCGGCGCACAGCCCTTCCGCAAACCTGCGGTCTTATTATCCGCCGAAGAGGCGTCTTATGGGTCGCTTCTTCCATCAGCTCGCCAGTCTAATCCGTCGAACGGAGAGTGAGAAACGAACGGGGGGGAGGGGGGGAAGGTTCTACCATCGTGTATTTCACGCTCCTCGCAAATACAGCTATCGCGATGGTCCGTGTCGCGCTTCTCGCATGGGTGGTGATCTGCGGGCTAGTCTAACCGAAGCAGGGGGGGGGGGTGAGCGAGCCTTGTGACTTCACCACGTCACAGTACATACAAATTTGCGATTAAGTAGCTATGTGTTCAAATTCAATTCCGAATTATGCACTAAAAAGCATCCCAGATAACAAACGGCAAGATGGTAGCGACACCATGCCGGCACTATATTGCCACTTCCGAGGAGTGTCAAATGATTCGTAGTCATCTGTGACCGGACTCGTTGACTAAAATGCCAGAACGTGTTACCAGCACGTTCTAGACAAGCGAATCGCGCAGCACCAGCACCATGGTGACACGCGTATCATCGCTCCATTCATGAATCTCCTCAGCAATGACGCAGGATCACATTTGGCAATGGGGAACCTGTGCTTTCATACAAATTAGAATCGTTAGATGTCAGTAGATGTTCAGCATATGGGTATTGCTAGACATTTTGATGGTCGTCTTCCTATATTTATAGTTATTGAGCGAGTCGTATATATTTCTTTCAATCTATCATAGACTAAAAATATTATTTATAAAAAAAATATTACTTATAAAATAAAAATTCATGCTGTTGCGTCCCTAGCTTCGCCTTGTGTAATTTTTGAAATAACATGCTGTCATTGTATTTAATGTAACCCTCAATTGCATGAATTTGTAACAATAAATTGAAGAAAATATATATAAAACAAGTGTATATATTTTTATGACAAAGCAATTATCCACTTTATGGAAAAAATCGCCCTATCGAGCTAGTTTATAGAAAATAATAAAATCGAGTTCTTATATCTTTGTTTTGTGCCGGTGTATCTATTTTGGAATCAAAATAAATAAATTGCACAGTTTAGTCATTTTTCATATTTGCTTATAATTTTTATGGAAACAGCTTCCTCATTAGTAAATGTCAGCCTACGCCACAACCACGCGTGTAGCTATGGTGAGCTGATAGTGTCATTGTCACGGCCGTGTAGCCCGTGTGCTATATCTCGGTGCTTTAATAGTGCCGTGATACGAATGCCGCCCCAGTACTAACAGTATGCCATTTCGAAAGCTGAGTAGAAGCACTTTGTTAGCACAGTTCTGTCACGGAATTCGTTCCATCCGTTGTCATTGGCGTGCCAATCGCTGGCTGTTTGGGATATTGTAGTGCATGAGGCAGACTTGTTCCTTATCATCGTCAAGGAGATGGATTTTCACTCCCCCCTTTTTGAATTTTTTAAATTATTGTTTGGAATTTTTGCCGTTTCTGTATCTCTATGACCGCATTGTGGATTCAACTTATGTACGATCTTTTTGGTCTTCATCTTTTGTTACATGTAATATTATATATGTGATGCACGTTTGTTATATAATGCTCCGATTTGTAAGCCTCAGATACTTTTATTCTTTGGTAAAGCAACTTATTCGATTAATATATATTTATTAGACATAGATATAAACAATTAGAAAAATGCTATTAAATATGTTGTTGCAATTATATATTTAAGGTCTGAAGATGTAGATGCAATTAATGTCCGATATTTTACGTGATCCAATCGACGTATCAAATGAGGCTATGAAATATAAAAATCTTTTACTATTCTTCGACCCCTTTACATGTTACATGAATGATAAGTTCTGCAAGACAAGAAGCCTGAATTAGTGAGATATCTAGGAACATAAGTAATTTGTAAGTAACACATCTTTTCTCTTTGAAATATTTGCCTTTGCATAGAATAGAACGTATAGATATAATTGCCTGTTTTGTACCCATTTCGGTCCAATTCTATTATAGCCTTTGAGCAGAAGTAATATTGATTATACTTGATTTTTGTAATAGTTCTTTAATTAACAGATTTTATTAACCTAGAATCATCATTTGACGGATGTATCAATCTACTTGGTAGCTCCATCAGTTTCTTTTTCTGCTCGCTACTTTCCATTTTCAGTTCCGTATACTTATCCTTTATCACCATCATATATGTTGCGTAAAATTACAAAAACTTTTTGTCCTCAAATTTTGCGGATATTTCAATTAAATTTCCTTTGATTAAATAAACGGAAATTAAAAAACAGTGGCACGTACCATTTCTTGGAAACGTTGTATCGTAATTTGCATCTGACTGTTTGGAAAGGCACGCACTTTACTTAACGTTTGCAATGATTCGGTTAGCGAAGTAAAGTAATATTCTACTTTCGAAATTGTTGGCTCTTGTAATTCTAAGGCAAATATATTCATCTGTCGACATCGTGAACATTGTTTTTTGGCAAAATTCCAGAAAAACAAATATACTATAAGTAAAATAATAAACATCATAATATTAAATTTAACTCTGTTCATCGTTGCCTTGTTGGACACATCCATAACAATATACAGGGTGGGGCAGTAATAATTAGCACCTCAGATATCCACGAAACTATAAGTTTCATAGAAGTTTTTGCTAATATAAAATTGCACAGTACAAAGGGGACATCCGTTGATGAAAATAGTTTTTTTGTAAGTGGAGTTATGTTGGACATATGAAGGTTACCTTCCTTTTTTTAAAATGAATTGGTATGTCCATTCTTCCGTAATACGATAGAGCATTTTAAAGCAAGTTTAACGATTTGTAACATGAAGGCATTGAAGGTTCCAAAAAGTAAAGAAAGGCGATAATACTCACGGTTTTGATAGTAAATGAAACATACGTATTGTAAACAGTGGTGGAAGGCGTAATACTTACCGTTTACTTCACTGTGAATAAACACTTTTCGAAGGGCATTTCAATAGTTTGCAGCATAAGTTAAACATGATAAGATTAGTATTGAAAAATCGGTTCGAATACGTTTGGTTAGGCTGTTCTTTGTGTCGTTCATTTTATAAGTACAGAGCTGCGGATTCCTGAGGACAGCTCACAAAGGAAGATTATCATTGTGAATTTGAATCAAAAGGTAATTAAATTCCATTAGAGTGTAAACAGATCTCAATGTTTCATTTTAGATAGTAAGATTAAATACTCTTTACAAAACTACAAGAATGGATACATACCTTTCTGTTATTATTACTTCATAAAGAATTATAATTGCAATTATATAGTTCATTACGATAAAAAATATTTCTCAGAAAATTCTAAATATTAAATAAAAGAATCAAGTAAAACATTTTTAATAATTACGGATATGAAAAATACTTGAACATTCCAATAGAAAGATGTCTAAACAGGAGCTAGAAAAGTCAAACATTCAATTTCAATTCCAGAATTCATCTATAAGAGGTAAAATGTTTCAAAAGCTTTAATTACAGTCTTTAATGCAAGCAGTTGGGCAGTATTTCAATTTGTAAGAAAATTGATGAAAGTCAACCATTCTGAAGTGGTCAGAATCTTTGTCGTTTGAGCAATAAGTGAATAACAAATAACTGCATAAATTCCAGGCTTCAAAACTTATGGATTAAATCCTATGCAGACTCGTTTATGAGCGAGTTACTAAATAATAATCCACACTAAGTAATCATTTTAAAACTTAAACGATTACATCTCGCGAACTTTCAAAGATATCAGAAGCGTGAAAAGTATGTGGTTTATCAAATCTCTTCTAAAAGAACGGACGAAGCCAATAGAAATCTTTGTTGAAGTAAGCAAGTTCTAAAGTTCTAAGCAATGCGATGGCCCTTATCTGCCTATGTCTCATAGCAAGTAAGTTCTGAATTTCTATGAAATCCGATGGAATTTCTCACTACTAACGTTTCAAAGTAAGTTCTCAAATTCGCAGTTCTACGTTTAAAACTATGTGTGTCCTATATATATCTATGTAAAGTGATGGTTCCTATTAGTTGTGACGGAAACCTATATATAGTAAGTCAGGGAAGGTCGAAGGGGTTAATTATCTAAATGCTTTAAGGTGTAAAACGTATTTTAATCTAAAGCGATCTATCGTTCCAAGGTATCCGCTCACGTACAACTTTTCTTGGGCGCCAGCTGTTCAGAAAGTAGCAAAGGGATAGACTACACGACCCCGGGAACCCTGGGGCGGAACAACCCTTGAAACATCGAAATGCTCCTCCTCTCGACTACGCCTAGCCAAGTACACACACTCAGGTCGCGAGATACTGAAGTCACGGCATGTTTATTTATGGTCTCGACGTGGGTTTAACTAACAAGGACTACGGGAAACTACGCAACACGCCGCAAATTACCGGGTAGTATCTTTGGAAGTGTAGTCGAGGTATACATAATACTTCGCAATGAATATTACAACCTATCTCGAAACCCAGAAGTGAGATGCGATGTTGCGTTTTAGAAGCACTGGAACTCTAATGCTTCGATACGTAGATATCTGGAAACGCATTTTCCTAGCAAGGAATTGTGGCGTTTTCATCCTTTTGTAGTATAGACGAGGTATACACATCACTTATCACCGAATATTATATCATAGCATGAAACATAGAAAAGAGATGCGATATCGCGTCTAAGAAGCATTAGAACTCTAATGCGTCGATACATAGACATCTGGAAACGCTATTTGCTAGCAAAGAAGTCTGGCATTTACATTCGTTAGATGTGTAGACGATGTATACATAACATTTCGCAATGAATATTATATCTTATGATGAAACACAGAATTGAGATGCGATATCGCGTTTAAGGAAGCATTAGAACTCTATTGCTTCGATACGTAGACATATGAAAACGCATTTCCTTGCAAGGAAGTGTGGCATTCACATTCCTTTGAAGTGTAGACGAGGTATACATAGCACATCGCAATGAATATTATATTATATCATGAAACATAGAAATGAGATGCGTTATCGCGATCTAAGAAGCATTAGAACTCCATTGCATCGATGCGTGGATTCCAGGAAACGCATTTCCTAGCAAGGAAGTGTGGCATTCACATTCCTTTGAAGTGTAGACGATGTATACACATCACTTCGCAATGAATATTATATCATATCAAGAAACATAGAAATGAGATGCGATATCGCGTTTTAAGAAGAAATAGAACTCTATACCTTCGGTACGTGGACACATGGAAACGCTATTTCCTAGCAAGGACGTGTGACATTTACATTCTGTTGAAGTGAAGACGTGGTATACATAGCACTTCGCGATGAATATTATATCTTATCATGGGACATAGAAACGAGATGGAATATAGCGTTTTAAGAAGCATTAGCACTCCATTGCTTCGATAGGTAGGCATCTGGAAACGCATTTCCTAGCCAGGAAGTGTCGCATTTACATTCTTTTGACGTGAGTACGAGGTATACATGACACTTCGCAATGAATATTATATCTTATCACGAAACTTAGAAATGAAGTGCGACATCTCGTTTTAAGTAGCATTAGAACTCTATTGCTACGATACGGAGACATCGGCAAACGCTATTTCCTAGCATGGAAGTGTCGCATTTACATTCTTTTGAAGTGAATACGAGGTATACATGACAATTCGCAATGGATATTATATCTTATCATGAAACATAGAAATGAGATGCGATATCGCATTTTAAGAAGCATTAGAACCCTATTGCTACGATACATATATATCTGGAGACGCTATTTCCTAGCAAGGAAGTGTCGCATTTACATTCTTTTGAGATGAAAACAAGGTATACATGACACTTCGCAATGAATATTATATCATATAGTGAAACATAGAAATGAGATGCGGTATCTCGTTTTAAGAAGCATTAGGTCTCTATTGCAACGATACTTAGACATCTGCAAACGCTATTTCCTAGCAAGGAAGTGTCGGATTTACATTCACTTGAAGTGTATGCGAGGTATACATGCCACTTCGCAATGAATATTATATCTTATCATGAAACATAGAAATGAGATGCGATATCGCGATTTAAAAAGCATTAGATCTCTATTGCTTCGATACGTAGACATCTGCAAACGCTACTTCCTAGCAAGGAAGTGTCGCAATTACATTCCTCTGAAGTGAATACGAGGTATACAATTCGCTGCACAACGAATATTATATATTATCATGAAACATAGAAATGAGATGCGATATCGCGTTCTAACAAGCATTAGAACACTATTGCTTCGATACGTAGACATCTGCCAACGCTATTTCCTAGCAAGTATGTGCCACATTTATATTCATTTGTAGTGTATGCGAGGTATACATGCCACTTCCCAATGAATATTACATCTTATCACGAAACATAGAAATGAGATGCGATATCGCGATTTAAAAAGCATTAGATCTCTATTGCTACGTTGTGTAGAAATCTGCAAACGCTATTTCCTAGCAAGGAAGTGGCGCATTTGCATTCATTTCAAGTGAATACGAGGTATACATGACACTTCGTAATGAATATTACACCTTATCATGAAACATAGAAATGAGATTGGATATCGCGTTATAAGAAGAATTAGAACTCTATTTCTTCGATACGTAGACATCTGCAAACGCTATTTCCTGGAAAGGAAGTGTCGCATTTGCAATCTATTGACGTGAGTACGAGGTATACATGACACTTCGCAATGAATATTATATCTTATCATAAAACGTAGAAATGAGATGCGATATCTCGTTTTAAGAACCATAGGACTCTATAGTTTCGATACGTAGACATCTGCAAACCCTATTTCCTAGCAAGGAAATGTCCCATTTACATTCCTTTGAAGTGAGTACGAGGTATACATGACACTTAACAATGAATATTATATCTTATCATGAAATATAGAAATGAATTGCGATATCGCGATTTAAGTAGCATTAGAACTCTGGTGCTACGATACGTAGACATCTGCAAACGCTATTTCCTAGCAACGATGTGTCGCAAATACATTCATTTCATGTGAATTCGAGGAATACATAACACTGCACAATGAATATTATATCTTATCACGAAACATAGAAATGACATGCGAAATCGCGATTTAAAAAGCTTTAGAACTCCATTTCTAGGATACGTAGACATCTGCAATCGCTACTTCCTAGCAAGGAAGTGTCGCATTTACATACATTTGAAGTGTATGCGAGGTATACATAACACTTCGCATTGAATATTTTATCTTATCGTGAAACATAGAAATGAGATGCGATATCGTGATTTAAGAAACATTAGAACTCTATTGCTACGATACGTAGACATCTGGAAACGCTATCTCCTAGAAAGGAAGTGTCGCGGTTACGATCATTTGCAGTGTATACGAGGTATATATGACACTTCGCAACGAATATTATATCTTATCATGACACATAGAAAGGAGATGCAATATCGCGTTTTAAGAAGCATTAGAACTCTATTGCAACGATACGTAGACATCTGCAAACGCCATTTTCTAGCAAGGTAATGTCGCATTTACATTCTTTTGAACTGAAAACGAGGTATACATGGCACTTCGCAATGAATATTATATCTTATCATGAAACATAGGATTAAGGTGCGATATATCGTTTTAAGAAGCATTAGAGCCCTATTGCGTCGATACGTCGACATCTGGAAACGCAACATCCTAGCAAGGAAGTGTCGCATTTACATTCATTTGAAGTGAATACGAGGTATACATGACACTTCGCAATGAATATTATATCTTGTCATGTAACATAGAATTGAGGTGCGATATCGCGATTTAAAAAGCATTAGAACCCTATTGCTGCGGTACGTAGACATCTGCAAACGCTATTCAATAGAAAGGAAGTGTCGCATTTACATTCCTTTGAAGTGTAGACGAGGAATACATAACTCTTCGCAATGAATATTATATCGTATCATGAAACATAGAAATGAGATGCGATATCGCGAATTAAGAAGCATTAGAACTCTATTGCTTCGATACGTAGACATCTGCAAACGCTATTTCCTAGCAAGGAAGTGTCGCATTTACATTCTTTTGAAGTGAATACGAGGTATACATAACACTCCACAATGAATAGTATATCTTATCCTGGAACATAAAAATGAGATGCGATATCGCGATTTAAGAAGCATTAGAACTCTATTGCTTCGATACGTAGACATCAGCAAACGCTGTTACCTAGCAAGGAAGTGTCGCATTTACATTCTTTTGAGGTGAATACGAGGTATATATGACAGTTCGCAATGAATATTATATCTTATCATGAAACATAGACGTGAGATTTGGTATCGCGTTTTAAGAAGCATTGGAACTCTATTACTTCGAAACCTAGGCATCTAAATGCTATTCTACTACAAAGAACTGTGGGCTTTACATGCTTTTGATGTATTGAGAAGATTTTGTCTGCCCTGCACCAGGACGGTTATCGGGCGTGCTTCCTCATCCGGACGGGTATAAGCAAACGGAATCTACCATCAACCGCCCAGTTACACACAGCTCACTGAAACGTGCGATGGGAAAATCCAGATGTGCCGCGGCGCGTTCCCCGTGCGTGAGTCCTTCAGCTAGTCCGCCAGAGGGGACGAATCCCAACAGGCGGAGTGCCCCCATGGGAACCTCAGTTAGGCGACCTCACTACGTGTACGCGATCGCGCTCACTCTGACCCTTTTTGATTTAAGATGAATCAGTTTGGCCATATTTATTGATGATCCAGACTGCCAGCCTCAGTCTTATTCAATTTTGCCCTACGAAAGTGTCTCGGACTAGCTCGGGCAAATCGATAATGCACCAAACCTCCGAGTCCCAGTTTAATTCGATAGCCCCAGAGCCCCGTTAGCCTCCGGGCAAGCCCGGCGCCCAGGTTCCACCACGAGGAGGTGGGGATGGGTACTTCCTGGACACCCAGGTTCTGGAACCCTTATTGGCAAGATATACATAACGCGTTGCATTGATATTACTGTGACGTTCGCCGAACATTTCGGAACCTTCTACACCCCCCAGTAGAGCCGCACACACCGCCGGCCGCCATTGCAGAGACGAGCATACCGACACACGGTAATACAGACCGATGGCAGATCTAACGCAACCACCCTCGCACCAGGGATTTGGACCACTCGATCGCGTCACGACGCGTACCCGTCAGACAGCTGGAGCTCAAGCGTGTCACAGCCTCCGTACGAGGACCATTCCACTTAATATGAAGTGTCGCCCGTCGTTACGCACCCGTATCCATACTTTACATACTTCTATAATTAAAATTAAGCAAATCCTAGAATTTGAGCACACTACACTCGAGGTACATGCATGACACAACACGCACAATCTATCATAAGCCATCTCAAGTATAATCCTAATTTTAAGAGCGTATGTAACCGGTATAGGAAATAAGCAAAGCGCCCGAGCGAGCGCCAGACGCTTGTGGCTCACGCCGAACGCGCGCGCCCCAGCACGACCGTACATCCCACTTCGTAGGACGAGTGTTCGTCCCACTCTGGCGCCCCGCGACTCGCGCGCCACGCGATCCGAGGAGGTCGCGGGTCGGCCAGCTGAAAGTGCAGTTCGAGTCATCCGCTCGAAGCGTGCGGACCGCTCTCACTTCTAATTCAAACCAAGTTCAAGTCATCCGTTCCAAGCGAGCGGACCTCTCTGAACCCTAAACTGTAATTCAGGCCGATTTCGACTATACTAACTCAAGTTTCTAATTATCATTCTAAATATATTCTAAAATTATCGAATCCTAGTACTTATTCAACTTTTGCACAGGGAAGTAACAGTGTAAGCGTAGTCTTATTTTGAAAATACTTTATTTTACCAGTACTTACAATTCTCATTATTCCAACCATTTCTTGTTTTACTATTATTATAAATTCTCTATTACGAAGTCTTCCACGAGTCCACGCGTCTTGGAGATCATTCACTCGCTCTAACCTTTAGTCAAACTCGGTAATCGACCAGTTAGAACGGACCACCGCTCAGCTGCATCGACCCACATCGAGACTAGAGCAAAGACGCACGATTTTCCATATTCCTGGAGCGGTAATCTAGAGCGGACCACCGCTTAGTGTACACGTATCTGGGCGTTTGGCATCCGACTCGAATGCGCCGTTCCGGTACATCCAAACGAACTCGCCGCAAGGGAGGGATAAACTTCTTACGATCACAGGTGCGCAAATACATTTGTGCAACCGTCGACACGTGCATATATCACTGCAACGTCTCTTCTTTCGCTACATACCGGCCGAACAGCCGTCCCGCACCGCCGTATCTATCGCCGATCCGCACTGGAGAGTAGGCTACCACGGTACTCATCCCGCTGACGATTCCGCACAACAGCCCGTACGCAGGAACCATACCCGAGGACGATCCGGACCGACGACGATACTTGCAGCAAGGATATTGAATATTAGCAGCTATCAAGACACCAAAGGTAAGTCAACGTTATCTTAACTTCGTCCGCGCCTTTTCGATCCGTGTTTTGCGAGCAAAATGTGTCCGGACTTTGACGCAACTGTGCGATCCGAACCGCTTTTGGCTGCGTATTTCTCCGGCTAGCGGTTAGTTATCCGCGATCCGAGACGTGACATTACATCTTATCATGAGACATAAAAATGAGATGCAACTTCGCGTTTTATGTAGAACTAGATGTACATAGCTTCAATACGTAGACATCTAGAAACGCTATTTCCTAGCAAGGAAGTGTCGCATTAGATTCCTTTAATGTGTAGACGACGAATACATAACACTGCATATTGAATATTATATCTTATCACGAAACATAGAAATGAGATGCAATGCCGCATTTTAAGAGGCATTAGAACTCTATTGCTACAATACGTAGACATCTGCAAACGCTATTTCCTAGCAAGGAAGTGTCGCACTTACATTCATTTGAAGCGAATACGAGGTATACATGACACGTCGCAATGAATATTATGTCATATTATGAAACATAGTAATGAGACGCGATATCCAATTTTAAGAAGCATTAGAACTCTATTGCTTCGATAAGTAGACATCTGCAAGCGCTATTTCCTAGCAAGGAAGTGTCGCATTTACAATCATTTGAAGTGTTTGCGATGTATACATGGCACTTCGCAATGAATATTATATATTATCATGAAACACAAAAATGAGATGAGATATGGCGATTTAAGAAGCATTAGAGCTCTATTGCTTCGATCCGTAGACATCAGCAAACGCTGTTTCCTGGTAAAGAGGTGTCTCATTTACATTCTTTTGAAGTGAATACGAGGTATACATAACACTGCACAATGAATATTATATCTTATCATGAAACATAGAAATGAGATGCGATATCGCGAATTAAGAAGCATTAGAACTCTATTGCTTCGATACGTAGACATCTGCAAACGCTATTTCCTAGCAAGGAAGTGTCGCATTTACATTCTTTTGAAACGAACACGAGGTATACATAACACTGCACAATGAATATTATATCTTATCATGAAACATAGAAATAAGATGCGATATCGCGATTTATGAAGGACAAGATCTCTCTTGCTTCGATACGTAGACATCTGCAATCGCTGCTTCCTAGCAAGGAAGTGTCGCATTTGCATTATTTTTAAGTGAATACGAGGTATACATGACACATCGCAATGAATATTATATCTTATCATGAAACATAGGAATGAGATGCGATATCTCGCTTTAAGAAGCATTAGAACTCTATTGCTTCGATACCAAGACATCTGAGAACAATATTTCCTAGCAAGGAAGTGTCGCATTTTCATTCTTCTGAAGTGTATACGAGGTGTACATAACACTCCACGATGAATATTATATCCTATGCTGAAACATAAATATGAGATGCGAAATTGCGATTTAAGCAGCATTAGAACTCTATTGCTTCGATACGTAGACATCAGCAAACGCTGCTTCCTAGCAAGGAAGTGTCGCATTTGCATTATTTTTAAGTGAATACGAGGTATACATGACACATCGCAATGAATATTATATCTTATCATGAAACATAGGAATGAGATGCGATATCTCGCTTTAAGAAGCATTAGAACTCTATTGCTTCGATACCAAGACATCTGAGAACAATATTTCCTAGCAAGGAAGTGTCGCATTTTCATTCTTCTGAAGTGTATACGAGGTGTACATAACACTCCACGATGAATATTATATCCTATGCTGAAACATAAATATGAGATGCGAAATTGCGATTTAAGCAGCATTAGAACTCTATTGCTTCGATACGTAGACATCAGCAAACGCTGTTTCCTAGCAAGGAGGTGTCGCATTTACATTCTTTTGAAGTGAATACGAGGTATACATAACACTGCACAATGAATATTATATCTTATCATGAAACATAGAAATGAGATTCGATATCGCGATTTAAGAAGCATTAGAACTCTATTGCTTCGATACGTAGACATCAGCAAACGCTGTTTCCTAGCAAGGAGGTGTCGCATTTACATTCTTTTGAAGTGAATACGAGGTATACATAACACTCCACAATGAATAGTATATCTTATCCTGGAACATAAAAATGAGATGCGATATCGCGATTTAAGAAGCATTAGAACTCTATTGCTTCGATACGTAGACATCAGCAAACGCTGTTACCTAGCAAGGAAGTGTCGCATTTACATTCTTTTGAGGTGAATACGAGGTATATATGACAGTTCGCAATGAATATTATATCTTATCATGAAACATAGACGTGAGATTTGGTATCGCGTTTTAAGAAGCATTGGAACTCTATTACTTCGAAACCTAGGCATCTAAATGCTATTCTACTACAAAGAACTGTGGGCTTTACATGCTTTTGATGTATTGAGAAGATTTTGTCTGCCCTGCACCAGGACGGTTATCGGGCGTGCTTCCTCATCCGGACGGGTATAAGCAAACGGAATCTACCATCAACCGCCCAGTTACACACAGCTCACTGAAACGTGCGATGGGAAAATCCAGATGTGCCGCGGCGCGTTCCCCGTGCGTGAGTCCTTCAGCTAGTCCGCCAGAGGGGACGAATCCCAACAGGCGGAGTGCCCCCATGGGAACCTCAGTTAGGCGACCTCACTACGTGTACGCGATCGCGCTCACTCTGACCCTTTTTGATTTAAGATGAATCAGTTTGGCCATATTTATTGATGATCCAGACTGCCAGCCTCAGTCTTATTCAATTTTGCCCTACGAAAGTGTCTCGGACTAGCTCGGGCAAATCGATAATGCACCAAACCTCCGAGTCCCAGTTTAATTCGATAGCCCCAGAGCCCCGTTAGCCTCCGGGCAAGCCCGGCGCCCAGGTTCCACCACGAGGAGGTGGGGATGGGTACTTCCTGGACACCCAGGTTCTGGAACCCTTATTGGCAAGATATACATAACGCGTTGCATTGATATTACTGTGACGTTCGCCGAACATTTCGGAACCTTCTACACCCCCCAGTAGAGCCGCACACACCGCCGGCCGCCATTGCAGAGACGAGCATACCGACACACGGTAATACAGACCGATGGCAGATCTAACGCAACCACCCTCGCACCAGGGATTTGGACCACTCGATCGCGTCACGACGCGTACCCGTCAGACAGCTGGAGCTCAAGCGTGTCACAGCCTCCGTACGAGGACCATTCCACTTAATATGAAGTGTCGCCCGTCGTTACGCACCCGTATCCATACTTTACATACTTCTATAATTAAAATTAAGCAAATCCTAGAATTTGAGCACACTACACTCGAGGTACATGCATGACACAACACGCACAATCTATCATAAGCCATCTCAAGTATAATCCTAATTTTAAGAGCGTATGTAACCGGTATAGGAAATAAGCAAAGCGCCCGAGCGAGCGCCAGACGCTTGTGGCTCACGCCGAACGCGCGCGCCCCAGCACGACCGTACATCCCACTTCGTAGGACGAGTGTTCGTCCCACTCTGGCGCCCCGCGACTCGCGCGCCACGCGATCCGAGGAGGTCGCGGGTCGGCCAGCTGAAAGTGCAGTTCGAGTCATCCGCTCGAAGCGTGCGGACCGCTCTCACTTCTAATTCAAACCAAGTTCAAGTCATCCGTTCCAAGCGAGCGGACCTCTCTGAACCCTAAACTGTAATTCAGGCCGATTTCGACTATACTAACTCAAGTTTCTAATTATCATTCTAAATATATTCTAAAATTATCGAATCCTAGTACTTATTCAACTTTTGCACAGGGAAGTAACAGTGTAAGCGTAGTCTTATTTTGAAAATACTTTATTTTACCAGTACTTACAATTCTCATTATTCCAACCATTTCTTGTTTTACTATTATTATAAATTCTCTATTACGAAGTCTTCCACGAGTCCACGCGTCTTGGAGATCATTCACTCGCTCTAACCTTTAGTCAAACTCGGTAATCGACCAGTTAGAACGGACCACCGCTCAGCTGCATCGACCCACATCGAGACTAGAGCAAAGACGCACGATTTTCCATATTCCTGGAGCGGTAATCTAGAGCGGACCACCGCTTAGTGTACACGTATCTGGGCGTTTGGCATCCGACTCGAATGCGCCGTTCCGGTACATCCAAACGAACTCGCCGCAAGGGAGGGATAAACTTCTTACGATCACAGGTGCGCAAATACATTTGTGCAACCGTCGACACGTGCATATATCACTGCAACGTCTCTTCTTTCGCTACATACCGGCCGAACAGCCGTCCCGCACCGCCGTATCTATCGCCGATCCGCACTGGAGAGTAGGCTACCACGGTACTCATCCCGCTGACGATTCCGCACAACAGCCCGTACGCAGGAACCATACCCGAGGACGATCCGGACCGACGACGATACTTGCAGCAAGGATATTGAATATTAGCAGCTATCAAGACACCAAAGGTAAGTCAACGTTATCTTAACTTCGTCCGCGCCTTTTCGATCCGTGTTTTGCGAGCAAAATGTGTCCGGACTTTGACGCAACTGTGCGATCCGAACCGCTTTTGGCTGCGTATTTCTCCGGCTAGCGGTTAGTTATCCGCGATCCGAGACGTGACATTACATCTTATCATGAGACATAAAAATGAGATGCAACTTCGCGTTTTATGTAGAACTAGATGTACATAGCTTCAATACGTAGACATCTAGAAACGCTATTTCCTAGCAAGGAAGTGTCGCATTAGATTCCTTTAATGTGTAGACGACGAATACATAACACTGCATATTGAATATTATATCTTATCACGAAACATAGAAATGAGATGCAATGCCGCATTTTAAGAGGCATTAGAACTCTATTGCTACAATACGTAGACATCTGCAAACGCTATTTCCTAGCAAGGAAGTGTCGCACTTACATTCATTTGAAGCGAATACGAGGTATACATGACACGTCGCAATGAATATTATGTCATATTATGAAACATAGTAATGAGACGCGATATCCAATTTTAAGAAGCATTAGAACTCTATTGCTTCGATAAGTAGACATCTGCAAGCGCTATTTCCTAGCAAGGAAGTGTCGCATTTACAATCATTTGAAGTGTTTGCGATGTATACATGGCACTTCGCAATGAATATTATATATTATCATGAAACACAAAAATGAGATGAGATATGGCGATTTAAGAAGCATTAGAGCTCTATTGCTTCGATCCGTAGACATCAGCAAACGCTGTTTCCTGGTAAAGAGGTGTCTCATTTACATTCTTTTGAAGTGAATACGAGGTATACATAACACTGCACAATGAATATTATATCTTATCATGAAACATAGAAATGAGATGCGATATCGCGAATTAAGAAGCATTAGAACTCTATTGCTTCGATACGTAGACATCTGCAAACGCTATTTCCTAGCAAGGAAGTGTCGCATTTACATTCTTTTGAAACGAACACGAGGTATACATAACACTGCACAATGAATATTATATCTTATCATGAAACATAGAAATAAGATGCGATATCGCGATTTATGAAGGACAAGATCTCTCTTGCTTCGATACGTAGACATCTGCAATCGCTGCTTCCTAGCAAGGAAGTGTCGCATTTGCATTATTTTTAAGTGAATACGAGGTATACATGACACATCGCAATGAATATTATATCTTATCATGAAACATAGGAATGAGATGCGATATCTCGCTTTAAGAAGCATTAGAACTCTATTGCTTCGATACCAAGACATCTGAGAACAATATTTCCTAGCAAGGAAGTGTCGCATTTTCATTCTTCTGAAGTGTATACGAGGTGTACATAACACTCCACGATGAATATTATATCCTATGCTGAAACATAAATATGAGATGCGAAATTGCGATTTAAGCAGCATTAGAACTCTATTGCTTCGATACGTAGACATCAGCAAACGCTGTTTCCTAGCAAGGAGGTGTCGCATTTACATTCTTTTGAAGTGAATACGAGGTATACATAACACTGCACAATGAATATTATATCTTATCATGAAACATAGAAATGAGATTCGATATCGCGATTTAAGAAGCATTAGAACTCTATTGCTTCGATACGTAGACATCAGCAAACGCTGTTTCCTAGCAAGGAGGTGTCGCATTTACATTCTTTTGAAGTGAATACGAGGTATACATAACACTGCACAATGAATATTATATCTTATCATGAAACATAGAAATGAGATTCGATATCGCGATTTAAGAAGCATTAGAACTCTATTGCTTCGATACGTAGACATCTGCAAACGCTATTTCCTAGCAAGGAAGTGTCGCATTTACATTCTCTTGAAACGTACACGAGGTATACATAACACTTTGCAATGAGTATTATGTCTTATCATGAAACATAGAAATGAGATGCGATATCGCGATTTAGGAAGCATTAGAACTCTCTTGCTTCGATACGTAGGCATCTGCAAACGCTACTTCCGAGCAAGGAAATATCGCATTTACATTCCTTTCAAGTGAAAGCGCGGTATACGTGACACTTCGAAATGAATATTATTCCTTATCACGAAACATAATAATGAGATACGGTATCCCGTTTTAAGAAGCATTAGAACTCTATTGCTTCGTTACGTAGACATGTGCAAACGCTATTTCCTAGGAATGAAGTGTCGCATTTATATTCATTTGAAGTTAATACGAGGTATACATGACACTCCGCAATGAATATTATGTCTTATCATGAAACATAGAAATGAGATGCGATATCGCGATTTAGGAAGCATTAGAACTCTCTTGCTTCGATACGTAGACATCTGCAAACGCTACTTCCCAGCAAGGAAGTGTCGCATTTACATTCTTTTTAAGTGAATGCAGGGTATACATAGCACTGCACAATGAATATTATATCTCATCATGAAACATAGAAATGAGATGCGATATGGCGATTTAAGAAACATTGGAACTCTACTGCTTCGATTCGTAGACATCTGCCAACGCTATTTCCTAGCAATGAAGTGTCGCATTTACATTCATTTGATGTGTATGCGAGGTATACATGCCACTTCGCAATGAATATTATATCTTATCATGAAACATAGAAATGAGATGCGATATCGCTTTTTAAGAAGCGTTAGAAATCTATTGCTACGATACGTAGACATCTGCAGACGCTATTTCCTAGCAAGGAAGTGTCACTTTTACATTCATTTGAAGTGAATGCGAGTTATAGATAACACTCAACAATGAATATTATATCTTATCATGAAACATTGAAATGAGATGCGATATCGCGTTTTAAGGGGCATTAGAACTCTATAGCTTCTGTACAGAGATATCTGGGAACGTAATTTCATAGAAAGGAAGTGTCGCATTTTGTGACGTCAGGCGTACCGCCTGCCACCCATCAACCTCCTCGCACCCCCCAGCATCAACCCCTGGACGCATGGAACCAGTCAAACTCGCTTGCAGAATCAGCAACTGGAAATGTTCGCACGCGCATAGCTGCACGCGCTCACTCACATCGAGTTCCGCTGCCTCACTCGCACCGCCGAGTATACCTGTCTCGCTCGTAACGGGCACCAGTGTCTCACTCGCACCACCGAGTATACCTGTCTCGCCCGTACCAAGGACGGGCAGCCCTATCTCCCTCGCACCGAGGATTCCGTCCTGCAGGAAGACGTAGCCGCAGCCCATCACCTGAATGGTGACTTTTCCAATTCCGGGAACAGTATCTGCTAGAACCTATATATTACTTCTAAGCTAGCACATACATACCATATCATGACGCATATATAAGAAAACCTAGATCTAAGTTACACACGACACGAATGTAAGACACAAACAACACACACATAATTGTAAGTCCATATTGTATTTGCTCATAAGTCAAACGCGTAAGATGCGTCCGGCCAGCGACATGCGCCGCTAGCCCCACCACAGGCCGCGAGTCCCCACTCGCTGTACCGCGCGCTCCCCGCCACGAAACGCGAGTCCCCCACTCGCGGGACCGCGATCCCCCTACCACGAGCGTCCGCGACCATAGCGCCTCGCGAACCGTGGAAGTCCGAGACGCGTCTCCAGAGCACACACTCTGACTTGAGATCTCCTACCGAGGAGTCGAAACCTCTAGTTCTAGATCGTTAGCCACCTCAATGTGAGGTTCAGGCATCGTGATTCTATTTCCATCTTAACTTAGTCTTAGTCTTACAATAATTCCAGTTCTTGTATACTTTAAACCTGGAATATATTTTATTTTTACTTTTACTATATCCAAGTACAAGTTCTTTTACCAAGTCTACTATTTCCACATCCATTAATTTTATCAAGTGTTTATAATACTGGTTCTACTTTTAACATTTAACTACGAATTCTTCCACGGGTTCTTCCATACAACTGGGTTTGCTCTTCACCACCTTGAAGGAGTATAGAAATCGGCTTTGTGACGTTGAGATAGAGCGGATCGCCGCTTATCCTTCTGATCTTAGTCGAAAGTACAGAAAAAACCTGGTGAATGAATCGTGCTTCCGGTTTGTGAAGAACGCGACGTGCGGGTAGGACGAATTTTTTACGGTCACTTGTGCGTGAATATTTGGAGGACGTTCCGAGAGTCCTCGTATACCAGCGACCTGCCTTCGCACCAGCCCAGATGCCGCTTTCCAAAGCGACCGCCGACGCTTCCGATCCAGACACCCCGACGGATCACGCCGATTCTGCCACATTCGCAGCCGAAGCTGCTACTATCACCGCTGGTTCCTCTGCATCATCGCTGAATTCCAACAGCCGTCCTCCTCTTCGCTGGTGACTGATCGAGATTTCCGTAGCAGCCAACCGACCGAACTCCGCTACGATCCCAGCGAACGATCCTCAACGCCATTTCTACGTAAAAATCGAGAGAGAAGTCATCGAAAGGTAGGGTCATTCCATTATCATCGCGGGTGTTTTCGCTAGTATCGCGTCAGCCGAAATTGTCGGACTCGGTCTTAACGCGTTCCCGCGGACCGAATTACCGAATAATAGGCTCGTGTCGTAAAGCCTACGGAGCAATGGAAAATAGTTTCGCCAGACGTGACACATCGTATTCACATCAAAAGAATGTAAATGCGACACTTCCTTGCTAGGAAATAAGGTTTGCAGATATCTACGTATCGAAGCAATAGAGTTCTAATGCTTCTTAAAGCAAGATATCGCATTTCATTCCTATGTTTCGTGATGGGATATAATATTCGTTGTGGATTGTTATGTATACCTCGTATTCACTTCAAAAGAATATAAATGCGACACATCCATGCTAGGAAATAGCGTTTGCAGATGTCTACGTATCGTAGCAATAGAGTTCTAATGCTTCCTAAAACGAGATGTCGCATTTCATTTCTATGTTTCGTGATAAGATATAATATTCATTGTGGAGTGTTATGTATACCTCGTATTCACTTCAAAAGAATGTAAATGCGACAATTCCTTGCTAGGAAGTAGCTCTTGCAGATGTCTACGTATCGTAGCAACAGAGTTCAAATGCTTCTTAAAACGAGATGTCCCATTTCATTTCTATGATTCGTGATGAGATATAGTATTCATTGTGGAGTGTTATGTATACCTGGTACTCACTTCAAAAGAATGTAAATGCGACGTTTCCATCCTAGGAAATAGCGTTTGCAGATGTCTATGTATCGTAGCAATAGAGCCCTAGTGCTTCCTAAAACGTGATGTCGCATTTCATTTCTATGTTTCGTGCTAAGATATAATATTCATTGCAGAGTGTCATGTATACATCGTATTCACTTCAAAAGAATGTAAATGCGACACTTCCTTGATAGGAAATAGCGTCTCCAGACATATACGTACCGTAGCAATGGAGTTCTAATGCTTCTTAAAGCACGATATCGCGTCTCATTACAATGTTTCACGATAACATATAATATTCATTGCGAAGTGTCACTTATACCACGTATTCACTTCAAATGGATGAAAATGCGACACTTCCTTGCTAGGAAATGGCGTCTCCAGATATTTACGTATCGAAACAATAGAGTTCCGATGCTTCTTAATACGAGATGTCGCATATCATTTCTATGTTTCATGATAGGATATAATATTCATTCCGAAATGTCATGTATACCTCGTATTCACTTCAAAAGAATGTAAGTGCGACACTTCCTTGCTAGGAAATAGCGTTTGCAGACGTCTATGTATCGAAGCAAAAGATTTCTAATGCTTCTTAAAACGCGATATGGCATCTAATTTCTATGTTTCACGATAAGATATAATATTCATTGCGAAGTGTCATGTATAGCTCGTATCCACTTCAAAAGAATGTAAATACCACACTTCCATGCTAGGAAATAGCGTTTCCGGATTTCTACGGAACGAAATAATGGTGTTCCATTGCTTCTTAAAACGAGATGTCGCATATCATTTCTATGTTTCATGATAAGATATAATATTTAATGCGAAGTGTCATGTATACCTCGTATTCACCTCAAAAGAATGTAAATACCACACTTCCATGCTAGGAAATAGCGATTCCAGTTCCGTACGTATCGAAGCAATATAGTTCTAATGTTTCTTAAAACGCGATATCGCTTCACATTTCTATGTTTCAAGATAAGATATAATATTCATTGCGAAGTGTAATGTATACCTCGTTTACACTTCAAAAGAATGTAAACGCCACATATCCTTGCTAGGAAATGCGTTTCCAGATGGCTGCGTATCGAAGCAATTGGGTTGTAATGATTCTTAAAACGCGATATCGCATCTCATTTCTATGTTTCATGATATGAAATAATATTCTTTGCGTAGTGCTATGTGTACCTCATCTACACTTCAACAGAATGCAAATGACACACGTCCTTGCAAGGAATCAGCGTTTCCAGATGTCTACGTATCGAAGCAATAGAGTTCTAATGATTCTTAAAACGCGATATCATATCTCATTTCTATGTTTCATCATAAGATATAATATTCATTGCGGAATGTTACGTATAACTCGTCTACACTTCAGAAGAATGTAAATTCCACACTTCCTTCCTAGGAAATAGCGTTTGCAGATGTCTACGTATCGATGCAATAGAATTCTAATGCTGCTTAAAACGCGATATCGCATCTCAATACTAAGTTTCATGATAAGATATCATATTCATTGCGAAGTGTTATGTATGCTTCGTCTACACTTCAGAAGAATGTAAATGCCTCACTTCGTTGCTAGGAAATATCGTTTCCAGATGTCTACGTATCGAAGATGTAGAGTCCTAATGCTTCTTAGAACGCGATATCGCATCTCAATTCTATGTTTCATGATAAGATATAATATTCATTGCGAAGCGTTATGTATACCTCGTCAACACTTCAAAAGAATGTAAATGCCACACTTCCTTGTATACCCCGTCAGCACTTCAAAATAATGTAAATGCCACACTTCTATGATAGGAAATGCGTTTCCAGATGTCTGCGTATCGAAGCAATAGAGTTGTAATGATTCTTAAGACGCGATATCGCATCTCATTTCTATGTTTCTTGATATGAAATAATATTCTTTGCGAAGTGTTATGTATAACTCGTCTACACTTCAAAAGAATGTAAATGCCACACTTCTTGGCTAGGAAAGAGCGTTTCCAGATGTCTACGTATCGAAGCAAAAGAATTCTAATGCTTCTTAAAACGCGATATAGCATCTCATTCCTATGTATCATGATAAGATATAATATTCATTGCGAAGTGTTATGTATACCTCGTCTACACTTCAAAAGAATGTAAATGCCACACTTCTTGGCTAGGAAATAGCGTTTCCAGATGTCTGCGCATCGAAGCGATAGAGTTGTAATGCTTTTTAAATCGCGATATCGCAGCTCTTTTCTATGATTGATGGTAAGATATAATATTCATTACGAAGTGTTATGTATACCACGCCACACTTCAAAAATGCCACACTTCCTTGCGACGGAATAGCGTTTCTAGATGTCTACGCATCAAAGCAATAGATTTCTAACTCTTAAAACGCGATATCGCATATCAGTTCTATGTCACATGGTAAGATGTAATTTCAATGCAACGCGTTATGTATATCTCCTCTACACTTCAAATGAATGTAAATGCATCACTTCCTTACTACGGAATATCGTTTTTATATGAACAGTTCAAAGTAAGTTAGAAGGTTGTAAAGCTCTATGCATCGCATTATGCTTATCTGCTTCTCTGCTTTATAATGCTCTGGGATGTGAGAAGGTCCTCAACCATCCTTAATCCCCTATAGAGAAGTCAAAAGTCCAGGGGCCCTGCAGGTGGGCCATGGGAGCGTGGCGTGCGAGGCGCTACGCAATTTAAATGATCAGGGGGATCCCCACAAGGACACCCAAGGGGGCGAGTAGAGGAAATCGCCGAAGTCCACTGATCGATGGACCCGAACAATACCGAAGCCTACAGCCCACTCCTCCAAGGAGCCCCGAGGAGGATCCAGGAGACCCGAGGACCACCAACGAATTCAAGGAACCTGATGAAGAGAACGTGAGAGCTTATTCGCTAAAGCGTTCCGTTTCTTGTGTCGCATATTGTATATTGTATCTTATATCGTGAAGCGAGTTATGATACCCGGTAATTCGCGGCGTGTTGCGTAGTTTCCCGTAGCCCTTGTTAGTTAAACCCACGACGAGACCATAAATAAACATGCCGTGACTTCAGTATCTCGCGACCTGAGTGTGTGTACTTGGCTAGGCGTAGTCGAGAAGAGGAGCATTTCGAAGTTTCAAGGGTTGTTCCGCCCCAGGGTTCCGGGGTCGTGTAGTCTATCCCTTTGCTACTTTCTGAGCAGCTGGCGCCCATGAAAAGTTGTACGTGAGCGGATACCTTGGAACGATAGATCGCTTTAGATTAAAGTACGTTTTACACCTTAAAGCATTTAGATAATTAACCCCTTCGAGCTTCCCTGACTTACTACATATTGGTTTCCTTCACAACTAATAGGAACCATCACTTTACATAGATATATAGAACACACATAGTTTTAAACGTAGAACTGAGAATTTGAGAACTTACTTTGAAACATTAGTAGCGAGGAACTCCATCGGATTTCATAGAAATTCAGAACTTACTTGCTATGAAACGTAGGCAGATAAGGGCCATCGCGTTGCTTAGAAGTTTAGAACTTGCTTACTTCAACAAAGATTTCTATTGGCTTCGTCCGTTCTTTTAGAAGAGTTTTTGGTAAACCACATACTTTTCACGCTTCTGATATCTTTGAAAGTTCGCCAGATGTAATCGTTTAAGTTTTGAAATGATTACTTAGTGTGGATTATTATTTAGTAACTCGCTCATAAACGAGTCTGCATAGGATTTAATCCATAAGTTTTTAAGCCTGGAATTTATGCAGTTATTTGTTATTCACTTATTGCTCAAACGACAAAGATTCTGACCACTTCAAAATGGTTGACTTTCATCAATTTTCTTAAAAATTGAAATACTGCCCAACTGCTTGTATTAAAGACTGTAATTAAAGCTTTCAAAACATTTTACCTCTTATAGATGAATTCTGGAATTGAAATTGAATGTTTGACTTTTCTAACTCCTGTTTAGACATCTGTCTATTGGAATGTTCAAGTATTTTTCATATTCGTAATTATTAAAAATGTTTTACTTGATTCTTTAATTTAACATTTAGAATTTTCTGAGAAATATTTTTTATCGTAATGAACTGTATAATTGCAATTATAATTCTTTTTGAAATAATAATAACAGAAAGGTGTGTATCCATTCTTGTAGTTTTGTCAAGAGTATTTAATCTTACTATCTAAAATGAAACATTGAGATCTGTTTACAATCTAATGGAATTTAATTACCTTTTGATTCAAATTCGCAATGATAATCTTCCATAGTTCAACAATTTTGTGAGCTGTCCTCAGGAATCCGCAGCTCAGTACTTATATAATGAACGACACAAAGAACAGCCTAACCAAACGTATTCGAACCGATTTTTCAATACTAATCTTATCATGTTTAACTTATGCTGCAAACTATTGAAATGCCCTTCGAACAGTGTTTATTCACAGTGAAGTAAACGGTAAGTATTACGCCTTCCACCACTGTTTACAATACGTATGTTTCATTTGCTATCAAAACCGTGCTAAGGAGTACTATCGCCTTTCTTTACTTTTTGTAACCTTCAATGCCTTCATGTTACAGATCGTTAAACTTGCTTTAAAATGCTCTATCGTATTACGGTGGAATGGACATACCAATTCATTGTAAAAAATGAAGGTAACCTTCATATGTCCAACATAACTCCACTTACAAAAAAACTATTTTCATCAATGGGCTTTGTACTATGCAATTTTGTATTAGCAAAATCTTCTATGAAACTTATAGTTTCGTGGATATCTGAGGTGCTAATTATTACTGCCCCACCCTGTATATTGTTATGGATGTGTCCAACAAGGCAACGATGAATAGAGTTAAATTTAATATTATGATGTTTATTATTTTACTTATAGTATATTTGTTTTTCTGGAATTTTTCCAAAAAACAATGTTCACGATGTCGACAGATGAATATATTTGCCTTAGAATTACAAGAGCCAACAATTTCGAAAGTAGAATATTACTTTACTTCGCTAACCGAATCATTGCAAACGTTAAGTAAAGTGCGTGCCTTTCCAAACAGTCAGATGCAAATTACGATACAACGTTTCCAAGAAATGGTACGTGCCACTGTTTTTTAATTTCCGTTTATTTAATCAAAGGAAATTTAATTGAAATATCCGCAAAATTTGAGGACAAAAAGTTTTTGTAATTTTACGCAACATATATGATGGTGATAAAGGATAAGTATACGGAACTGAAAATGGAAAGTAGCGAGCAGAAAAAGAAACTGATGGAGCTACCAAGTAGATTGATACATCCGTCAAATGATGATTCTAGGTTAATAAAATCTGTTAATTAAAGAACTATTACAAAAATCAAGTATAATCAATATTACTTCTGCTCAAAGGCTATAATAGAATTGGACCGAAATGGGTACAAAACAGGCAATTATATCTATACGTTCTATTCTATGCAAAGGCAAATATTTCAAAGAGAAAAGATGTGTTACTTACAAATTACTTATGTTCCTAGATATCTCACTAATTCAGGCTTCTTGTCTTGCAGAACTAATCATTCATTTAACATGTAAAGGGGTCGAAGAATAGTAAAAGATTTTTATATTTCATAGTCTCACTCGATACGTCGATTGGGTCACGTAAAATATCGGACATTAATTGCAACTACATCTTCAGACCTTAAATATATAATTGAAACAACATATTTAATAGCGTTTTAATAACATTTTTCTAATTGTTTATATCTATGTCTAATAAATATATATTAATCGAATAAGTTGCTTTACCAAAGAATAAAAGTATCTGAGGCTTACAAATCGGAGCATTACGTAACAAACGTGCATCACATATATAATATTACGTGTAACAAAAGATGAAGACCAAAAAGATCGTACATAAGTTGAATCCACAATGCGGTCATAGAGATACAGAAACGGCAAAAATTTCAAACAATAATTTAAAAAATTCAAAAAGAGGGGAGTGAAAATCCATCTCCTTGACGATGATAAGGAACAAGTCTGCCTCATGCACTACAATATCCCAAACAGCCAGCGATTGGCACGCCAATGACAACGGATGGAACGAATTCCGTGACAGAAATGTGCTAACAAAGTGGCATACTGTTAGTGCTGGGGCGGCATTCGTATCACGGCACTATTAAAGCACCGAGATATAGCACACGGGCTACACGGCCGTGACAATGACACTATCAGCTCACCATAGCTACACGCGTGGTTGTGGCGTAGGCTGACATTTACTAATAGGGAAGCTGTTTCCATAAAAATTATAAGTAAATATGAAAAATGACTAAACTGCGCAATTTATTTATTTTAATTCCAAAATAGATACACCGGCACAAAACAAAGATATAAGAACTCGATTTTATTATTTTCTATAAACTAGCTCGATAGGGCGATTTTTTCCATAAAGTCGATAATTACTTTGTCATAAAAATATATACACTTATTTTATATATATTTTCTTCAATTTATTGTTACAAATTCATGCAATTGAGTGTTACATTAAATACGATGAGAGCATGTTATTTCAAAAATTACACAAGGCGAAGTTAGGGACGCAACAGCATGAATTTTTATTTTATAAGTAATATTTTTTTATAAATAATATTTTTAGTCTATGATGGGTTGAAAGAAATATATACGACTCGCTCAATAACTATAAATATAGGAAAACGACCATCAAAATATCTATCAATAGTCATATGCTGAACATCTACTGACATCTAACGGTTCTAATTTGTATGAAAGCACAGGTTCCCCATTGCCAAATGTGATCCTGCGTCATTGCTGAGGAGATTCATGAATGGAGCGATGATACGCGTGTCACCATGGTGCTGGTGCTGCGCGATTCGCTTGTCTAGAACGTGCTGGTAACACGTTCTGGCATTTTAGTTAACGAATCCGGTCACAGATGACTACGAATCAGTTGACACTCCTCGGAAGTGGCAATATAGTGCCAGTATGGTGTCGCTACCATCTTGCCGTTTGTTATCTGGGAGGCTTTTTAGTGCATTATTCGGAATTGAATTTGAACACATAGCTACTTAATCGCGAATTTGTATGTACATAATTATACATGACTGCATAAAAAGGATATCATATACTTTTATAATCAGTGCGATATAAGAATATAAAACGAAGAACTATCCACTCCCATCAGGAGTAAAAACAATGTTTGGTACGCAAAGTTCATTGTAAAATATAATCAAGCAGTTAATATATCAAATCACACCACACAATAAATCACTGAATGTATAACGATATGAATAGTAAGGAAAACATATTTACCTGTTAGATGTTTATAAATTCAAATTTAAAAGTCCAAGTCACATTTAATATATTATTGTTTAACAAGGTGATTTAATGTTGTTTCAAATAGGCGTGCAGAACTAACTCGTACTTCTGTCAATGTAATTTCATTCGAAAAATACAAAGGATAAGAGGAAATATTCTCCAATATATAACATATATAAATCAACGGATGCAAGAGAGAACACTCGATCTCGGTGTAACGAGATCGGGGTGTCATCCTGCAGTAATCGTATAACGCCTGTTCCGAGATGGTGTAGAGAGGGAATGTGGAGGGTGAAAAGCATAAAATAACAACAATGTAACTAAAGAGAAAGAGAAAGAAAATATGTGGAAGCATTGCATTTATTAAGAGGAAATCCTAGAAATATCAAATAACTGATTATATACCATACTGTAAGGGTAAGGTACAACGAAATAGACGATATCGTGAGAGAAACTAAAAAAATCGAGAAACTTAAAGAGAAAAAAATAATTTAGATTGAGCGAATCAATATCACTGATCCCGGCAAGCTTAATGGAAAACGCATAACGATGAATCGGTTAGAGTATAAGATAGATGTTGGTCGCGGTTGGAGTGACCCTGGGAATCCTTTGCCCGCATCAGGGCAGGCAGTAGGATGCTGGAGGGCCTGCCCTCCTGTTGCTTGGATCTATAGAATTCTCATTCCTTTGCAGAGTAGAAGCAGATAATTATAATGCTTTTCATAGAAGGTTAAAGCTTACTTAATTCGAAACGTTGAAATGAGATGAGTCATGGCATGGTATGATGCATTAGTACTCTATTGTCTCGACATGTAGACACTACGAAGGGCAATCCTGTTGCATGGAGCTGTAGAATTTACATTCTTATAAAGTTTTAAAGCAGATAAACATAGAGCTATGCATAAGAGATTACAGCATTCTTACTTTGAAACGATGAAATGGGATGCGCCAGCGCATTGCATGGAGAATTCTAGCTCGATTGCTTTAACAGACAGACACTACGGAGCGCCATGCCGTTGCATGGAATTATATAGTTCACATTCTATTGAAGACCTCTAACAGTTAAGCATAATGTTATGGATATATGATTACAGATTCTTTGCTTTGAAACGTGTAAATGAGATGCGTCATTGCGCTGCATGAAGTATTAGAAATGTCTTGCTTGGACACGTAGAGATCTGGAAACGATATTCTGTTGCAGGTAAGTATAGGATTCACATCCTTCTAAGGTCTAGATGCAGACAAATGTAACATATTGCATAGAACATTGCAATTTACCATGAATCATTGAAATGACTAGCGACATCGTGTTGAATGAAGCAATAGAACTCTATTTCTTCGCAAAGTAGACATCTAAGAACGCAATTCCCTTGCAAGGAAGTGTAGAAATCACAGTCTTTTGGCGTGTATATGCAGACAAGCATAACGAGATGTGTAGAGTATTTTTATCTACTTACATACTTCGAACTGTTGATATCAAATGCGATATCGCGTTTTCTATAGCATTAGAAATCTATTGCTTCAATACGAGCACATCTAGAAACGCTACCTCCTGGCAAGATATTGTAGGATTTTTATACTGTTGACGTGTAGAAGCAGATAAACGAAACGAGTTTCATTGAATATTAAATCTCAACACGCGGCATTGAAATGAGATGCGACATCGATCTGAATAAAGTAATAGAACTTTATTGCCTCGACAAGTAGATATCTAAAAACGCTATTCCCCTGCAAGGAAGTGTAGGGTTCATATTCGCTAGAAGTGTTGAAGAGTTAAACGTAACGCGCTGCATTGAATATTACATCTTACATTACACATTGAAATGTGATGCGAGATCGCGATGAATGATGTATTAGAACTCTATTGCTTCGACACATTTACAACCAGAATCACTATCCTCTTGTCAGGAAGTGTGGAAACCACACTTTTGGGGCGCAGAAGCAGATGAGCATAATGATATATACAGTGCATGAAAATCTACATACATACTTCGAATTCTTGATGTGAAATGCTATATCGCGTTCCATGAAGCATTAGAACTCCTATGCCTCGATTCGTAGACATCTAGAAACACTGCTCCGTAGCAAGCAAGTGCGGCATTTACATTATTTTCAAGTGCAGACGAGATATACGTAACGCTTGCGTTGACGTTGCATCTTAACATGAGACATAGATATGAGATGCGATATAGCGCTACATGAAGTATTAGAAATCTATTGCATCGATATGTAGACTTCTGGAAACGCTACTCCGAAGCAAGGAAGTGTGGCACTTACATTATTTTGAAGTCTAGATGAGACATACATAACTTGTTGCAATGAATAGTACATCTTATTGGGAGACATAGAAATGAAATGTAATATCGCGTTTTATGAAGCATTAGAACACCAATGCTTCGATACATAGACATCTAGAAACGCGAATCCGTCGTAAGGAACCGTGAGATTTATATTCCTTCGAAGTGCTGACGAGATATAATTAACACGATGCATTGATTTACATCTCAACATAAAACATAGAAATATGATGCAACATCCCACTTTATGTAGCATTAGAACTCTAATGCTTCGATATCTGGTCATCTAGAAGAGCTATTCCGTAGCAAGGAAGTGTGAGATTTACATTCCTCTGAAGCGTTGTCAAGATATACATAACGCGTTACATACAAATACATCTTGTCATTTTTCACAGAAATCATCTGCGAAATCGCGTATAACGAAGCATTACAACTCTATTGCCCCAACACGTAGACATCTGCAAGCTATATTCCGTAGCAAGGAAGTGTGGGATTTACATTCATTTGAAGTGTAGACAAGATATACGTAACGTGTTGCTTTGACTATTACATCTCATCATGAAACATAGAAATGAGATGCGATATCGCGTTTAAAGAAGCATTAGAACTCTATTCCTTCGATACGTAGAAAACTGGAAGCGCTATTTCGTAGCAAGTACGTTTGACCTTTGCATTCTATTGAAGTGTAGAAGAGGTGTACGTAACACTTCGCATTGTATATTATATCATATCATGTAACGTAGAACTGCGATGCGATATCGCGTTCTAAGAAGCATCAGAAATCTATTGCTTCGACACGTAGACATCTGGAAACGCTATTTCCTAGCAGGGACGAGTGACATTTACATTCACTTAAAGTGTAGACGAGGTATACATATCACTTCGCGATGCATATTATATCTTATCATGAGACAACAATGAGATGCGATATCGCATTTTATGAAGCATTCCAACTCTATTGTTTCGAAACGTAGTCATCTGGAAACGCTATTTAATAGCAAGGAAGTGTCGCACTTACATTCTTTTGAAGTGTATGCGAGGAATACATGACACTTCGCAATGCATATTATATCTTATCATGAAACATAAAAATGAGAAGCGATATCGCGATATAAGAAGCATTAGAACTCTATGGCTACGATACGTAGACACCTGCAAACGCTATTTCCTGGCAAGGAATAGTCGTATTTACATTCTTTAGAAGTGAATACGAGGTAAACATGACACTTCGCAATGAACGTTATATCTTATCATGAAACATAAAAGTGAGATGCGATACCGCGTTATAAGAAGCATTAGAACCCCATTGCCTCGATAGCTACACATCTGCAAACGCCAAATCCTAGCAAGGAAGTGTCGCGTTTACATACATTTGAAGTGAATACAAGGAATACATGACACGTCGCAATGAATATTATATCTTATCATGAAACATAGAAATGAGATGCGATACCGCGTTTTAAGGAGCATTAGAACTCCATTGCTACGATACGTAGACTTCTGCGAACGCTATTTCCTTGCAAGGAAGTGTCGCATTTACATTCTACTGAAGTGAATACGAGTTACACATGTCACTTCGCAATGAATATTATATGTTATGATGAATCATAGATATGAAATGCGACATCTCGTTTTAAGAAGCATTTGAACTCTATTGCTACGTTACGTACACACCTGCAATCGCTATTTCCTAGCAAGAATGTGTCGCATTTACATTCCTCTGAAGTGAATAGGAGGTATACATAACACTGCACAATGAATATTATATCTTATCATGAGAAATGAGATTCGATTTCGCGTTTTGAGAAGCATTAGGACACTATTGCTATGATACGTAGACAGCTGCAAACGCTACTTCCTAGCAAGGAAGTGTCGCATTTACATTCATTTGAAGTGAATACGAGGTATACACGACACTTCTCAATGAAAATTATATCCTATCATGAAACATTGAAATGAGATGCGATATCGCGTTTTAAGAATCGTTAGATGTCTATTGCTACGATACGTAGATATCTGCAAACGCTACTTCCTAGCAAAGAAGTGTCGCATTTTGTGACGTCAGGCGTACCGCCTGCCACACTAAGACGCCGCCCGCCACCCTCGACGGCCACAGATCAGCATCCGCAGCTCCTCCATTATCCGGATCCCCTTCACGCTTGCAACCCGCATACTCGCCGCCACGGAACGGGGAGGCGACGCCACACATACGCGAGGGTGGGTTACACACCACGCTACGTGGATGAGGAGAGCTACAGCGCCTAGAGCAACGAAAGGTAAGTTGCACGTCTTTGTACCCGGTAAATCTAGTCTTGTCCGCCGACGAACCCAGCTCCGCGCAATTCGCGTCGATTTCGGGAACGGCTACGATAAGTGTCCACGTGACGAGCGCTTACGCGACTTCAGGACGTGACACTTCAGAAGAATGTAAATGCGACACTTCCTTGTTAGGAAATAGCGTTTGCAGATGTCTCCGTATCGTGCAATAGAGTTCTAATGCTTCTTAAATCGCGATATCGCATCTCATTAATATGTATCGTGATAAGATATAATATTCATTGTGGAATGTTATGTACACCTCGTATTCACTTCAAAAGAATGTAAGTGCGACACATCCTTGCCATTAAATAGCGTTTGCAGATGTCTACGTATCGTAGCAATAAAGTTCTGATACTTTTTAAATCGCGATATCGCATCTCATTTCCATGTTTCATGATAGGATACAATATTCATTGTGGAGTGCTATGTATACCTCGTATTCACTTCAGAAGAATGTAAATGCAACACTTCCTTGCAAGGAAATAGCGTTTACAGATGTCTACGTATCGAAGCAATAGAGTTCAAATGCTTCTTAAAATGTGATATCGCATCTCACTTCTATGTTTCATGATAACATGTAATATTCATTGCAAAGTGTTACGCATTCCCCGTCTACACTTCAAATGAATGTAAATGCGACACTTCCTTGCTAGGAAATAGCGTTTACAGATGTCTACGTATCGAAGCAATAGAGTTCAAATGCTTCTTAAAATGAGATATCGCATCTCATATCTATGTTTCATGACAAGATATAATATTCATTGCGAACTGTTATGCATTCCTCGTCTACGATTCAAATGAATGTTAATGCGACACTTCCTTGCTGGAAATAGCGTTTGCAGATGTTTACGTATCGAAGCAATAGAGTTCAAATGCTTCTTAAAACGAGATATTGCATCTCATATATATATTTCATGATAAGATATAATATTCATTGCGAAGTGTTATGCATTCCTCGTCTACGATTCAAATGAATGTAAATGCGACACCTCCATGCTAGGAAATAGCGTCTGCATATATCTACGTATCATAGCAATAGAGTTCTAATGCTTCATAAAACGCGATATCGCATCTCATTTCTACGCTTCATGACAAGGTATAGTATTCATTGCGAAGTGTTATGTATATCTATTATTCACTTCAGAAGAATGTAAATGCGACACTTCCTTGCAAGGAAATAGCGTTTGCAGATGTCTACGTATCGTAGCAATAGAGTTCTAATGCTTCTTAAAACGCGATGTCGCATCTCATTACTATGTTGCATGATAAGATATAATATTCATTGTAAAGTGTTATGTATACCTCGTATTCACTTCAGAAGAATGTAGATGCGACACTTCCTTGCAAGGAAATGGCGTTTACAGATGTCTACGTATCGAAGCAATAGAGTGCAAATGCTTCTTAAAACGAGATATCGCACCCCATATCTATGTTTCATGATAAGATATAATATTCATTGCGAAGTGTTATGCATTCCTCGTCTACGATTCAAATGAATGTAAATGCGACTCTTTCTTGCTAGGAAATAGCGTTTGCAGATGCTTACGTATCGTAGGGATAGAGTTCTAAGGCTTCTTAAAACGTGATATCGCATCTCATTTCTACGTTTCATGGTAAGATATAATATGATTCTCGAAGTGTCATGTATTCCTCGTCTACACTTCAGATGAATGTAAATGCGACACTTCCTTGCTAGGAAATAGCGTTTGCAGATGTCTACGTATCGTAGCAATAGAGTTTTTATGATTCTTAAAACGCGATATCGCATCTCATTTCTATGTTTCATGGTAAGACATAATATGATTTGCGAAGTGTTATGTATTCCTCGTCTACACTTCAAATGAATGTGAATGCGACACTTCCTCGCTAGGAAATAGCGTTTGCAGATGTCTACGTATCGTAGCAATAGATTTCTAACGCTTCTTAAAACGCGATATCGCATTTCATTTCTATGTTTCATGGTAAGATATAATATGATTTGCGAAGTGTTATGTATTCCTCGTCTACAATTCAAATGAATGTAAATGCGACACTTTCTTGCAAGGAAATAGCGTTTGCAGATGTCTACCTATCGTAGCAATAGAATTCTAATGCTTCTTAAAACGCGATATCGCATCTCATTTCTATGTTTCATGGTAAGATATAATATGTTTTTGCGAAGTGTTATGTATTCCTCGCCTACAATTCAAATGAATGTAAATGCGACACTTCCTTGCAAGGAAATAGCGTTTGCAGATGTCTACGTATCGTAGCAATAGAGGTCTTATGATTCTTAAAACGCGATATCGCATCTCATTTCTATGTTTCATGGAAAGATATAATATTATATGCGAAGTGTTATGTATTCCTCGTCTACACTTCAAATGAATGTAAATGCGACACTCCCTTGCAAGGAAATAGCGTTTGCAGATGTCTACCTATCGTAGCAATAGAGTTCTAATGCTTCTAAAACGCGATATCGCATCTCATTTCTATGTTTCATGGTAAGATATAATATGATTTGCGAAGTGTTATGTATTCCTCGTCTACACTTCAAATGAATGTGAATGCTACACTTCCTCGCAAGGAAATAGCGATTGCAGATGTCTACGTATCGTAGCAATAGCTTTCTAATGCTTCTTAAAACGCGATATCGCATCACATTTCTATGTTTCATGGTAAGATATAATATGAATTGCGAGGTGTCATGTATTCCTCGTCTACACTTCAAATGAATGTAAATGCGACACTTCCTTGCTAGGAAATAGCGTCTGCAGATGTCTACGTATCGTAGCAATAGAGTTTTTATGATTCTTAAAACGCGATATCGCATCTCATTTCTATGTTTCATGGTAAGATATAATATGATTTGCGAAGAGTTATGTATTCCTCGTCTACACTTCAAATGAACGTGAATGCGACACTTCCTCGCTAGGAAATGGCGTTTGCAGATGTCTACGTATCGTAGCAATAGATTTCTAATGCTTCTTAAAACGCGATATCGCATCTCATTTCTATGTTTCATGGTAAGATATAATATGATTTGCGAAGAGTTATGTATTCCTCGTCTACACTTCAAATGAATGTGAATGCGACACTCCCTTGCAAGGAAATAGCGTTTGCAGATGTCTACCTATCGTAGCAATAGAGTTCTAATGCTTCTTAAAACGCGATATCGCATCTCATTTCTATGTTTCATGGTAAGATATAATATGATTTGCGAAGTGTTATGTATTCCTCGTCTACACTTCAAATGAATGTAAACGCGACACTTCCTCGCTAGGAAATAGCGTTTGCAGATGTCTAGGTATCGTAGCAATAGAATTCTAATGCTTCTTAAAACGCGATATCGCATCTCATTTCTATGTTTCAGGGTAAGATATAATGTGATTTGCGAAGTGTTATGTATTCCTCGTCTACACTTCAAATGAATGTAAACGCGACACTTCCTCGCTAGGAAATAGCGTTTGCAGATGTCTAGGTATCGTAGCGATAGTGTTCTAATGCTTCTTAAAACGCGATATCGCATCTCATTTCTGTGTTTCGTGGCAAGATATAATATGATTTGTGAAGTGTTATGTATTCCTCGTCTACACTTCAAATGAATGCAAATGCGACACTTCCTTGCAAGGAAATAGCTTTTGCAGATGTCTACCTATCGTAGCAATAGAATTCTAATGCTTCTTAAAACGCGATATCGCATCTCATTTCTATGTTTCATGGTAAGGTATAATATGTTTTTGCGAAGTGTTATGTATTCCTCGCCTACACTTCAAATGAATGTAAATGCGACACTTCCTTGCTAGGAAATAGCGATTGCAGATGTCTACGTATCGTAGCAATAGAGGTCTTATGTTTCTTAAAACGCGATATCGCATCTCATTCCTATGTCTCATGGAAAGATATAATATGATATGCGAAGTGTTATGTATTCCTCGTCTACACTTCAAATGAATGTAAATGCGACACTTCCTCACTAGGAAATAGCGTTTGCAGATGTCTAGGTATCGTAGCGATAGAGTTCTAATGCTTCTTAAAACGCGATATCGCATCTCATTTCTGTGTTTCATGGCAAGATATAATATGATTTGCGAAGAGTTATGTATTCCTCGTCTACACTTCAAATGAATGTAAATGCGACACTTCCTTGCAAGGAAATAGCTTTTGCAGATGTCTACGTATCGTAGCAATAGATTTCTAATGCTTCTCAAAACGCGATATCGCTCCACATTTCTATGTTTCATGGTAAGATATAATATGATTTGCGAAGTGTCATGTATTCCTCGTCTACACTTCAAATGAATGTAAATGCGACACTTCCTTGCAAGGAAATAGCGTTTGCAGATGTCTAGGTATCGTAGCAATAGAGTTCTAATGCATCTTAAAACGCGATATCGCATCTCATTTCTATGTTTCATGGTTAGATATAATATGATTTGCGAAGTGTTATGTATTCCTCGTCTGCACTTCAAATGAATGTAAATGCGACACTTCCTCGCAAGGAAATAGCGTTTGCAGATGTCTACGTATCGTAGCAATAGAGTTCTTATGATTCTTAAAACGCGATATGGCATCTCCTTTCTATGTTTCATGGTAAGATGTAACATGATTTGCGAAGTGTTATGTATTCCTCGTCTACACTTCAAATGAATGTAAATGCGACACTTCCTTGCTAGGAAATAGCGTCTGCAGATGCCTAGGTATCGTAGCGATGGAGTTCTTATGATTCTTAAAACGCGATATCGCATCTCATATCCATGTTTCATGGTAAGATATAATATGATTTGCGAAGTGTTATGTATTCCTCGTCTACACTTCAAATGAATGTAAATGCGACACTTCCTTGCAAGGAAAGAGCGTTTGCAGATGTCTACGTATCGTAGCAATAGATTTCTAATGCTTCTTAAAACGCGATATCGCATCTCATTTCTATGTTTCATGGTAAGATATAATATGATTTGCGAAGTGTTATATATTCCTCGTCTACACTTCAAATGAATGTAAATGCGACACTTCCTTGCAAGGAAATAGCGTTTGCAGATGTCTACCTATCGTAGCAATAGAATTCTAATGCTTCTTAAAACGCGATATCGCATCTCATTTCTACGTTTCATGGTAAGATATAATATGATTTGCGAAGTGTTATGTATTCCTCGTCTACACTTCAAATGAATGTAAATGCGACGCTTCCTTGTAAGGAAATAGCGTTTGCAGATATCTACGTATCGTAGCAATAGAGTTCTTATGATTCTTAAAACGCGATATCGCACCTCATTTCTATGTTTCATGGTAAGAAATAATATGATTTGCGAAGTGTAATGTATTCCTCGTCTACACTTCAAATGAATGTAAATGCGACACTTCCTTGCAAGGAAATAGCGTTTGCAGATGTCTACGTATCGTAGCAATAGATTTCTAATGCTTCTTAAAACGCGATATCGCTTCACATTTCTATGTTTCATGGTAAGATATAATATGATTTGCGAGGTGTCATGTATTCCTCGTCTACACTTCAAATGAATGTAAATGCGACACTTCCTTGCAAGCAAATAGCGTTTGCAGATGTCTACGTATCGTAGCAATAGATTTCTAATGCTTCTTAAAACGCGATATCGCCTCACATTTCTATGTTTCATGGTAAGATATAATATGTTTTTGCGAAGTATTATGTATTCCTCGCCTACACTTCAAATGAATGTAAATGCGACACTTCCTTGCTAGGAAATAGCGTTTGCAGATGTCTAGGTATCGTAGCAATAGAGTTCTAATGCTTCTTAAAACGCGATATCGCATCTCATTTCTATGTTTCATGGTAAGATATAATATGATTTGCGAAGTGTCATGTATTCCTCGTCTGTACTTCAAATGAATGTAAATGCGACACTTCCTTGCAAGGAAATAGCGTTTGCAGATGTCTACGTATCGTAGCAATAGAGTTCTTATGTACATGATTTGCGAAGTGTTATGTATTCCTCGTCTACACTTCAAATGAATGTAAATGCGACACTTCCTTGCTAGGAAATGGCGTCTGCAGATGTCTAGGTATCGTAGCGATAGAGTTCTTATGATTCTTAAAACGCGATATCGCATCTCATATCCATGTTTCATGGTAAGATATAATATGATTTTCGAAGTGTTATGTATTCCTCGTCTACACTTCAAATGAATGTAAATGCGACACTTCCTTGCAAGGAAATAGCGTTTGCAGATGTCTACCCATCGTAGCAATAGAGTTCTAATGCTTCTTAAAACGCGGTATCGCATCTCATTTTTATGTTTCATGGTAAGATATAATATGATTTACGAAGTGTTATGTATTCCTCGTCTACACTTCAAATGAATGTAAATGCGACACTTCCTCGCTAGGAAATAGCGTTTGCAGATGTCTACGTGTCGTAGCAATAGATTTCTAATGCTTCTTAAAACGCGGTATCGCATCTCATTTTTATGTTTCATGGTAAGATATTATATGATTTACGAAGTGTTATGTATTCCTCGTCTACACTTCAAATGAATGTAAATGCGACACTTCCTCGCTAGGAAATAGCGTTTGCAGATGTCTACGTATCGTAGCAATAGTGTTCTTATGATTCTTAAAACGCGATATCGCATCTCATTTCTATGGTTCATGGTAAGATATAATATGATTTGCGAAGTGTTATGTATTCCTCGTCTACACTTCAAATGAATGTAAATGCGACACTTCCTTGCACGGTAATAGCTTTTGCAGATATCTACCTATCGTAGCAATAGAGTTCTAATGCTTATTAAAACGCGACATCTCATCCCATTTTTATGTTTTATGGAAAGATATAATATGATTTTCGAAGTGTTATGTATTCCTCGTCTACACTTCAAACGAATGTAAATGCGACACTCCCTTGCAAGGAAATGGCGTTTGCAGATGTCTAGGTATCGTAGCGATAGAGTTCTAATGCTTCTTAAAACGCGATATCGCAACTCAATTCTGTGTTTTATGGCAAGATATAATATGATTTGTGAAGTGTTATGTATTCCTCGCCTACACTTCAAATGAATGTAAATGCGACACTTCCTTGCAAGGAAATAGCGTTTGCAGATGTCCACCTATCGTAGCAATAGAATTCTAATGCTTCTTAAAACGCGATATCGCATCTGATTTCTACGTTTCATGGTAAGATATAATATAATTTGCGAAGTGTTATGTATTCCTCGTCTACACTTCAAATGAATGTAAATGCGACGCTTCCTTGCAAGGAAATAGCGTTTGCAGATGTCTACGTATCGTAGCAATAGAGTTCTTATGATTCTTAAAACGCGATATCACATCTCATTTCTATGTTTCATGGTAAGATATAATATGATTTGCGAAGTGTTATGTATTCCTCGTCTACACTTCAAATGAATGTAAATGCGACACTTCCTTGCAAGGAAATAGCGTTTGCAGATGTCTACGTATCGTAGCAATAGAGTTCTAATGCTTCTTAAAACGCGATATCGCATCTCATTTCTATGTTTCATGGTAAGATATAATATGATTTTCGAAGTGTTATGTATTCCTCGTCTACACTTCAAATGAATGTAAATGCGACACTTCCTTGCTAGGAAATAGCGTCTGCAGATGTCTAGGTATCGTAGCGATAGAGTTCTTATGATTCTTAAAACGCGATATCGCATCTCATATCCATGTTTCATGGTAAGATATAACATGATTTGCGAAGTGTTATGTATTCCTCGTCTACACTTCAAATGAATGTAAATGCGACACTTCCTTGCTAGGAAATAGCGTCTGCAGATGTCTAGGTATCGTAGCGATAGAGTTCTTATGATTCTTAAAACGCGATATCGCATCTCATATCCATGTTTCATGGTAAGATATAATATGATTTGCGAAGTGTTATGTATTCCTCGTCTACACTTCAAATGAATGTAAATGCGACACTTCCTTGCAAGGAAATAGCGTTTGCAGATGTCTACCCATCGTAGCAATAGAGTTCTAATGCTTCTTAAAACGCGGTATCGCATCTCATTTTTATGTTTCATGGTAAGATATAATATGATTTACGAAGTGTTATGTATTCCTCGTCCACACTTCAAATGAATGTAAATGCGACACTTCCTCGCTAGGAAATAGCGTTTGCAGATGTCTACGTGTCGTAGCAATAGATTTCTAATGCTTCTTAAAATGCGATATCGCACCTCATTTCTATGTGTCATGGTAAGATATAACATGATTTGCGAAGTGTTATGTATTCCTCGTCTACACTTCAAATGAATGTAAATGCGACACTTCCTTGCAAGGAAATAGCGTTTGCAGATGTCTACCCATCGTAGCAATAGAGTTCTAATGCTTCTTAAAACGCGGTATCGCATCTCATTTTTATGTTTCATGGTAAGATATAATATGATTTACGAAGTGTTATGTATTCCTCGTCCACACTTCAAATGAATGTAAATGCGACACTTCCTCGCTAGGAAATAGCGTTTGCAGATGTCTACGTGTCGTAGCAATAGATTTCTAATGCTTCTTAAAATGCGATATCGCACCTCATTTCTATGTTTCATGGTAAGATATAAAATGATGTGCGAAGTGCCATGTATTCCTCGTCTGCACTTCAAATGAATGTAAATGCGACACTTCCTTGCAAGGAAATTGCGTTTGCAGATGTCTACGTATCGTAGCAATAGCGTTTTTATGATTCTTAAAACGCGATATCGCATCTCATTTCTATGTTTCATGGTAAGATATAATATGATTTGCGATGTGTTATGTATTCCTCGTCTACACTTCAAATGAATGTAAATGCGACACTTCCTTGCAAGGAAATAACGTTTGCAGATGTCTACCTATCGTAGCAATAGAGTTCTAATGCTTCTTAAAACGCGATATCGCATCTCATTTATATGTTTCATGGTAAGATATAATATGATTTGCGAAGTGTTATGTATTCCTCGTCTACACTACAAATGAATGTAAATGCGACACTTCCTTGCAAGGAAATAGCGTTTGCAGATGTCTACGTATCGTAGCAATAGAGTTCAAATGCTTCTTAAAATGAGATATCGCATCTCATTTCTATGTTTCATGGTAAGATATAATATGATTTGCGATGTGTTATGTATTCCCCGTCTACACTTCAAACGAATGTAAATGCGACACTTCCTTGCTAGGAAATAGCGTCTGCAGATGTCTAGGTATCGTAGCGATAGAGTTCTAATGCTTCTTAAAACGCGATATCGCATCTCATTACTATGTTTCATGGTAAGATATAATATGATTTGTGAAGTGTTATGTATTCCTCGCCTACACCTCAAATGAATGTAAATGCGACACTTCCTTGCAAGGAAATAGCGTTTGCAGATGTCTACGTATCGTAGCAATAGTGTTTCTATGATTCTTAAATCGCGATATCGCATCCCATTTCTATGTTTCATGGTAAGATATAATATGATTTGCGAAGTGTCATGTATTCCTCGTCTACACTTCAAAGGAATGTGAATGCGACACTTCCTCGCTAGGAAATACCGTTTGCAGATGTCTACGTATCGTAGCAAAAGAGTTCTTATGATTCTTAAAACGCGATATCGCATCTCATTTCAATGTTTCATGGTAAGATATAATATGATTTGCGAAGTGTTATGCATTCCTCGTCTACGATTCAAATGAATGTAAATGCGACACTTCCTTGCAAGGAAATAGCGTTTGCAGATATCTACGTATCGTAGGAATAGAGTTCAAATGCTTCTTAAAACGAGATATTGCATCTCATATCTATGTTTCATGATAAGATATAATATTCATTGCGAAGTGTTATGCATTCCCCGTCTACGATTCAAATGAAAGTAAATGCGACACTTCCTTGCAAGGAACTAGCGTTTGCAGATGTCTACGTATCGTAGCAATAGAGTTCTTATGATTCTTAAAACGCGATATCGCATCTCATTTCTATGTTTCATTGTAAGATACTATATAATTTGCGAAGTGTTATGTATTCCTCGTCTACACTTCAAAGGAATGCGACACTTCCTCTCTAGGAAACAGCGTCTGCAGGTATCTTGGTACCGTCGCAATGGAGTTCAAATGCTTTTTAAAACGAGATATTGCTTCTCATATCTATGTTTCATGATGAGATATAATGTTCATTGCGAAGTGTTATGCACTCCTCGTATATGATTCAAATGAATGTAAATGCGTCACTTCCTTCCAAGGAAATAGCGTTTGCAGTTGTCTACGTATCGTAGCAGTAGAGTTCTAATGCTTCTTAAAACACGATATCGCATCTCATTTCTATGTTTCATGGTATGATATAATATGATTTATGAAGAGTTATGTATTCCTCGTCTACACTTCAAATGAATGTGAATGCGACACTTCCTCGCTAGGAAATAGCGATTGCAGATGTCTACGTATCGTAGCAATAGATTTATAATGCTTCTTAAAACGCGATATCGCATCTCATTTCTATGTTTCATGGTAAGATATAATATGATTTGAGAAGTGTTATATATTCCTCGTCTACACTTCAAAGGAATGTGAATGCGACACTTCCTCTCTAGGAAACAGCGTCTGCAGATTTCTTGGTATCGTCGCAATAGAGTTCAAATGCTTCTTAAAACGAGATATTGCTTCTCATATCTATGTTTCATGATAAGATATAATATTCATTGCGAAGTGTTATGCACTTCTCGTATACGATTCAAATGAATGTAAATGCGACACTTCCTTCCAAGGAAATAGCGTTTTCAGTTGTCTACGTATCGTTGGAGTAGAGTTCTAATGCTACTTAAAACACGATATCGCATCTCATTTATGTGTTTCATGGTAAGATATATTATGATTTGCGAAGTGTTATGTATTCCTCGTCCACAATTCAAATGAATGTAAATGCGGCACTTCCTTGCTAGGAAATAGCGTCTGCAGATGTCTAGGTATCGTAGCAATAGAGTTCAAATGCTTCTTAAAACGAGATATAGCATCTCATACCTATGTTTCATGATAAGATATAATATTCATTGCGAAGTGTTATGCATTCCTCGTCTACGATTCAAATGAATGTAAACGCGACACTGCCTTCCAAGGAAATAGCGTTTGCAGCTGTCTACGTATCGTAGCAATAGAGTTCTTATGATTCTTCAGACGCGATATCGCATCTCATTTCTATGTTTCATGGTAAGATATAATATGATTTGCGAAGTGTCATGTATTCCACGTCTACACTTCCAATGAATGTAAATGCGACACTCCCTTGCTAGGAAATAGCGTCTGCGGATGTCTAGGTATCGTAGCAATAGAGTTCTAATGCTTCTTAAAACGCGATATCGCATCTCATTTTTATGTTTCATGGTAAGATATTATATGATTTGCGAAGTGTTATGTATTCCTCGTCTACACTTCAAATGAATGTAAATGCGACACTTCCTCGCTAGGAAATAGCGTTTGCAGATATCTACGTATCGTAGCAATAGAGTTCTTATGATTCTTAAAACGCGATATCGATTCTCATTTCTATGGTTCATGGTAAGATATAATATGATTTGCGAAGTGTTATGTATTCCTCGTCTACACTTCAAATGAATGTAAATGCGACACTTCCTCGCAAGGAAATAGCGTTTGCAGACGTCAACGTATCGTAGCAATAGATTTATAATGCTTCTTAAAACGCGATATCGCATCTCATTTCTATGTTTCATGGTAAGATATAACATGATTTGCGAAGTGTCATGTATTCCTCGTCTACACTTCAAAAGAATGTAAATGCGGCACTTCCTTGCTAGGAAATTGCGTCTGCAGATGTCTAGGTATCGTAGCAATAGAGTTCAAAAGCTTCTTAAAACGAGATATAGCATCTCATATCTATGTTTCATGATAAGATATAATATTCATTGCGAAGTGTTATGCATTCCTCGTCTACGATTCAAACGAATGTAAATGCGACACTTCCTTCCAAGGAAATAGCGTTTGCAGTTGTCTACGTATCGTAGCAGTAGAGTTCTTATGATTCTTAAAACGCGATATCGCAACTCATTTCTATGTTTCATGGTAAGATATAATATGATTTGCGATGTGTTATGTATTCCTCGTCTACACTTCAAATGAATGTGAATGCGACACTTCCTCGCTAGGAAATAGCGTTTGCAGATGTCTACGTATCGTAGCAATAGAGTTCTTATTATTCTTAAAACGCGATATCGCATCTAATTTCTATGTTTCATGGTAAGATATAATATGATTTGCGAAGTGTTATGTATTCCTCGTCTACACTTCAAATGAATGTAAATGCGACACTTCCTTGCTAGGGAATAGCGTCTGCAGATGTCTAGGTATCGTAGGGATAGAGTTCTAATGCTTCTTAAAACGCGATATCGCATCTCGTTTCTATGTTTCATGGTAAGATATAATATGATTTGCGAAGTGTTATGTATTCCTCGTCTACACTTCAAATGAATGTAAATGCGACACTTCCTTGCAAGGAAATAGCGTTTGCAGATGTCTACGTATCGTAGCAATAGATTTCTAATGCTTCTTAAAACGCGATATCGCATCTCATTTCTATGGTTCATGGTAAGATATAATATGGTTTGCGAAGTGTTATGTATTCCCCGTCTACAATTCAAATGAATGTAAATGCCACACTTCCTTGCAAGGAAATAGCGTTTGCAGATGTCTACCTATCGTAGCAATAGAATTCTAATGCTTCTTAAAACGCGATATCGCATCTGATTTCTATGTTTCATGGTAAGATATAATATGATTTGCGAAGTGTTATGTATTCCTCGTCTACACTTCAAATGAATGTAAATGCGACACTCCCTCGCAAAGAAATAGCGTTTGCAGACGTCTACGTATCGTAGCAATAGATTTATAATGCTTCTTAAAACGCGATATCGCATCTCATTTCTATGTTTCATGGTAAGATATAACATGATTTGCGAAGTGTCATGTATTCCTCGTCTACACTTCAAAAGAATGTAAATGCGGCACTTCCTTGCTAGGAAATTGCGTCTGCAGATGTCTAGGTATCGTAGCAATAGAGTTGAAATGCCTCTTAAAACGAGATATAGCATCTCATATCTATGTTTCATGATAAGATATAATATTCATTGCGAAGTGTTATGCATTCCTCGTCTACGATTCAAATGAATGTAAATGCGACACTTCCTTCCAAGGAAATAGCGTTTGCAGTTGTCCACGTATCGCAGCAATATAGTTCTTATGATTCTTAAGACGCGATATCGCATCTCATTTCTATGTTTCATGGTAAGATATAATATGATTTGCGAAGTGTTATGTATTCCTCGTCTACACTTCAAATGAATGTAAATGCGACACTTCCTTGCAAGGAAATAGCGTTTGCAGATTTCTACGTATCGTAGCAATAGAGTTCTTATGATTCTTAAAACGCGATATCGCATCTCATTTCTATGTTTCATGGTAAGATATAATATAATTTGCGAAGTGTTATGTATTCCTCGTCTACACTTCAAAGGAATGTGAATGCGACACTTCCTCTGTAGGAAACAGCGTCTGCAGATGTCTTGGTATCGTCGCAATAGAGATCAAATGCCTCTTAAAACGAGATATTGCTTCTCATATCTATGTTTCATGATAAGATATAATATTCATTGCGAAGTGTTATGCACTCCTCGTATACGATTCAAATGAATGTAAATGCGACACTTCCTTCCAAGGAAATAGCGTTTTCATATGTCTACGTATCGTAGCAATAGTGTTCCTATGATTCATAAAACGCGATACCGTATCTCATTTCTATGTTTCATGGTAAGATATAATATGATTTGCGAAGTGTTATGCATTCCTCGTCTACACTTCAAATGAACGTAAATGCGACACTTCCTTGCAAAGAAATAGCGTCTGCAGATGTCTAGGTATCGTAGCGATAGAGTTCTAATGCCTCTCAAAACACAATATCGCATCTCATTTCTATGTTTCATGGTAAGATATAATATGATTTGCGAATATCATGTATTCCTCGTCTACACTTCAAATGAATGCAAGTGCGACACATCCTTGCTAGGATATAGCGTCTGCTGATGTCTAGGTATCGTAGCAATAGAGTTCAAATGCTTCTTAAAACGAGATATTGCATCTCATATCTATGTTTCATGATAAGATATAATATTCTTTGCGAAGTGTTATGCACTCCACGTATACGATTCAAATGAATGGAAATGCGACACTTCCTTCCAAGGAAATAGCGTTTGCAGCTGACTACGTATCGTAGCAGTAGAGTTCTTATGATTCTTAAAACGCGATATCGCATCTCATTTCTATGTTTCATGGTAAGATATAATATGATTTGCGAAGTGTTATGTATTCCTCGTCTGCACTTCAAATGAATGTAAATGCGACACTTCCTCGCAAGGAAATAGCGTTTGCAGATGTCTACGTATCGTAGCAATAGAGTTCTTATGTACATGATTTGCGAAGTGTTATGTATTCCTCGTCTACACTTCAGATGAATGTAAATGCGACACTTCCTTGCTAGGAAATGGCGTCTGCAGATGTCTAGGTATCGTGGCGATAGAGTTCTTATGATTCTTAAAACGCGATATCGCATCTCATATCCATGTTTCATGGTAAGATATAATATGATTTTCGAAGTGTTATGTATTCCTCGTCTACACTTCAAATGAATGTAAATGCGACACTTCCTTGCTAGGAAATAGCGTCTGCAGATGTCTAGGTATCGTAGCGATAGAGTTCTTATGATTCTTAAAACGCGATATCGCATCTCATATCCATGTTTCATGGTAAGATATAATATGATTTGCGAAGTGTTATGTATTCCTCGTCTACACTTCAAATGAATGTAAATGCGACTCTTCCTTGCAAGGAAATAGCGTTTGCAGATGTCTACGTATCGTAGCAATTTGGTTCCTATGATTATTAAAACGCGATATCGCATCTCATTTCCATGTATCATGGTAAGATATAATATGATTTGCGAAGTGTTATGTATTCCTCGTCTACACTTCAAATGAATGTAAATGCGACACTTCCTTGCAAGGATATAGCGTTTGCGGATGTCTACGTATCGTAGCAATAGAGTTCTTATGATTCTTAAAACACGATATCGCATCTCATTTCTATGTTTCATGGTAAGAAATAATATGATTCGCGAAGTGTTATGTATTCCTCGTCTACACTTCAGAGGAATGTAAATGCGACACTTCCTCGCTAGGAAATAGCGTTTAGGGATGTCTACGTATCGTAGCAATAGATTTCTAATGCTTCTTAAAACGCGATATCGCATCTCATTTCTATGTTTCATGGTAAGATATAATATGATTTGCGAGGTGTTATGTATTCCTCGTCTACACTTCAAATGAATGTAAATGCGACACTTCCTTGCAAGGAAATAGCGTTTGCAGATGTCTATGTATCGTAGCAATAGATTTCTAATGCTTCTTAAAACGCGATATCGCATCTCATTTCTATGTTTCATTGTAAGATACTATATAATTTGCGAAGTGTTATGTATTCCTCGTCTACACTTCAAAGGAATGCGACACTTCCTCTCTAGGAAACAGCGTCTGCAGGTGTCTTGGTATCGTCGCAATAGAGTTCAAATGCTTTTTAAAACGAGATATTGCTTCTCATATCTATGTTTCATGATGAGATATAATGTTCATTGCGAAGTGTTATGCACTCCTCGTATATGATTCAAATGAATGTAAATGCGTCACTTCCTTCCAAGAAAATAGCGTTTGCAGTTGTCTACGTATCGTAGCAGTAGAGTTCTAATGCTTCTTAAAACACGATATCGCATCTCATTTCTATGTTTCATGGTATGATATAATATGATTTATGAAGTGTTATGTATTCCTCGTCTACACTTCAAATGAATGTGAATGCGACACTTCCTCGCTAGGAAATAGCGATTGCAGATGTCTACGTATCGTAGCAATAGATTTATAATGCTTCTTAAAACGCGATATCGCATCTCATTTCTATGTTTCATGGTAAGATATAATATGATTTGAGAAGTGTTATATATTCCTCGTCTACACTTCAAAGGAATGTGAATGCGACACTTCCTCTCTAGGAAACAGCGTCTGCAGATTTCTTGGTATCGTCGCAATAGAGTTCAAATGCTTCTTAAAACGAGATATTGCTTCTCATATCTATGTTTCATGATAAGATATAATATTCATTGCGAAGTGTTATGCACTCCTCGTATACGATTCAAATGAATGTAAATGCGACACTTCCTTCCAAGGAAATAGCGTTTTCAGTTGTCTACGTATCGTTGGAGTAGAGTTCTAATGCTACTTAAAACACGATATCGCATCTCATTTATGTGTTTCATGGTAAGATATATTATGATTTGCGAAGTGTTATGTATTCCTCGTCCACAATTCAAATGAATGTAAATGGGACACTTCCTTGCTAGGAAATAGCGTCTGCAGATGTCTACGTATCGTAGCAATTTGGTTCCTATGATTATTAAAACGCGATATCGCATCTCATTTCCATGTATCATGGTAAGATATAATATGATTTGCGAAGTGTTATGTATTCCTCGTCTACACTTCAAATGAATGTAAATGCGACACTTCCTTGCAAGGATATAGCGTTTGCGGATGTCTACGTATCGTAGCAATTTGGTTCCTATGATTATTAAAACGCGATATCGCATCTCATTTCCATGTATCATGGTAAGATATAATATGATTTGCGAAGTGTTATGTATTCCTCGTCTACACTTCAAATGAATGTAAATGCGACACTTCCTTGCAAGGATATAGCGTTTGCGGATGTCTACGTATCGTAGCAATAGAGTTCTTATGATTCTTAAAACACGATATCGCATCTCATTTCTATGTTTCATGGTAAGAAATAATATGATTCGCGAAGTGTTATGTATTCCTCGTCTACACTTCAGAGGAATGTAAATGCGACACTTCCTCGCTAGGAAATAGCGTTTAGGGATGTCTACGTATCGTAGCAATAGATTTCTAATGCTTCTTAAAACGCGATATCGCATCTCATTTCTATGTTTCATGGTAAGATATAATATGATTTGCGAGGTGTTATGTATTCCTCGTCTACACTTCAAATGAATGTAAATGCGACACTTCCTTGCAAGGAAATAGCGTTTGCAGATGTCTATGTATCGTAGCAATAGATTTCTAATGCTTCTTAAAACGCGATATCGCATCTCATTTCTATGTTTCATTGTAAGATACTATATAATTTGCGAAGAGTTATGTATTCCTCGTCTACACTTCAAAGGAATGCGACACTTCCTCTCTAGGAAACAGCGTCTGCAGGTGTCTTGGTATCGTCGCAATAGAGTTCAAATGCTTTTTAAAACGAGATATTGCTTCTCATATCTATGTTTCATGATGAGATATAATGTTCATTGCGAAGTGTTATGCACTCCTCGTATATGATTCAAATGAATGTAAATGCGTCACTTCCTTCCAAGAAAATAGCGTTTGCAGTTGTCTACGTATCGTAGCAGTAGAGTTCTAATGCTTCTTAAAACACGATATCGCATCTCATTTCTATGTTTCATGGTATGATATAATATGATTTATGAAGTGTTATGTATTCCTCGTCTACACTTCAAATGAATGTGAATGCGACACTTCCTCGCTAGGAAATAGCGATTGCAGATGTCTACGTATCGTAGCAATAGATTTATAATGCTTCTTAAAACGCGATATCGCATCTCATTTCTATGTTTCATGGTAAGATATAATATGATTTGAGAAGTGTTATATATTCCTCGTCTACACTTCAAAGGAATGTGAATGCGACACTTCCTCTCTAGGAAACAGCGTCTGCAGATTTCTTGGTATCGTCGCAATAGAGTTCAAATGCTTCTTAAAACGAGATATTGCTTCTCATATCTATGTTTCATGATAAGATATAATATTCATTGCGAAGTGTTATGCACTCCTCGTATACGATTCAAATGAATGTAAATGCGACACTTCCTTCCAAGGAAATAGCGTTTTCAGTTGTCTACGTATCGTTGGAGTAGAGTTCTAATGCTACTTAAAACGCGATATCGCATCTCATTTCTATGTTTCATGGTAAGATATAATATGATTTGCGAGGTGTTATGTATTCCTCGTCTACACTTCAAATGAATGTAAATGCGACACTTCCTTGCAAGGAAATAGCGTTTGCAGATGTCTATGTATCGTAGCAATAGATTTCTAATGCTTCCTAAAACGCGATATCGCATCTCATTTCTATGTTTCATTGTAAGATACTATATAATTTGCGAAGAGTTATGTATTACTCGTCTACACTTCAAAGGAATGCGACACTTCCTCTCTAGGAAACAGCGTCTGCAGGTGTCTTGGTATCGTCGCAATAGAGTTCAAATGCTTTTTAAAACGAGATATTGCTTCTCATATCTATGTTTCATGATGAGATATAATGTTCATTGCGAAGTGTTATGCACTCCTCGTATATGATTCAAATGAATGTAAATGCGTCACTTCCTTCCAAGAAAATAGCGTTTGCAGTTGTCTACGTATCGTAGCAGTAGAGTTCTAATGCTTCTTAAAACACGATATCGCATCTCATTTCTATGTTTCATGGTATGATATAATATGATTTATGAAGTGTTATGTATTCCTCGTCCACACTTCAAATGAATGTGAATGCGACACTTCCTCGCTAGGAAATAGCGATTGCAGATGTCTACGTATCGTAGCAATAGATTTATAATGCTTCTTAAAACGCGATATCGCATCTCATTTCTATGTTTCATGGTAAGATATAATATGATTTGAGAAGTGTTATATATTCCTCGTCTACACTTCAAAGGAATGTGAATGCGACACTTCCTCTCTAGGAAACAGCGTCTGCAGATTTCTTGGTATCGTCGCAATAGAGTTCAAATGCTTCTTAAAACGAGATATTGCTTCTCATATCTATGTTTCATGATAAGATATAATATTCATTGCGAAGTATTATGCACTCCTCGTATACGATTCAAATGAATGTAAATGCGACACTTCCTTCCAAGGAAATAGCGTTTTCAGTTGTCTACGTATCGTTGGAGTAGAGTTCTAATGCTACTTAAAACACGATATCGCATCTCATTTATGTGTTTCATGGTAAGATATATTATGATTTGCGAAGTGTTATGTATTCCTCGTCCACAATTCAAATGAATGTAAATGGGACACTTCCTTGCTAGGAAATAGCGTCTGCAGATGTCTAGGTATCGTAGCGATCGAGTTCTAATGCTTCTTAAAATGCGATATCGCATCTCATTTCTATGTTTCATGGTAAGATGTAATATGATTTGCGAAGCGTTATGTATTCCTCGTCTACACTTCAAATGAATGTAAATGCGACACTTCCTTGCAAGGAAATAGCGTTTGCAGATGTCTATGTATCGTAGCAATGGAGTTCTTATGATTCTTAAAACGCGATATTGCATCTCAATTCTATGTTTCATGGTAAGATATAATATGATGTGCGAAGTGTTATGTTTTCCTCGTCTACACTTCAAATGAATGTAAATGCGACACTTCCTGCAAAGAAATAGCGTTTGCAGACGTCTACGTATCGTAGCAATAGAGTTCTTATGATTCTTAAGACGCGATATCGCATCTCATTTCTATGTTTCATGGTAAGATATAATATGATTTGCGAAGTGTCATGTATTCCACGTCTACTCTTCAAATGAATGTAAATGCGGCACTTCCTTGCTAGGAAATAGCGTCTGCAGATGTCTAGGTATCGTAGCAATAGAGTTCAAATGCTTCTTAAAACGAGATATAGCATCTCATATCTATGTTTCATGATAAGTTATAATATTCATTGCGAAGTGTTATGCATTCCTCGTCTACGATTCAAATGAATGTAAACGCGACACTGCCTTCCAAGGAAATAGCGTTTGCAGCTGTCTACGTATCGTAGCAATAGAGTTCTTATGATTCTTCAGACGCGATATCGCATCTCATTTCTATGTTTCATGGTAAGATATAATATGATTTGCGAAGTGTCATGTATTCCACGTCTACACTTCCAATGAATGTAAATGCGACACTCCCTTGCTAGGAAATAGCGTCTGCGGATGTCTAGGTATCGTAGCAATAGAGTTCTAATGCTTCTTAAAACGCGATATCGCATCTCATTTTTATGTTTCACGGTAAGATATTATATGATTTGCGAAGTGTTATGTATTCCTCGTCTACACTTCAAATGAATGTAAATGCCACACTTCCTCGCTAGGAAATAGCGTTTGCAGATATCTACGTATCGTAGCAATAGAGTTCTTATGATTCTTAAAACGCGATATCGATTCTCATTTCTATGGTTCATGGTAAGATATAATATGATTTGCGAAGTGTTATGTATTCCTCGTCTACACTTCAAATGAATGTAAATGCGACACTTCCTCGCAAAGAAATAGCGTTTGCAGACGTCAACGTATCGTAGCAATAGATTTATAATGCTTCTTAAAACGCGATATCGCATCTCATTTCTAAGTTTCATGGTAAGATATAACATGATTTGCGAAGTGTCATGTATTCCACGTCTACACTTCCAATGAATGTAAATGCGACACTCCCTTGCTAGGAAATAGCGTCTGCTGATGTCTAGGTATCGTAGCAATAGAGTTCAAATGCTTCTTAAAACGAGATATTGCATCTCATATCTATGTTTCATGATAAGATATAATATTCTTTGCGAAGTGTTATGCACTCCACGTATACGATTCAAATGAATGTAAATGCGACACTTCCTTCCAAGGAAATAGCGTTTGCAGCTGACTACGTATCGTAGCAGTAGAGTTCTTATGATTCTTAAAACGCGATATCGCATCTCATTTCTATGTTTCATGGTAAGATATAATATGATTTGCGAAGTGTTATGTATTCCTCGTCTGCACTTCAAATGAATGTAAATGCGACACTTCCTCGCAAGGAAATAGCGTTTGCAGATGTCTACGTATCGTAGCAATAGAGTTCTTATGTACATGATTTGCGAAGTGTTATGTATTCCTCGTCTACACTTCAGATGAATGTAAATGCGACACTTCCTTGCTAGGAAATGGCGTCTGCAGATGTCTAGGTATCGTAGCGATAGAGTTCTTATGATTCTTAAAACGCGATATCGCATCTCATATCCATGTTTCATGGTAAGATATAATATGATTTGCGAAGTGTTATGTATTCCTCGTCTACACTTCAAATGAATGTAAATGCGACTCTTCCTTGCAAGGAAATAGCGTTTGCAGATGTCTACGTATCGTAGCAATTTGGTTCCTATGATTATTAAAACGCGATATCGCATCTCATTTCCATGTATCATGGTAAGATATAATATGATTTGCGAAGTGTTATGTATTCCTCGTCTACACTTCAAATGAATGTAAATGCGACACTTCCTTGCAAGGATATAGCGTTTGCGGATGTCTACGTATCGTAGCAATAGAGTTCTTATGATTCTTAAAACGCGATATCGCATCTCATTTCTATGTTTCATGGTAAGAAATAATATGATTTGCGAAGTGCTATGTATTCCTCGTCTACACTTCAAATGAATGTAAATGCGACACTTCCTAGCAAGGAAATAGCGTTTGCAGATGTCTACGTATCGTAGCAATAGAGTTCTTATGATTCTTAAAACGCGATATGGCATCTCCTTTCTATGTGTCATGGTAAGATATAACATGATTTGCGAAGTGTTATGTATTCCTCGTCTACACTTCAAATGAATGTAAATGCGACACTTCCTTGCTAGGAAATAGCGTCTGCAGATGTCTAGGTATCGTAGCGATAGAGTTCTTATGATTCTTAAAACGCGATATCGCATCTCATATCCATGTTTCATGGTAAGATATAATATGATTTGCGAAGTGTTATGTATTCCTCGTCTACACTTCAAATGAATGTAAATGCGACACTTCCTTGCAAGGAAATAGCGTCTGCAGATGTCTAGGTATCGTAGCGATAGAGTTCTAATGCTTCTTAAAACGCGATATCGCATCTCATTACTATGTTTCATGGTAAGATATAATATGATTTGTGAAGTGTTATGTATTCCTCGCCTACACCTCAAATGAATGTAAATGCGACACTTCCTTGCAAGGAAATAGCGTTTGCAGACGTCTACGTATCGTAGCAATAGTGTTCCTATGATTCTTAAATCGCGATATCGCATCCCATTTCTATGTTTCATGGTAAGATATAATATGATTTGCGAAGTGTCATGTATTCCTCGTCTACACTTCAAAGGAATGTGAATGCGACACTTCCTCGCTAGGAAATAGCGTTTGCAGATGTCTACGTATCGTAGCAAAAGAGTTCTTATGATTCTTGAAACGCGATATCGCATCTCATTTCAATGTTTCATGGTAAGATATAATATGATTTGCGAAGTGTTATGCATTCCTCGTCTACGATTCAAATGAATGTAAATGCGACACTTCCTTGCAAGGAAATAGCGTTTGCAGATATCTACGTATCGTAGGAATAGAGTTCAAATGCTTCTTAAAACGAGATATTGCATCTCATATCTATGTTTCATGATAAGATATAATATTCATTGCGAAGTGTTATGCATTCCCCGTCTACGATTCAAATGAAAGTAAATGCGACACTTCCTTGCAAGGAAATAGCGTTTGCAGATGTCTACGTATCGTAGCAATAGATTTCTAATTCTTCTTAAAACGCGATATCGCATCTCATTTCTATGTTTCATGGTAAGATATAATATGATTTGCGAAGTGTTATGTATTCCTCGTCCACACTTCAAATGAATGTAAATGCGACACTTCCTTGCAAGGAAATAGCGTTTGCAGATGTCTACGTATCGTAGCAATAGAGTTCTTATGATTCTTAAAACGCGATATCGCATCTCATTTCTATGTTTCATGGTAAGATATAATATGATTCGCGAAGTGTTATGTATTCCTCGTCTACACTTCAGAGGAATGTGAATGCGACACTTCCTCGCTAGGAAATAGCGTTTAGGGATGTCTACGTATCGTAGCAATAGATTTCTAATGCTTCTTAAAACGCGATATCGCATCTCATTTCTATGTTTCATGGTAAGATATAATATGATTTGCGAGGTGTTATGTATTCCTCGTCTACACTTCAAATGAATGTAAATGCGACACTTCCTTGCAAGGAAATAGCGTTTGCAGATGTCTATGTATCGTAGCAATAGATTTCTAATGCTTCTTAAAACGCGATATCGCATCTCATTTCTATGTTTCATTGTAAGATACTATATAATTTGCGAAGTGTTATGTATTCCTCGTCTACACTTCAAAGGAATGCGACACTTCCTCTCTAGGAAACAGCGTCTGCAGGTGTCTTGGTATCGTCGCAATAGAGTTCAAATGCTTTTTAAAACGAGATATTGCTTCTCATATCTATGTTTCATGATGAGATATAATATTCATTGCGAAGTGTTATGCACTCCTCGTATACGATTCAAATGAATGTAAATGCGACACTTCCTTCCAAGGAAATAGCGTTTTCAGTTGTCTACGTATCGTTGGAGTAGAGTTCTAATGCTACTTAAAACACGATATCGCATCTCATTTATGTGTTTCATGGTAAGATATATTATGATTTGCGAAGTGTTATGTATTCCTCGTCCACAATTCAAATGAATGTAAATGGGACACTTCCTTGCTAGGAAATAGCGTCTGCAGATGTCTAGGTATCGTAGCGATCGAGTTCTAATGCTTCTTAAAATGCGATATCGCATCTCATTTCTATGTTTCATGGTAAGATGTAATATGATTTGCGAAGCGTTATGTATTCCTCGTCTACACTTCAAATGAATGTAAATGCGACACTTCCTTGCAAGGAAATAGCGTTTGCAGATGTCTATGTATCGTAGCAATGGAGTTCTTATGATTCTTAAAACGCGATATTGCATCTCAATTCTATGTTTCATGGTAAGATATAATATGATGTGTGAAGTGTTATGTTTTCCTCGTCTACACTTCAAATGAATGTAAATGCGACACTTCCTCGCAAAGAAATAGCGTTTGCAGACGTCTACGTATCGTAGCAATAGAGTTCTTATGATTCTTCAGACGCGATATCGCATCTCATTTCTATGTTTCATGGTAAGATATAATATGATTTGCGAAGTGTCATGTATTCCACGTCTACACTTCCAATGAATGTAAATGCGACACTCCCTTGCTAGGAAATAGCGTCTGCGGATGTCTAGGTATCGTAGCAATAGAGTTCTAATGCTTCTTAAAACGCGATATCGCATCTCATTTTTATGTTTCATGGTAAGATATTATATGATTTGCGAAGTGTTATGTATTCCTCGTCTACACTTCAAATGAATGTAAATGCGACACTTCCTCGCTAGGAAATAGCGTTTGCAGATATCTACGTATCGTAGCAATAGAGTTCTTATGATTCTTAAAACGCGATATCGATTCTCATTTCTATGGTTCATGGTAAGATATAATATGATTTGCGAAGTGTTATGTATTCCTCGTCTACACTTCAAATGAATGTAAATGCGACACTTCCTCGCAAAGAAATAGCGTTTGCAGACGTCAACGTATCGTAGCAATAGATTTATAATGCTTCTTAAAACGCGATATCGCATCTCATTTCTATGTTTCATGGTAAGATATAACATGATTTGCGAAGTGTCATGTATTCCTCGTCTACACTTCAAAAGAATGTAAATGCGGCACTTCCTTGCTAGGAAATTGCGTCTGCAGATGTCTAGGTATCGTAGCAATAGAGTTCAAAAGCTTCTTAAAACGAGATATAGCATCTCATATCTATGTTTCATGATAAGATATAATATTCATTGCGAAGTGTTATGCATTCCTCGTCTACGATTCAAACGAATGTAAATGCGACACTTCCTTCCAAGGAAATAGCGTTTGCAGTTGTCTACGTATCGTAGCAGTAGAGTTCTTATGATTCTTAAATCGCGATATCGCATCTCATTTCTATGTTTCATGGTAAGATATAATATGATTTGCGAAGTGTTATGTATTCCTCGTCTACACTTCAAATGAAAGTAAATGCGACACTTCCTTGCAAAGAAATAGCGTCTGCAGATGTCTAGGTATCGTAGCAATAGTGTTCAAATGCTTCTTAAAACGAGATATTGCATCTCATATCTATGTTTCATGATAAGATATAATATTCATTGCGAAGTGTTATGCTTTCCTCGTATACGATTCAAACGAATGTAAATGCGACACTTCCTTCCAAGGAAATAGCGTTTGCAGTTGTCTACGTATCGTAGCAGTAGAGTTCTTATGATTCTTAAAACGCGATATCGCAACTCATTTCTATGTTTCATGGTAAGATATAATATGATTTGCGATGTGTTATGTATTCCTCGTCTACACTTCAAATGAATGTGAATGCGACACTTCCTCGCTAGGAAATAGCGTTTGCAGATGTCTACGTATCGTAGCAATAGAGTTCTTATTATTCTTAAAACGCGATATCGCATCTAATTTCTATGTTTCATGGTAAGATATAATATGATTTGCGAAGTGTTATGTATTCCTCGTCTACACTTCAAATGAATGTAAATGCGACACTTCCTTGCAAAGAAATAGCGTCTGCAGATGTCTAGGTATCGTAGCAATAGTGTTCAAATGCTTCTTAAAACGAGATATTGCATCTCATATCTATGTTTCATGATAAGATATAATATTCATTGCGAAGTGTTATGCTTTCCTCGTATACGATTCAAACGAATGTAAATGCGACACTTCCTTCCAAGGAAATAGCGTTTGCAGTTGTCTACGTATCGTAGCAGTAGAGTTCTTATGATTCTTAAAACGCGATATCGCAGCTCATTTCTATGTTTCATGGTAAGATATAATATGATTTGCGATGTGTTATGTATTCCTCGTCTACACTTCAAATGAATGTAAATGCCACACTTCCTTGCAAGGAAATAGCGTTTGCAGATGTCTACCTATCGTAGCAATAGAATTCTAATGCTTCTTAAAACGCGATATCGCATCTGATTTCTATGTTTCATGGTAAGATATAATATGATTTGCGAAGTGTTATGTATTCCTCGTCTACACTTCAAATGAATGTAAATGCGACACTCCCTCGCAAAGAAATAGCGTTTGCAGACGTCTACGTATCGTAGCAATAGATTTATAATGCTTCTTAAAACGCGATATCGCATCTCATTTCTATGTTTCATGGTAAGATATAACATGATTTGCGAAGTGTCATGTATTCCTCGTCTACACTTCAAAAGAATGTAAATGCGGCACATCCTTGCTAGGAAATTGCGTCTGCAGATGTCTAGGTATCGTAGCAATAGAGTTCAAATGCCTCTTAAAACGAGATATAGCATCTCATATCTATGTTTCATGATAAGATATAATATTCATTGCGAAGTGTTATGCATTCCTCGTCTACGATTCAAATGAATGTAAATGCGACACTTCCTTCCAAGGAAATAGCGTTTGCAGTTGTCCACGTATCGCAGCAATATAGTTCTTATGATTCTTAAGACGCGATATCGCATCTCATTTCTATGTTTCATGGTAAGATATAATATGATTTGCGAAGTGTTATGTATTCCTCGTCTACACTTCAAATGAATGTAAATGCGACACTTCCTTGCAAGGAAATAGCGTTTGCAGATTTCTACGTATCGTAGCAATAGAGTTCTTATGATTCTTAAAACGCGATATCGCATCTCATTTCTATGTTTCATGGTAAGATATAATATAATTTGCGAAGTGTTATGTATTCCTCGTCTACACTTCAAAGGAATGTGAATGCGACACTTCCTCTGTAGGAAACAGCGTCTGCAGATGTCTTGGTATCGTCGCAATAGAGATCAAATGCCTCTTAAAACGAGATATTGCTTCTCATATCTATGTTTCATGATAAGATATAATATTCATTGCGAAGTGTTATGCACTCCTCGTATACGATTCAAATGAATGTAAATGCGACACTTCCTTCCAAGGAAATAGCGTTTTCAGATGTCTACGTATCGTAGCAATAGTGTTCCTATGATTCATAAAACGCGATACCGTATCTCATTTCTATGTTTCATGGTAAGATATAATATGATTTGCGAAGTGTTATGCATTCCTCGTCTACACTTCAAATGAACGTAAATGCGACACTTCCTTGCAAAGAAATAGCGTCTGCAGATGTCTAGGTATCGTAGCGATAGAGTTCTAATGCCTCTCAAAACACAATATCGCATCTCATTTCTATGTTTCATGGTAAGATATAATATGATTTGCGAATATCATGTATTCCTCGTCTACACTTCAAATGAATGCAAGTGCGACACATCCTTGCTAGGAAATAGCGTCTGCTGATGTCTAGGTATCGTAGCAATAGAGTTCAAATGCTTCTTAAAACGAGATATTGCATCTCATATCTATGTTTCATGATAAGATATAATATTCTTTGCGAAGTGTTATGCACTCCACGTATACGATTCAAATGAATGTAAATGCGACACTTCCTTCCAAGGAAATAGCGTTTGCAGCTGACTACGTATCGTAGCAGTAGAGTTCTTATGATTCTTAAAACGCGATATCGCATCTCATTTCTATGTTTCATGGTAAGATATAATATGATTTGCGAAGTGTTATGTATTCCTCGTCTACACTTCAAATGAATGTGAATGCGACACTTCCTCGCTAGGAACTAGCGATTGCAGATTTCTACGTATCGTAGCAATAGATTTATAATGCTTCTTAAAACGCGATATCGCATCTCATTTCTATGTTTCATGGTAAGATATAACATGATTTGCGAAGTGTCATGTATTCCTCGTCTACACTTCAAAAGAACGTAAATGCGGCACTTCCTTGCTAGGAAATATCGTCTGCAGATGTCTAGGTATCGTAGCAATAGAGTTCAAGTGCTTCTTAAAACGAGATATAGCATCTCATATCTATGTTTCATGATAAGATATAATATTCATTGCGAAGTTTTATCCATTCCTCGTCTACGTTTCAAATGAATGTAAATGCGACACTTCCTTCCAAGGAAATAGCGTTTGCAGTTGTCTACGTATCGTAGCAATAGAGTTCTTATGATTCTTAAGACGCGATATCGCATCTCATTTCTATGTTTCATGGTAAGATATAATATGATTTGCCAAGTGTCATGTATTCCTCGTCTACACTTCAAATGAATGTAAATGCGACACTTCCTTGCTAGGAAATAGCGTCTGCAGATGACTAGGTATCGTAGCAATAGAGTTCAAATGCTTCTTAAAACGAGACATTGCATCCCATATCTATGTTTCATGATAAGATATAATATTCATTGCGAAGTGTTATGCTTTCCTCGTCTACGATTCAAATGAATGTAAATGCGACACTTCCTTGCAAGGAAATAGCGTTTGCAGATGTCTACGTATCGTAGGAATAGAGTTCAAATGCTTCTTAAAACGAGATATTGCATCACATATCTATGTCTCATGATAAGATATAATATTCATTGCGAAGTGTTATGCACTCCTCGTATACGATTCAAATGAATGTAAATGCGACACTTCCTTCCAAGGAAATAGCGTTTGCAGTTGTCTACGTATCGTAGCAATAGAGTTCTTATGATTCTTAAAACGCGATATCGCATCTCATTTCTATGTTTCATGGTAAGATATAATATAATTTGCGAAGTGTCATGTATTCCTCGTCTACACTTCAAATGAATGTAAATGCGACACTTCCTTGCAAGGAAATAGCGACTGCAGATGTCTACGTATCGTAGCAATAGAGTTCTTATGATTCTTAAAACGCGATATTGCATCTCATTTCTATGTTTCATGGTAAGATATAATATGATTTGCGAAGTGTTATGTATTCCTCGTCTACACTTCAAATGAATGTAAATGCGACACTCCCTCGCAAAGAAATAGCGTTTGCAGACGTCTACGTATCGTAGCAATAGATTTATAATGCTTCTTAAAACGCGATATCGCATCTCATTTCTATGTTTCATGGTAAGATATAACATGATTTGCGAAGTGTCATGTATTCCTCGTCTACACTTCAAAAGAATGTAAATGCGGCACATCCTTGCTAGGAAATTGCGTCTGCAGATGTCTAGGTATCGTAGCAATAGAGTTCAAATGCCTCTTAAAACGAGATATAGCATCTCATATCTATGTTTCATGATAAGATATAATATTCATTGCGAAGTGTTATGCATTCCTCGTCTACGATTCAAATGAATGTAAATGCGACACTTCCTTCCAAGGAAATAGCGTTTGCAGTTGTCCACGTATCGCAGCAATATAGTTCTTATGATTCTTAAGACGCGATATCGCATCTCATTTCTATGTTTCATGGTAAGATATAATATGATTTGCGAAGTGTTATGTATTCCTCGTCTACACTTCAAATGAATGTAAATGCGACACTTCCTTGCAAGGAAATAGCGTTTGCAGATGTCTACGTATCGTAGCAATAGAGTTCTTATGATTCTTAAAACGCGATATCGCATCTCATTTCTATGTTTCATGGTAAGATATAATATGATTCGCGAAGTGTTATGTATTCCTCGTCTACACTTCAAAGGAATGTGAATGCGACACTTCCTCGCTAGGAAATAGCGTTTGCAGATGTCTACGTATCGTAGCAATAGATTTCTAATGCTTCTTAAAACGCGATATCGCATCTCATTTCTATGATTCATTGTAGGATATAATATAATTTGCGAAGTGTTATGTATTCCTCGTCTACACTTCATATGAATGTAAATGCGACACTTCCTTGCTAGGAAATAGCGTCTGCAGATGTCTTGGTATCGTAGCGATAGAGTTCTAATGCTTCTTAAAATGAGATATTGCATCTCATATCTATGTTTCATGATAAGATATAATATACATTGCGAAGTGTTATGCATTCCTCGTCTACACTTCAAAGGAATGTGAATGCGACACTTCCTCGCTAGGAAATAGCGTTTGCAGATGTCTACGTATCGTAGCAATAGATTTCGAATGCTTCTTAGAACGCGATATCGCATCTGATTTCTTTGTTTCATGGTAAGAAATAATATGATTTGCGAAGTGTCATGTATTCCTCGTCTACACTTCAAATGAATGTAAATGCGACACTTCCTTGCAAGGAAATAGCGACTGCAGATGTCTACGTATCGTAGCAATAGAGTTCTTATGATTCTTAAAACGCGATATTGCATCTCATTTCTATGTTTCATGGTAAGATATAATATGATTTGCGAAGTGTTATGTATTCCTCGTCTACACTTCAAGGGAATGTGAATGCGACACTTCCTCGCTAGGAAATAGAGTTTGCAGATGTCTACGTATCGTAGCAATAGATTTCTAATGCTTCTTAAAACGAGATATTGCTTCTCATATCTATGTTTCATGATAAGATATAATATTCATTGCGAAGTGTTATGCACTCCTCGTATACGATTCAAATGAATGTAAATGCGACACTTCCTTCCAAGGAAATGGCGTCTGTAGATGTCTAGGTATAGTAGCAATAGAGTTCAAATGCTTCTTAAAACGAGATATTGCTTCTCATATCTATGTTTCATGATAAGATATAATATTCATTGCGAAGTGTTATGCACTCCTCGCATACGATTCAAATGAATGTAAATGCGACACTTCCTTCCAAGGAAATAGCGTTTGCAGATGTCTACGTATCGTAGCAATAGAGTTCTTATGATTCTTAAAACGCGATATCGCATCTCATTTCTATGTTTCATGGTAAGATATAATATGATTCGCGAAGTGTTATGTATTCCTCGTCTACACTTCAAAGGAATGTGAATGCGACACTTCCTCGCTAGGAAATAGCGTTTGCAGATGTCTACGTATCGTAGCAATAGATTTCTAATGCTTCTTAAAACGCGATATCGCATCTCATTTCTATGATTCATTGTAGGATATAATATAATTTGCGAAGTGTTATGTATTCCTCGTCTACACTTCATATGAATGTAAATGCGACACTTCCTTGCTAGGAAATAGCGTCTGCAGATGTCTTGGTATCGTAGCGATAGAGTTCTAATGCTTCTTAAAATGAGATATTGCATCTCATATCTATGTTTCATGATAAGATATAATATACATTGCGAAGTGTTATGCATTCCTCGTCTACACTTCAAAGGAATGTGAATGCGACACTTCCTCGCTAGGAAATAGCGTTTGCAGATGTCTACGTATCGTAGCAATAGATTTCGAATGCTTCTTAGAACGCGATATCGCATCTGATTTCTTTGTTTCATGGTAAGAAATAATATGATTTGCGAAGTGTCATGTATTCCTCGTCTACACTTCAAATGAATGCAAATGCGACACTTCCCTGGTAGGAAATAGCGTCTGCAGATGTCTAGGTATCGTAGCAATAGAGTTCAAATGCTTCTTAAAACGAGATATTGCATCTCATATCTATGTTTCATGATAAGATATAATATTCATTGCGAAGTGTTATGCACTCCTCGTATACGATTCAAATGAATGTAAATGCGACACTTCCTTCCAAGGAAATAGCGTTTGCAGTTGTCTACGTATCGTAGCAATAGAGTTCTTATGATTCTTAAAACGCGATATCGCATCTCATTTCTATGTTTCATGGTAAGATATAATATAATTTGCGAAGTGTCATGTATTCCTCGTCTACACTTCAAATGAATGTAAATGCGACACTTCCTTGCAAGGAAATAGCGACTGCAGATGTCTACGTATCGTAGCAATAGAGTTCTTATGATTCTTAAAACGCGATATTGCATCTCATTTCTATGTTTCATGGTAAGATATAATATGATTTGCGAAGTGTTATGTATTCCTCGTCTACACTTCAAGGGAATGTGAATGCGACACTTCCTCGCTAGGAAATAGAGTTTGCAGATGTCTACGTATCGTAGCAATAGATTTCTAATGCTTCTTAAAACGAGATATTGCTTCTCATATCTATGTTTCATGATAAGATATAATATTCATTGCGAAGTGTTATGCACTCCTCGCATACGATTCAAATGAATGTAAATGCGACACTTCCTTCCAAGGAAATAGCGTTTGCAGTTGTCTACGTATCATAGCAAAAGAGTTCTTATGATTCTTAAAACGCGATATCGCATCTCATTTCTATGTTTCATGGTAAGATATAATATGATTTGCGAAGTGTTATGCATTCCTCGTCTACGATTCAAATGAATGTAAATGCGACACTTCCTTGCAAGGAAATAGCGTTTGCAGATGTCTACGTATCGTAGGAATAGAGTTCAAATGCTTCTTAAAACGAGATATTGCATCTCATATCTATGTTTCATGATAAGATATAATATACATTGCGAAGTGTTATGCATTCCCCGTCTACGATTCAAATGAAAGTAAATGCGACACTTCCTTGCAAGGAAATAGCGTTTACAGATGTCTACGTATAGTAGCAATAGAGTTCTTGTGATTCTTAAAACGCGATATCGCATCTCATTTTTATGTTTCATAGTAAGATATAATATGATTTGAGAAGTGTTATGTATTCCTCGTCTACACTGCAAATGAATGTAAATGCGACACTTCCTTGCAAGGAAATAGCGTTTGCAGATGTCTACGTATCGTAGCAATAGTGTTCCTATGATTCTTAAAACGCGATACCGTATCTCATTTCTATGTTTCATGGTAAGATATAATATGATTTGCGAAGTGTTATGTATTCCTCGTCTACACTTCAAATGAATGTAAATGCGACACTTCCTAGCAAGGAAGTAGCGCCTGCAGATGTCTAGGTATCGTAGCAATAGAGTTCAAATGCTTCTTAAAACGAGATATTGCATCTCATATCTATGTTTCATGATAAGATATAATATTCATTGCGAAGTGTTATGCATTCCCCGTCTACGATTCAAATGAAAGTAAATGCGACACTTCCTTGCAAGGAAATAAGTTTGCAGATGTCTACGTATCGTAGCAATAGATTTCTAATTCTTCTTAAAACGTGATATCGCATCTCATTTCTATGATTCATTGTAGGATATAATATAATTTGCGAAGTGTTATGTATTCCTCGTCTACAATTCATATGAATGTAAATGCGACACTTCCTTGCTAGGAAATAGCGTCTGCAGATGTCTTGGTATCGTAGCGATAGAGTTCTAATGCTTCTTAAAACGCGATATCGCATCTCATTTCTATGTTTCATGGTAAGATATTATATGATTTGCGAAGTGTTATGTATTCCTCGTCTACACTTCAAATGAATGTAAATGCGAAACTTCCTTGCAAAGAAATAGCGTCTGCAGATGTCTACGTGTCGTAGCGATAGAGTTCTAATGCCTCTCAAAGCACAATATCGCATCTCATTTCTATGTTTCATGGTAAGATATAATATGATTTGCGAAGTGTTATGTATTCCTCGTCTACACTTCAAATGAATGTAAATGCGACACTTCCTTGCAAGGAAATAGCGTTTGCAGATGTCTACGTATCGAAGCAATGGAGATCAAATGCTTCTTAAAACGAGATATCGCATCCCATTTCTATGTTTCATGGTAAGATATAATATGATTTGCGAAGTGTCACGTATTCCTCGTCTACACTTCAAATGAATGTAAATGCGACACTTCCGTACAAGGAAATAGCGTTTGCAGATTTCTACGTATCGTAGCAATAGAGTTCTTATGATTCTTAAAACGCGATATCGCATCTCATTTCTATGATTCATTGTAGGATATAATATAATTTGCGAAGTGTTATGTATTCCTCGTCTACACTTCATATGAATGTAAATGCGACACTTCCTTGCTAGGAAATAGCGTCTGCAGATGTCTAGGTATCGTAGCGATAGAGTTTTAATGATTCTTAAAACGCGATATCGCATCTCATTTCTATGTTTCATGGTAAGATATTATATGATTTGCGAAGTGTTATGTATTCCTCGTCTACACTTCAAGTGAATGTAAATGCGACACTTCCTTGCAAAGAAATAGCGTCTGCAGATGTCTAGGTATCGTAGCGATAGAGTTCTAATGCCTCTCAAAGCACAATATCGCATCTCATTTCTATGTTTCATGGTAAGATATAATATGATTTGCGAAGTGTTATGTATTCCTCGTCTACACTTCATATGAATGTAAATGCGACACTTCCTTGCAAGGAAATAGCGTTTGCAGATTTCTACCTATCGTAGTAATAGTGTTCTTATGTTTCTTAAAACGCGATATCGCATCTCGTTTCTATGTTTCATGGTAAGATATAATATGATTTGCGAAGTGTTATGTATTCCTCGTCTACACTTCAAATGAATGTAAATGCGACACTTCCTAGCAAGGAAATAACGTTTGCAGATGTCTACGTATCGTAGCAATAGAGTTCTTATGATACTTAAAACGCGATATCGCATCTCATTTCTATGTTTCATGGTAAGATATAATATGATTTGCGAAGTGTTATCTACTCCTCGTCTACACTTCATATGAATGTAAATGCGACACTTCCTTGCAAGGAAATAGCGTTTGCAGATGTCTACCTATCGTAGCAATAGAGTTCTAATGCTTCTTAAAACACGATATCGCATCTCATTTCTATGTTTCATGGTAAGATATAATATGATTTGCGAAGTGTTATGTATTCCTCGTCTACACTTCAAATGAATGTAAACGCGACACTTCCTTGCAAAGAAATAGCGTTTGCAGATGTCTACGTATCGTAGCAATAGGTTTCTAATGCTTCTTAAAACGCGATATCGCATCTCATTTCTATGTTTCATGGTAAGATATAATATGATTTGCGAAGTGTTATGTATTCCTCGTCTAAACTTCATATGAATGTAAATGTGACACTTCCCTGCAAAGAAATAGCGTTTGCAGATGTCTACCTATCGTAGCAATAGAGTTCTAAAGCTTCTTAAAACGCGATATCGCATCTCATTTCTATGTTTCATGGTAAGAGTAATATGATTTGCGAAGTGTTATGTATTCCACCTCTACACTTCAAATGAATGTAAATGCGACACTCCCTTGCAAGTGAATAGCGTTTGCTGATGTCTACGTATCGAAGCGATAGAGTTCAAATGCTTCTTAAAACGAGATATTGCATCTCATATCTATGTTTCATGATTAGATATAATATTCATTGCGAAGTGTTATGCATTCCTCGTCTACGATTCAAATGAATGTAAATGCGACACTTCCTTACAAGGAAATAGCGTTTGCAGATGTCTAGGTATCGTAGCGATAGAGTTCAAATGCTTCTTAAAACGAGATATTGCATCTCATATCTATGTTTCATGATAAGATATAATATTCATTGCGAAGTGTTATGCATTCCTCGTTTACGATTCAAATGAATGTAAATGCGACACTTCCTTGCAAGGAAATAGCGTTTGCAGATGTCTACGTATCGTAGCAATAGAGTTCTTATGATTCTTAAAACGCGATGTCGCATCCCATTTCTGTGTTTCATGGTAAGATATAATATTCATTGCGAAGTGTTATGCATTCCTCCTCTACACTTCAAATGAATGTAAATGCGACACTTCCTCGCTAGGAGATAGCGTTTGCAGATGTCTACGTATCGTAGCAATAGATTTCTAATGCTTCTTAAAGCGCGACATCGCATCTCATTTCTATGTTTCATGGTAAGATGTAATATTCATTGCGAAGTGTTATGCATTCCTCGTCTACGATTCAAGTGAAAGTAAATGCGACACTTCCTTGCAAGGAAATAGCGATTGCAGATGTCTACGTATCGTAGCAATAGAGTTCATATGATCCTTAAAACGCGATATCGCATCTGATTTCTATGTTTCATGGTAAGATATAATATAATTTGCGAAGTGTTATGCATTCCTCGTCTACGATTCAAATGAATGTAAATGCGACACTTCCTTGCAAGGAAATAGCGTTTGCAGATGTCTACGTATCGTAGGAATAGAGTTCCTATGATTCTTAAAACGCGATACCGTATCTCATTTCTATGTTTCATGGTAAGATATAATATGATTTGCGAAGTGTTATGTATTCCTCGTCTACACTTCAAATGAATGTAAATGCGACACTTCCTAGCAGGGAAATAGCGTCTGCAGATGTCTTGGTATCGTAGCGATAGAGTTCTAATGCTTCTTAAAACGAGATATTGCATCTCATATCTATGTTTCATGATAAGATATAATATACATTGCGAAGTGTTATGCATTCCTCGTCTACACTTCAAAGGAATGTGAATGCGACACTTCCTCGCTAGGAAATAGCGTTTGCAGATGTCTACGTATCGTAACAATAGATTTCGAATGCTTCTTAGAACGCGATATCGCATCTGATTTCTTTGTTTCATGGTAAGAAATAATATGATTTGCGAAGTGTCATGTATTCCTCGTCTACACTTCAAATGAATGCAAATGCGACACTTCCCTGCTAGGAAATAGCGTCTGCAGATGTCTAGGTATCGTAGCAATAGAGTTCAAATGCTTCTTAAAACGAGATATTGCTTCTCATATCTATGTTTCATGATAAGATATAATATTCATTGCGAAGTGTTATGCACTCCTCGCATACGATTCAAATGAATGTAAATGCGACACTTCCTTCCAAGGAAATAGCGTTTGCAGTTGTCTACGTATCATAGCAAAAGAGTTCTTATGATTCTTAAAACGCGATATCGCATCTCATTTCTATGTTTCATGGTAAGACATAATATGATTTGCGAAGTGTTATGCATTCCTCGTCTACGATTCAAATGAATGTAAATGCGACACTTCCTTGCAAGGAAATAGCGTTTGCAGATGTCTACGTATCGTAGGAATAGAGTTCAAATGCTTCTTAAAACGAGATATTGCATCTCATATCTATGTTTCATGATAAGATATAATATACATTGCGAAGTGTTATGCATTCCCCGTCTACGATTCAAATGAAAGTAAATGCGACACTTCCTTGCAAGGAAATAGCGTTTACAGATGTCTACGTATAGTAGCAATAGAGTTCTTATGATTCTTAAAACGCGATATCGCATCTCATTTTTATGTTTCATAGTAAGATATAATATGATTTGAGAAGTGTTATGTATTCCTCGTCTACACTGCAAATGAATGTAAATGCGACACTTCCTTGAAAGGAAATAGCGTTTGCAGATGTCTACGTATCGTAGCAATAGTGTTCCTATGATTCTTAAAACGCGATACCGTATCTCATTTCTATGTTTCATGGTAAGATATAATATGATTTGCGAAGTGTTATGTATTCCTCGTCTACACTTCAAATGAATGTAAATGCGACACTTCCTAGCAAGGAAGTAGCGTCTGCAGATGTCTAGGTATCGTAGCAATAGAGTTCAAATGCTTCTTAAAACGAGATATTGCATCTCATATCTATGTTTCATGATAAGATATAATATTCATTGCGAAGTGTTATGCATTCCTCGTCTACGATTCAAATGAATGTAAATGCGACACTTCCTTGCAAGGAAATAGCGTTTGCAGATGTCTACGTATCGTAGGAATAGAGTTCCTATGATTCTTAAAACGCGATACCGTATCTCATTTCTATGTTTCATGGTAAGATATAATATGATTTGCGAAGTGTTATGTATTCCTCGTCTACACTTCAAATGAATGTAAATGCGACACTTCCTAGCAGGGAAATAGCGTCTGCAGATGTCTTGGTATCGTAGCGATAGAGTTCTAATGCTTCTTAAAACGAGATATTGCATCTCATATCTATGTTTCATGATAAGATATAATATACATTGCGAAGTGTTATGCATTCCTCGTCTACACTTCAAAGGAATGTGAATGCGACACTTCCTCGCTAGGAAATAGCGTTTGCAGATGTCTACGTATCGTAACAATAGATTTCGAATGCTTCTTAGAACGCGATATCGCATCTGATTTCTTTGTTTCATGGTAAGAAATAATATGATTTGCGAAGTGTCATGTATTCCTCGTCTACACTTCAAATGAATGCAAATGCGACACTTCCCTGCTAGGAAATAGCGTCTGCAGATGTCTAGGTATCGTAGCAATAGAGTTCAAATGCTTCTTAAAACGAGATATTGCTTCTCATATCTATGTTTCATGATAAGATATAATATTCATTGCGAAGTGTTATGCACTCCTCGCATACGATTCAAATGAATGTAAATGCGACACTTCCTTCCAAGGAAATAGCGTTTGCAGTTGTCTACGTATCATAGCAAAAGAGTTCTTATGATTCTTAAAACGCGATATCGCATCTCATTTCTATGTTTCATGGTAAGATATAATATGATTTGCGAAGTGTTATGCATTCCTCGTCTACGATTCAAATGAATGTAAATGCGACACTTCCTTGCAAGGAAATAGCGTTTGCAGATGTCTACGTATCGTAGGAATAGAGTTCAAATGCTTCTTAAAACGAGATATTGCATCTCATATCTATGTTTCATGATAAGATATAATATACATTGCGAAGTGTTATGCATTCCCCGTCTACGATTCAAATGAAAGTAAATGCGACACTTCCTTGCAAGGAAATAGCGTTTACAGATGTCTACGTATAGTAGCAATAGAGTTCTTATGATTCTTAAAACGCGATATCGCATCTCATTTTTATGTTTCATAGTAAGATATAATATGATTTGAGAAGTGTTATGTATTCCTCGTCTACACTGCAAATGAATGTAAATGCGACACTTCCTTGAAAGGAAATAGCGTTTGCAGATGTCTACGTATCGTAGCAATAGTGTTCCTATGATTCTTAAAACGCGATACCGTATCTCATTTCTATGTTTCATGGTAAGATATAATATGATTTGCGAAGTGTTATGTATTCCTCGTCTACACTTCAAATGAATGTAAATGCGACACTTCCTAGCAAGGAAGTAGCGTCTGCAGATGTCTAGGTATCGTAGCAATAGAGTTCAAATGCTTCTTAAAACGAGATATTGCATCTCATATCTATGTTTCATGATAAGATATAATATTCATTGCGAAGTGTTATGCATTCCTCGTCTACGATTCAAATGAATGTAAATGCGACACTTCCTTGCAAGGAAATAGCGTTTGCAGATGTCTACGTATCGTAGGAATAGAGTTCCTATGATTCTTAAAACGCGATACCGTATCTCATTTCTATGTTTCATGGTAAGATATAATATGATTTGCGAAGTGTTATGTATTCCTCGTCTACACTTCAAATGAATGTAAATGCGACACTTCCTAGCAGGGAAATAGCGTCTGCAGATGTCTTGGTATCGTAGCGATAGAGTTCTAATGCTTCTTAAAACGAGATATTGCATCTCATATCTATGTTTCATGATAAGATATAATATACATTGCGAAGTGTTATGCATTCCTCGTCTACACTTCAAAGGAATGTGAATGCGACACTTCCTCGCTAGGAAATAGCGTTTGCAGATGTCTACGTATCGTAACAATAGATTTCGAATGCTTCTTAGAACGCGATATCGCATCTGATTTCTTTGTTTCATGGTAAGAAATAATATGATTTGCGAAGTGTCATGTATTCCTCGTCTACACTTCAAATGAATGCAAATGCGACACTTCCCTGCTAGGAAATAGCGTCTGCAGATGTCTAGGTATCGTAGCAATAGAGTTCAAATGCTTCTTAAAACGAGATATTGCTTCTCATATCTATGTTTCATGATAAGATATAATATTCATTGCGAAGTGTTATGCACTCCTCGCATACGATTCAAATGAATGTAAATGCGACACTTCCTTCCAAGGAAATAGCGTTTGCAGTTGTCTACGTATCATAGCAAAAGAGTTCTTATGATTCTTAAAACGCGATATCGCATCTCATTTCTATGTTTCATGGTAAGATATAATATGATTTGCGAAGTGTTATGCATTCCTCGTCTACGATTCAAATGAATGTAAATGCGACACTTCCTTGCAAGGAAATAGCGTTTGCAGATGTCTACGTATCGTAGGAATAGAGTTCAAATGCTTCTTAAAACGAGATATTGCATCTCATATCTATGTTTCATGATAAGATATAATATACATTGCGAAGTGTTATGCATTCCCCGTCTACGATTCAAATGAAAGTAAAGACGACACTTCCTTGCAAGGAAATAGCGTTTACAGATGTCTACGTATAGTAGCAATAGAGTTCTTATGATTCTTAAAACGCGATATCGCATCTCATTTTTATGTTTCATAGTAAGATATAATATGATTTGAGAAGTGTTATGTATTCCTCGTCTACACTGCAAATGAATGTAAATGCGACACTTCCTTGAAAGGAAATAGCGTTTGCAGATGTCTACGTATCGTAGCAATAGTGTTCCTATGATTCTTAAAACGCGATACCGTATCTCATTTCTATGTTTCATGGTAAGATATAATATGATTTGCGAAGTGTTATGTATTCCTCGTCTACACTTCAAATGAATGTAAATGCGACACTTCCTAGCAAGGAAGTAGCGTCTGCAGATGTCTAGGTATCGTAGCAATAGAGTTCAAATGCTTCTTAAAACGAGATATTGCATCTCATATCTATGTTTCATGATAAGATATAATATTCATTGCGAAGTGTTATGCATTCCTCGTCTACGATTCAAATGAATGTAAATGCGACACTTCCTTGCAAGGAAATAGCGTTTGCAGATGTCTACGTATCGTAGGAATAGAGTTCCTATGATTCTTAAAACGCGATACCGTATCTCATTTCTATGTTTCATGGTAAGATATAATATGATTTGCGAAGTGTTATGTATTCCTCGTCTACACTTCAAATGAATGTAAATGCGACACTTCCTAGCAGGGAAATAGCGTCTGCAGATGTCTTGGTATCGTAGCGATAGAGTTCTAATGCTTCTTAAAACGAGATATTGCATCTCATATCTATGTTTCATGATAAGATATAATATACATTGCGAAGTGTTATGCATTCCTCGTCTACACTTCAAAGGAATGTGAATGCGACACTTCCTCGCTAGGAAATAGCGTTTGCAGATGTCTACGTATCGTAACAATAGATTTCGAATGCTTCTTAGAACGCGATATCGCATCTGATTTCTTTGTTTCATGGTAAGAAATAATATGATTTGCGAAGTGTCATGTATTCCTCGTCTACACTTCAAATGAATGCAAATGCGACACTTCCCTGCTAGGAAATAGCGTCTGCAGATGTCTAGGTATCGTAGCAATAGAGTTCAAATGCTTCTTAAAACGAGATATTGCTTCTCATATCTATGTTTCATGATAAGATATAATATTCATTGCGAAGTGTTATGCACTCCTCGCATACGATTCAAATGAATGTAAATGCGACACTTCCTTCCAAGGAAATAGCGTTTGCAGTTGTCTACGTATCATAGCAAAAGAGTTCTTATGATTCTTAAAACGCGATATCGCATCTCATTTCTATGTTTCATGGTAAGATATAATATGATTTGCGAAGTGTTATGCATTCCTCGTCTACGATTCAAATGAATGTAAATGCGACACTTCCTTGCAAGGAAATAGCGTTTGCAGATGTCTACGTATCGTAGGAATAGAGTTCAAATGCTTCTTAAAACGAGATATTGCATCTCATATCTATGTTTCATGATAAGATATAATATACATTGCGAAGTGTTATGCATTCCCCGTCTACGATTCAAATGAAAGTAAATGCGACACTTCCTTGCAAGGAAATAGCGTTTACAGATGTCTACGTATAGTAGCAATAGAGTTCTTATGATTCTTAAAACGCGATATCGCATCTCATTTTTATGTTTCATAGTAAGATATAATATGATTTGAGAAGTGTTATGTATTCCTCGTCTACACTGCAAATGAATGTAAATGCGACACTTCCTTGAAAGGAAATAGCGTTTGCAGATGTCTACGTATCGTAGCAATAGTGTTCCTATGATTCTTAAAACGCGATACCGTATCTCATTTCTATGTTTCATGGTAAGATATAATATGATTTGCGAAGTGTTATGTATTCCTCGTCTACACTTCAAATGAATGTAAATGCGACACTTCCTTGCAAGGAAATAGCGTTTGCAGATGTCTACGTATCGAAGCAATGGAGATCAAATGCTTCTTAAAACGAGATATCGCATCCCATTTCTATGTTTCATGGTAAGATATAATATGATTTGCGAAGTGTCACGTATTCCTCGTCTACACTTCAAATGAATGTAAATGCGACACTTCCGTACAAGGAAATAGCGTTTGCAGATTTCTACGTATCGTAGCAATAGAGTTCTTATGATTCTTAAAACGCGATATCGCATCTCATTTCTATGATTCATTGTAGGATATAATATAATTTGCGAAGTGTTATGTATTCCTCGTCTACACTTCATATGAATGTAAATGCGACACTTCCTTGCTAGGAAATAGCGTCTGCAGATGTCTAGGTATCGTAGCGATAGAGTTTTAATGATTCTTAAAACGCGATATCGCATCTCATTTCTATGTTTCATGGTAAGATATTATATGATTTGCGAAGTGTTATGTATTCCTCGTCTACACTTCAAGTGAATGTAAATGCGACACTTCCTTGCAAAGAAATAGCGTCTGCAGATGTCTAGGTATCGTAGCGATAGAGTTCTAATGCCTCTCAAAGCACAATATCGCATCTCATTTCTATGTTTCATGGTAAGATATAATATGATTTGCGAAGTGTTATGTATTCCTCGTCTACACTTCATATGAATGTAAATGCGACACTTCCTTGCAAGGAAATAGCGTTTGCAGATTTCTACCTATCGTAGTAATAGTGTTCTTATGTTTCTTAAAACGCGATATCGCATCTCGTTTCTATGTTTCATGGTAAGATATAATATGATTTGCGAAGTGTTATGTATTCCTCGTCTACACTTCAAATGAATGTAAATGCGACACTTCCTAGCAAGGAAATAACGTTTGCAGATGTCTACGTATCGTAGCAATAGAGTTCTTATGATACTTAAAACGCGATATCGCATCTCATTTCTATGTTTCATGGTAAGATATAATATGATTTGCGAAGTGTTATCTACTCCTCGTCTACACTTCATATGAATGTAAATGCGACACTTCCTTGCAAGGAAATAGCGTTTGCAGATGTCTACCTATCGTAGCAATAGGGTTCTAATGCTTCTTAGAACACGATATCGCATCTCATTTCTATGTTTCATGGTAAGATATAATATGATTTGCGAAGTGTTATGTATTCCTCGTCTACACTTCAAATGAATGTAAATGCGACACTTCCTTGCAAAGAAATAGCGTTTGCAGATGTCTACGTATCGTAGCAATAGGTTTCTAATGCTTCTTAAAACGCGATATCGCATCTCATTTCTATGTTCCATGGTAAGATATAATATGATTTGCGAAGTGTTATGTATTCCTCGTCTAAACTTCATATGAATGTAAATGTGACACTTCCCTGCAAAGAAGTAGCGTTTGCAGATGTCTACCTATCGTAGCAATAGAGTTCTAAAGCTTCTTAAAACGCGATATCGCATCTCATTTCTATGTTTCATGGTAAGAGTAATATGATTTGCGAAGTGTTATGTATTCCACCTCTACACTTCAAATGAATGTAAATGCGACACTCCCTTGCAAGTGAATAGCGTTTGCTGATGTCTACGTATCGAAGCGATAGAGTTCAAATGCTTCTTAAAACGAGATATTGCATCTCATATCTATGTTTCATGATTAGATATAATATTCATTGCGAAGTGTTATGCATTCCTCGTCTACGATTCAAATGAATGTAAATGCGACACTTCCTTACAAGGAAATAGCGTTTGCAGATGTCTAGGTATCGTAGCGATAGAGTTCAAATGCTTCTTAAAACGAGATATTGCATCTCATATCTATGTTTCATGATAAGATATAATATTCATTGCGAAGTGTTATGCATTCCTCGTTTACGATTCAAATGAATGTAAATGCGACACTTCCTTGCAAGGAAATAGCGTTTGCAGATGTCTACGTATCGTAGCAATAGAGTTCTTATGATTCTTAAAACGCGATGTCGCATCCCATTTCTGTGTTTCATGGTAAGATATAATATTCATTGCGAAGTGTTATGCATTCCTCCTCTACACTTCAAATGAATGTAAATGCGACACTTCCTCGCTAGGAGATAGCGTTTGCAGATGTCTACGTATCGTAGCAATAGATTTCTAATGCTTCTTAAAGCGCGACATCGCATCTCATTTCTATGTTTCATGGTAAGATGTAATATTCATTGCGAAGTGTTATGCATTCCTCGTCTACGATTCAAGTGAAAGTAAATGCGACACTTCCTTGCAAGGAAATAGCGATTGCAGATGTCTACGTATCGTAGCAATAGAGTTCATATGATCCTTAAAACGCGATATCGCATCTGATTTCTATGTTTCATGGTAAGATATATCATGATTTGCGAAGTGTTATGTACTCCTCGTCTACACTTCAAATGATTGTGAATGCGATACTTCCTCGCTAGGAAATAGCGTTTGCAGATGTCTACATATCGTAGCAATAGCTTTCTAATGCTTCTTAAAACGCGATATCGCATCTCATTTCTATGTTTCATGGTAAGATATAATATGATTTGCGAAGTGTCATTTATTCCTCGTCTACACTTCAAATGAATGTAAATGCGACACTTCCTTGCAAGGAAATAGCGTTTGCAGATGTCTACGTATCGTAGCAATAGAGTTCTTATGATTCTTAAAACGCGATGTCGCATCCCATTTCTGTGTTTCATGGTAAGATATAATATTCATTGCGAAGTGTTATGCATTCCTCGTCTACACTTCAAATGAACGTGAATGCGACACTTCCTTACAAGGAAATAGCGTTTGCAGATGTCTAGGTATCGTAGCGATAGAGTTCAAATGCTTCTTAAAACGAGATATTGCACCTCATATCTATGTTTCATGATAAGATATAATATTCATTGCGAAGTGTTGTGCATTCCTCGTCTACGATTCAAATGAATGTAAATGCGACACTTCCTTGCAAGGAAATAGCGTTTGCAGATGTCTACGTATCGTAGCAATAGAGTTCTTATGATTCTTAAAACGCGATATCGCATCCCATTTCTGTGTTTCATGGTAAGATATAATATTCATTGCGAAGTGTTATGCATTCCTCGTCTACACTTCAAATGAATGTGAATGCGATACTTCCTCGCTAGGAAATAGCGTTTGCAGATGTCTACGTATCGTAGCAATAGCTTTCTAATGCTTCTTAAAACGCGATATCGCATCTCATTCCTATGTTTCATGGTAAGATATAATATGATTTGCGAAGTGTCATGTATTCCTCGTCTACACTTCAAATGAATGTAAATGCGACACTTCCTTGCTGGGAAATAGCGTCTGCAGATGTCTAGGTATCGTAGCAATAGAATTCAAATGCTTCTTAAAACGCGATATCGCATCTCATTTCTATGTTTCATGGTAAGATATAGTATGAATTGCGAAGTGTCATGTATTCCTCGTCTACACTTCAAATGAATGTAAATGCGACACTTCCTTGCTAGGAAATAGCGTCTGCAGATGTCTAGGTATCGTAGCAATAGACTTCTAATGCTTCTTAAAACGCGATATCGCATCTCATTCCTATGTTTCATGGTAAGATATAATATGATTTGCGAAGTGTTATGTATTCCTCGTCTACGCTTCAAATGAATGTAAATGCGACACTTCCTTGCAAAGAAATAGCGTTTGCTGATGTCTACGTATCGAAGCAATAGAGTTCAAATGCTTCTTAAAACGAGATATTGCAACTCATATCTATGTTTCAAGATAAGATATAATATTCATTGCGAAGTGTTATGCATTCCTTGTCTACGATTCAAATGAAAGTAAATGCGACACTTCCTTGCAAGGAAATAGCGTTTGCAGATGTCTACGTATCGTAGCAATAGAGTTCTTATGATTCTTAAAACGCGATATCGCATCCCATTTCTGTGTTTCATGGTAAGATATAATATTCATTGCGAAGTGTCATGTATTCCTCGTCTACACTTCAAATGAACGTGAATGCGACACTTCCTCGCTAGGAGATAGCGTTTGCAGATGTCTACGTATCGTAGCAATAGATTTCTAATGCTTCTTAAAGCGCGATATCGCATCTCATTTCTATGTTTCATGGTAAGATATAATATTCATTGCGAAGTGTTATGCATTCCTCGTCTACGATTCAAATGAAAGTAAATGCAACACTTCCTTTCAAGGATATAGCGATTGCAGATGTCTACGAATCGTAGCAATAGAGTTCATATGATTCTTAAAACGCGATATCGCATCTGATTTCTATGTTTCATGGTAACATATATCATGATTTGCGAAGTATTATGTATTCCTCGTCTACACTTCAAATGAATGTGAATGCGATACTTCCTTGCTGGGAAATAGCGTCTGCAGATGTCTAGGTATCTTAGCAATAGAGGTCAAATGCTTCTTAAAACGAGATATTGCATCTCATATCTATGTTTCATGATAAGATATAATATTCATTGCGAAGTGTCATGCACTCCTCGTATACGATTCAAATGAATGTAAATGCGACACTTCCTTCCAAGGAAATAGCGTTTGCAGTTGTCTACGTATCGAAGCAATAGGGTTCTTATGATTCTTAAAACGCGATATCGCATCTCATTTCTATGTTTCATGGTAAGATATAACATGATTTGCGAAGTGTTATGTATTCCTCGTCTACACTTCAAATGAAAGTAAATGCGACACTTCCTTGCTAGGAAATAGCGTCTGCAGATATCTAGGTATCGTAGCAATGGAGTTCTAATGCTTCTTAAAACGCGATATCGCATCTCATTTCTATGTTTCATGGTAAGATGTAATATGATTTGCGAAGTGTTATGTATTACTCCACTACACTTCAAATGAATGTAAATGCGACACTTCCTTGCAAGGGAATAGCGTTTGCTGATGTCTACGTATCGTAGCAATAGAGTTCAAATGCTTCTTAAAACGAGATATTGCATCTCATATCTATGTTTCATGATAAGATATAATATTCATTGCGAAGTGTTATGCAATCCTCATCTACGATTCAAATGAATGTAAATGCGACACTTCCTTGCAAGGAAATAGCGTTTGCAGATGTCTACGTATCGTAGCAATAGAGTTCTTATGATTCTTAAAACGCGATATCGCATCCCATTTCTGTGTTTCATGGTAAGATATAATATTCATTCCGAAGTGTCATGTATTCCTCGTCTACACTTCAAATGAACGTGAATGCGACACTTCCTCGCTAGGAGATAGCGTTTGCAGATGTCTACGTATCGTAGCAATAGATTTCTAATGCTTCTTAAAGCGCGATATCGCTCCCATTTCTGTGTTTCATGGTAAGATATAATATGATTTGCGAAGTGTCATGTATTCCTCGTCTACACTTCAAATGAACGTGAATGCGACACTTCCTCGCTAGGAGATAGCGTTTGCTGATGTCTACGTATCGTAGCAATAGAGTTCAAATGCTTCTTAAAACGAGATATTGCATCTCATATCTATGTTTCATGATAAGATATAATATTCATTGCGAAGCGTTATGTATTCCTCGTCTACACTTCAAAGGAATGTGAATACGACACTTAATCGCTAGGAAATAGCGTTTGCAGATGTCTACGTATCGTAGCAATAGATTTCTAATGTTTCTTAAAACGCGATATCGCATCTCATTTCTATGTTTCATGGTAAGATATAATATGATTTGCGAAGTGTCATGTATTCCTCGTCTACACTTCAAATGAATGTAAATGCGACACTTCCTTGCTGGGAAATAGCGTCTGCAGATGTCTAGGTATCGTAGCAATAGAATTCAAATGCTTCTTAAAACGCGATATCGCATCTCATTTCTATGTTTCATGGTAAGATATAGTATGATTTGCGAAGTGTCATGTATTCCTCGTCTACACTTCAAATGAATGTAAATGCGACACTTCCTTGCTAGGAAATAGCGTCTGCATATGTCTAGATATCGTAGCAGTAGAGTTCTAATGCTTCTTAAAACGCGATATCGCATCTCATTCCTATGTTTCATGGTAAGATATAATATGATTTGCGAAGTGTTATGTATTCCTCGTCTACGCTTCAAATGAATGTAAATGCGACACTTCCTTGCAAAGAAATAGCGTTTGCTGATGTCTACGTATCGAAGCAATAGAGTTCAAATGCTTCTTAAAACGAGATATTGCATCTCATATCTATGTTTCAAGATAAGATATAATATTCATTGCGAAGTGTTATGCATTCCTCGTCTACGATTCAAATGAAAGTAAATGCGACACTTCCTTGCAAGGAAATAGCGTTTGCAGATGTCTACGTATCGTAGCAATAGAGATCATATGATTCTTAAAACGCGATATCGCATCTCATTTCTATGTTTCATGGTAAGATATAACATGATTTGCGAAGTGTCACGTATTCCTCGTCTACATTTCAAATGAATGTGAATGCGACACTTCCCCGCTAGGAAATAGCGTTTGCAGATGTCTACGTATCGTTGCAATAGATTTCTAATGCTTCTTAAAGCGCGATATCGCATCTCATTTCTATGTTTCATGGTAAGATATAATATGATTTGCGAAGTGTCATGTATTCCTCGTCTACACTTCAAATGAATGTAAATGCGACACTTCCTTGCTGGGAAATAGCGTCTGCAGATGTCTAGGTATCGTAGCAATAGAGTTCAAATGCTTCTTAAAACGAGATATTGCATCTCATATCTATGTTTCATGATAATATATAATATTCATTGCGAAGTGTCATGCACTCCTCGTATACGATTCAAATGAATGTAAATGCGACACTTCCGTACAAGGAAATAGCGTTTGCAGACGTCTACGTATCGAAGCAATAGAGATCAAATGCTTCTTAAAACGCGATATCGCATCTCATTTCTATGTTTCATGGTAAGATAGAATATGATTTGCGAAGTGTCACGTATTCCTCGTCTACACTTCAAATGAATGTAAATGCGACACTTCCTTGCTGGGAAATAGCGTCTGCAGATGTCTAGGTATCTTAGCAATAGAGGTCAAATGCTTCTTAAAACGAGATATTGCATCTCATATCTATGTTTCATGATAAGATATAATATTCATTGCGAAGTGTCATGCACTCCTCGTATACGATTCAAATGAATGTAAATGCGACACTTCCTTCCAAGGAAATAGCGTTTGCAGTTGTCTACGTATCGAAGCAATAGGGTTCTTATGATTCTTAAAACGCGATATCGCATCTCATTTCTATGTTTCATGGTAAGATATAACATGATTTGCGAAGTGTTATGTATTCCTCGTCTACACTTCAAATGAAAGTAAATGCGACACTTCCTTGCTAGGAAATAGCGTCTGCAGATGTCTAGGTATCGTAGCAATAGGGTTCTAATGCTTCTTAAAACGCGATATCGCATCTCATTTCTATGTTTCATGGTAAGATGTAATATGATTTGCGAAGTGTTATGTATTCCTCCACTACACTTCAAATGAATGTAAATGCGACACTTCCTTGCAAGGGAATAGCGTTTGCTGATGTCTACGTATCGTAGCAATAGAGTTCAAATGCTTCTTAAAACGAGATATTGCATCTCATATCTATGTTTCATGATAAGATATAATATTCATTGCGGAGTGTTATGCAATCCTCGTCTACGATTCAAATGAATGTAAATGCGACACTTCCTTGCAAGGAAATAGCGTTTGCAGATGTCTACGTATCGTAGCAATAGAGTTCTTATGATTCTTAAAACGCGATATCGCATCCCATTTCTGTGTTTCATGGTAAGATATAATATTCATTGCGAAGTGTCATGTATTCCTCGTCTACACTTCAAATGAACGTGAATGCGACACTTCCTCGCTAGGAGATAGCGTTTGCAGATGTCTACGTATCGTAGCAATAGATTTCTAATGCTTCTTAAAGCGCGATATCGCATCTCATTTCTATGTTTCATGGTAAGACATAATATTCATTGCGAAGTGTTATGCATTCCTCGTCTACGATTCAAATGAAAGTAAATGCGACACTTCCTTTCAAGGATATAGCGATTGCAGATGTCTACGTATCGTAGCAATAGAGTTCATATGATTCTTAAAACGCGATATCGCATCTGATTTCTATGTTTCATGGTAACATATATCATGATTTGCGAAGTGTCATGTATTCCTCGTCTACACTTCAAATGAATGTAAATGCGACACTTCCTTGCTAGGAAATAGCGTGTGCAGATGTCTAGGTATCGTAGCAATAGTGTTCTAATGCTTCTTAAAACGCGATATCGCATCTCATTTCTATGTTTCATGGTAAGATGTAATATGATTTGCGAAGTGTTATGTATTCCTCCACTACACTTCAAATGAATGTAAATGCGACACTTCCTTGCAAGGGAATAGCGTTTGCTGATGTCTACGTATCGAAGCAATAGAGTTCAAATGCTTCTTAAAACGAGATATTGCATCTCATATCTATGTTTCATGATAAGATATAATATTCATTGCGAAGTGTTATGCAATCCTCGTCTACGATTCAAATGAATGTAAATGCGACACTTCCTTGCAAGGAAATAGCGTTTGCAGATGTCTACGTATCGTAGCAATAGAGTTCTTATGATTCTTAAAACGCGATGTCGCATCCCATTTCTGTGTTTCATGGTAAGATATAATATTCATTGCGAAGTGTTATGCATTCCTCCTCTACACTTCAAATGAATGTAAATGCGACACTCCCTTGCAAGGGAATAGCGTTTGCTGATGTCTACGTATCGAAGCGATAGACTTCAAATGCTTCTTAAGACGAGATATTGCATCTCATATCTATGTTTCATGATTAGATATAATATTCATTGCGAAGTGTTATGCATTCCCCGTCTACGATTCAAATGAATGTAAATGCGACACTTCCTTACAAGGAAATAGCGTTTGCAGATGTCTACGTATCGTAGTAATAGAGTTCTTATGATTCTTAAAACGCGATGTCGCATCCCATTTCTGTGTCTCATGGTAAGATATAATATTCATTGCGAAGTGTTATGCATTCCTCGTCTACACTTCAAATGAAGGTGAATGCGACACTTCCTCGCTAGGAGATAGCGTTTGCAGATGTCTTCGTATCGTAGCAATAGATTTCTAACGCTTCTTAAAGCGCGATATCGCATCTCATTTCTATGTTTCATGGTAAGATGTAATATTCATTGCGAAGTGTTATGCATTCCTCGTCTACGATTCAAATGAAAGTAAATGCGACACTTCCTTGCAAGGAAATAGCGATTGCAGATGTCTACGTATCGTAGCAATAGAGTTCATATGATCCTTAAAACGCGATATCGCATCTGATTTCTATGTTTCATGGTAAGATATCATGATTTGCGAAGTGTTATGTATTCCTCGTCTACACTTCAAATGATTGTGAATGCGATACTTCCTCGCTAGGAAATAGCGTTTGCAGATGTCTACGTATCGTAGCAATAGCTTTCTAATGCTTCTTAAAACGCGATATCGCATCTCATTTCTATGTTTCATGGTAAGATATAATATGATTTGCGAAGTGTTATGTATTCCTCGTCTACACTTCACATGAATGTAAATGTGACACTTCCCTGCAAGGAAATAGCGTTTGCAGATGTCTACCTATCGTAGCGATAGAGTTCTAAAGCTTCTTAAAACGCGATATCGCATCTCATTTCTATGTTTCATGGTAAGATATAATATGATTTGCGAAGTGTTATGTATTCCTCGTATACACTTCAAATGAATGTAAATGCGACACATCCTTGCAAAGAAATAGCGTTTGCAGATGTCTACGTATCGTAGCAATGGATTTCTAATGCTTCTTAAAACGCGATATCGCATCTCATTTCTATGTTTCATGGTAAGATATATCATGATTTGCGAAGTGTCATGTATTCCTCGTCTACACTTCAAATGAATGTAAATGCGACACTTCCTTGCTAGGAAATAGCGTGTGCAGATGTCTAGGTATCGTAGCAATAGTGTTCTAATGCTTCTTAAAACGCGATATCGCATCTCATTTCTATGTTTCATGGTAAGATGTAATATGATTTGCGAAGTGTTATGTATTCCTCCACTACACTTCAAATGAATGTAAATGCGACACTTCCTTGCAAGGGAATAGCGTTTGCTGATGTCTACGTATCGAAGCAATAGAGTTCAAATGCTTCTTAAAACGAGATATTGCATCTCATATCTATGTTTCATGATAAGATATAATATTCATTGCGAAGTGTTATGCAATCCTCGTCTACGATTCAAATGAATGTAAATGCGACCCTTCCTTGCAAGGAAATAGCGTTTGCAGATGTCTACGTATCGTAGCAATAGAGTTCTTATGATTCTTAAAACGCGATGTCGCATCCCATTTCTGTGTTTCATGGTAAGATATAATATTCATTGCGAAGTGTTATGCATTCCTCGTCTACACTTCAAATGAACGTGAATGCGACACTTCCTCGCTAGGAGATAGCGTTTGCAGATGTCTACGTATCGTAGCAATAGATTTCTAATGCTTCTTAAAGCGCGACATCGCATCTCATTTCTATGTTTCATGGTAAGATATAATATGATTTGCGAAGTGTCATTTATTCCTCGTCTACACTTCAAATGAATGTAAATGCGACACTTCCTTGCTAGGAAATAGCGTCTGCAGATGTCTAGGTATCGTAGCAATAGAGTTCTAATGCTTCTTAAAACGCGATATCGCATCTCATTTCTATGTTTCATGGTAAGATGTAATATGATTTGCGATGTGTTATGTATTCCTCCTCTACACTTCAAATGAATGTAAATGCGACACTTCCTTGCTAGGAAATAGCGTCTGCAGATGTCTAGGTATCGTAGCAATAGAGTTTTAATGCTTCTTAAAACGCGATATCGCATCTCATTCCTATTTTTCATGGTAAGATATAATATGATTTGCGAAGTGTTATGTATTCCTCGTCTACGCTTCAAATGAATGTAAATGCGACACTTCCTTGCAAAGAAATAGCGTTTGCTGATGTCTACGTATCGAAGCAATAGAGTTCAAATGCTTCTTAAAACGAGATATTGCATCTCATATCTATGTTTCAAGATAAGATATAATATTCATTGCGAAGTGTTATGCATTCCTCGTCTACGATTCAAGTGAAAGTAAATGCGACACTTCCTTGCAAGGAAATAGCGTTTGCAGATGTCTACGTATCGTAGCAATAGAGATCATATGATTCTTAAAACGCGATATCGCATCTCATTTCTATGTTTCATGGTAAGATATAACATGATTTGCGAAGTGTCACGTATTCCTCGTCTACATTTCAAATGAATGTGAATGCGACACTTCCCCGCTAGGAAATAGCGTTTGCAGATGTCTACGTATCGTTGCAATAGATTTCTAATGCTTCTTAAAGCGCGATATCGCATCTCATTTCTATGTTTCATGGTAAGATATAATATGATTTGCGAAGTGTCATGTATTCCTCGTCTACACTTCAAATGAATGTAAATGCGACACTTCCTTGCTGGGAAATAGCGTCTGCAGATGTCTAGGTATCGTAGCAATAGAGTTCATATGATTCTTAAAACGCGATATCGCATCTCATATTTATGTTTCATGATAAGATATAATATTCATTGCGAAGTGTTATGCATTCCTCGTCTACGATTCAAATGAATGTAAATGCGACACTTCCGTACAAGGAAATAGCGTTTGCAGACGTCTACGTATCGAAGCAATAGAGATCAAATGCTTCTTAAAACGCGATATCGCATCTCATTTCTATGTTTCATGGTAAGATAGAATATGATTTGCGAAGTGTCACGTATTCCTCGTCTACACTTCAAATGAATGTAAATGCGACACTTCCTTGCTGGGAAATAGCGTCTGCAGATGTCTAGGTATCTTAGCAATAGAGGTCAAATGCTTCTTAAAACGAGATATTGCATCTCATATCTATGTTTCATGATAAGATATAATATTCATTGCGAAGTGTCATGCACTCCTCGTATACGATTCAAATGAATGTAAATGCGACACTTCCTTCCAAGGAAATAGCGTTTGCAGTTGTCTACGTATCGAAGCAATAGGGTTCTTATGATTCTTAAAACGCGATATCGCATCTCATTTCTATGTTTCATGGTAAGATATAACATGATTTGCGAAGTGTTATGTATTCCTCGTCTACACTTCAAATGAAAGTAAATGCGACACTACCTTGCTAGGAAATAGCGTCTGCAGATATCTAGGTATCGTAGCAATAGAGTTCTAATGCTTCTTAAAACGCGATATCGCATCTCATTTCTATGTTTCATGGTAAGATGTAATATGATTTGCGAAGTGTTATGTATTCCTCCACTACACTTCAAATGAATGTAAGTGCGACACTTCCTTGCAAGGGAATAGCGTTTGCTGATGTCTACGTATCGTAGCAATAGAGTTCAAATGCTTCTTAAAACGAGATATTGCATCTCATATCTATGTTTCATGATAAGATATAATATTCATTGCGGAGTGTTATGCAATCCTCGTCTACGATTCAAATGAATGTAAATGCGACACTTCCTTGCAAGGAAATAGCGTTTGCAGATGTCTACGTATCGTAGCAATAGAGTTCTTATGATTCTTAAAACGCGATATCGCATCCCATTTCTGTGTTTCATGGTAAGATATAATATTCATTGCGAAGTGTCATGTATTCCTCGTCTACACTTCAAATGAACGTGAATGCGACACTTCCTCGCTAGGAGATAGCGTTTGCAGATGTCTACGTATCGTAGCAATAGATTTCTAATGCTTCTTAAAGCGCGATATCGCATCTCATTTCTATGTTTCATGGTAAGATATAATATTCATTGCGAAGTGTTATGCATTCCTCGTCTACGATTCAAATGAAAGTAAATGCGACACTTCCTTTCAAGGATATAGCGATTGCAGATGTCTACGTATCGTAGCAATAGAGTTCATATGATTCTTAAAACGCGATATCGCATCTGATTTCTATGTTTCATGGTAACATATATCATGATTTGCGAAGTATTATGTATTCCTCGTCTACACTTCAAATGAATGTGAATGCGATCCTTCCTTGCTGGGAAATAGCGTCTGCAGATGTCTAGGTATCTTAGCAATAGAGGTCAAATGCTTCTTAAAACGAGATATTGCATCTCATATCTATGTTTCATGATAAGATATAATATTCATTGCGAAGTGTCATGCACTCCTCGTATACGATTCAAATGAATGTAAATGCGACACTTCCTTCCAAGGAAATAGCGTTTGCAGTTGTCTACGTATCCAAGCAATAGGGTTCTTATGATTCTTAAAACGCGATATCGCATCTCATTTCTATGTTTCATGGTAAGATATAACATGATTTGCGAAGTGTTATGTATTCCTCGTCTACACTTCAAATGAAAGTAAATGCGACACTTCCTCGCTAGGAAATAGCGTCTGCAGATGTCTAGGTATCGTAGCAATAGAGTTCTAATGCTTCTTAAAACGCGATATCGCATCTCATTCCTATGTTTCATGGTAAGATATAATATGATTTGCGAAGTGTTATGTATTCCTCGTCTACGCTTCAAATGAATGTAAATGCGAAACTTCCTTGCAAAGAAATAGCGTTTGCTGATGTCTACGTATCGAAGCAATAGAGTTCAAATGCTTCTTAAAACGAGATATTGCATCTCATATCTATGTTTCAAGATAAGATATAATATTCATTGCGAAGTGTTATGCATTCCTCGTCTACGATTCAAATGAAAGTAAATGCGACACTTCCTTGCAAGGAAATAGCGTTTGCAGATGTCTACGTATCGTAGCAATAGAGATCATATGATTCTTAAAACGCGATATCGCATCTCATTTCTATGTTTCATGGTAAGATATAACATGATTTGCGAAGTGTCACGTATTCCTCGTCTACATTTCAAATGAATGTGAATGCGACACTTCCCCGCTAGGAAATAGCGTTTGCAGATGTCTACGTATCGTTGCAATAGATTTCTAATGCTTCTTAAAGCGCGATATCGCATCTCATTTCTATGTTTCATGGTAAGATATAATATGATTTGCGAAGTGTCATGTATTCCTCGTCTACACTTCAAATGAATGTAAATGCGACACTACCTTGCTGGGAAATAGCGTCTGCAGATGCCTAGGTATCGTAGCAATAGAGTTCAAATGCTTCTTAAAACGAGATATTGCATCTCATATCTATGTTTCATGATAATATATAATATTCATTGCGAAGTGTCATGCACTCCTCGTATACGATTCAAATGAAGGTAAATGCGACACTTCCTTCCAAGGAAATAACGTTTGCAGTTGTCTACGTATCGAAGCAATAGGGTTCTTATGATTCTTAAAACGCGATATCGCATCTCATTTCTATGTTTCATGGTAAGATATAACATGATTTGCGAAGTGTTATGTATTCCTCGTCTACACTTCAAATGAAAGTAAATGCGACACTTCCTTGCAAGGAAATAGCGATTGCTGATGTCTACGTATCGTAGCAATAGAGTTCATATGATTCTTAAAACGCGATATCGCATCTCATATTTATGTTTCATGATAAGATATAATATTCATTGCGAAGTGTTATGCATTCCTCGTCTACGATTCAAATGAATGTAAATGCGACACTTCCGTACAAGGAAATAGCGTTTGCAGACGTCTACGTATCGAAGCAATAGAGATCAAATGCTTCTTAAAACGCGATATCGCATCTCATTTCTATGTTTCATGGTAAGATAGAATATGATTTGCGAAGTGTCACGTATTCCTCGTCTACACTTCAAATGAATGTAAATGCGACACTTCCTTGCAAGGGAATAGCGTTTGCTGATGTCTACGTATCGAAGCAATAGAGTTCAAATGCTTCTTAAAACGAGATATTGCATCTCATATCTATGTTTCATGATAAGATATAATATTCATTGCGAAGTGTTATGCAATCCTCGTCTACGATTCAAATGAATGTAAATGCGACACTTCCTTGCAAGGAAATAGCGTTTGCAGATGTCTACGTATCGTAGCAATAGAGTTCTTATGATTCTTAAAACGTGATATCGCATCCCATTTCTGTGTTTCATGGTAAGATATAATATTCATTGCGAAGTGTCATGTATTCCTCGTCTACACTTCAAATGAACGTGAATGCGACACTTCCTCGCTAGGAAATAGCGTCTGCAGATGTCTAGGTATCGTAGCAATAGAGCTCTAATGCTTCTTAAAACGCGATATCGCATCTCATTTCTATGTTTCATGGTAAGATGTAATATGATTTGCGAAGTGTTATGTATTCCTCCTCTACACTTCAAATGAATGTAAATGCGACACTCCCTTGCAAGGGAATAGCGTTTGCTGATGTCTACGTATCGAAGCGATAGAGTTCAAATGCATCTTAAAACGAGATATTGCATCTCATATCTATGTTTCATGATAAGATATAATATTCATTGCGAAGTGTTATGCATTCCTCGTCTACGATTCAAATGAATGTAAATGCGACACTTCCTTACAAGGAAATAGCGTTTGCAGATGTCTAGGTATCGTAGAGAAAGAGTTCAAATGCTTCTTAAAACGAGATATTGCATCTCATATCTATGTTTCATGATAAGATATAATATTCATTGCGAAGTGCTATGTATTCCTCGTCTACGATTCAAATGAATGTAAATGCGACACTTCCTTGCAAGGAAATAGCGTTTGCAGATGTCTACGTATCGTAGCAACAGCTTTCTAATGCTTCTTAAAACGCGATATCGCATCTCGTTTCTATGTTTCATGGTAAGATGTAATATGATTTGCGAAGTGTTATGTATTCCTCCTCTACACTTCAAATGAATGTAAATGCGACACTCCCTTGCAAGGGAATAGCGTTTGCTGATGTCTACGTATCGAAGCGATGGAGTTCAAATGCTTCTTAAAACGAGATATTGCATCTCATATCTATGTTTCATGATAAGATATGATATTCATTGCGAAGTGAAATGCATTCCTCGCCTACGATTCCAATGAATGTAAATGCGACACTTCCTTACAAGGAAATAGCGATTGCAGATGTCTACGTATCGTAGCAATAGTGTTCATATGATTCTTAAAACGCGATATCGCATCTGATTTCTATGTTTCATGGTAAGATATAACATGATTTGCGAAGTGTCACGTATTCCTCGTCTACATTTCAAATGAATGTGAATGCGACACTTCCTTGCAAGGAAATAGCGATTGCAGATGTCTACGTATCGTAGCAATAGAGTTCATATGATTCTTAAAATGCGATATCGCATCTCATATTTATGTTTCATGATAAGATATAATATTCATTGCGAAGTGTTATGCATTCCTCGTCTACGATTCAAATGAATGTAAATGCGACACTTCCGTACAAGGAAATAGCGTTTGCAGACGTCTACGTATCGAAGCAATGGAGATCAAATGCTTCTTAAAACGCGATATCGCATCTCATTTCTATGTTTCATGGTAAGATAGAATGTGATTTGCGAAGTGTCACGTATTCCTCGTCTACACTTCAAATGAATGTAAATGCGACACTTCCGTACAAGGAAATAGCGTTTGCATATGTCTACGTATCGTAGCAATAGATTTCTAATGCTTCTTTAAGCGCGATATCGCATCTCATTTCTATGTTTCATGGTAAGATATAACATAATTTGCGAAGAGTTATGTATTCCTCGTCTACACTTCAAATGAATGTGAATGCGATACTTCCTCGCTAGGAAATAGCGTTTGCAGATGTCTACGTATCGTAGCAATAGCTTTCTAATGCTTCTTAAAACGCGATATCGCATCTCATTTCTATGCTTCATGGTAAGATATAATATGATTTGCGAAGTGTCATGTATTCTTCGTCTACACTTCAAATGAATGTAGATGCGACAATTCCTTGCTAGGAAATAGCGTCTGCAGATGTCTAGGTATCGTAGCAATAGAGTTCTAATGCTTCTTAAAACGCGATATCGCATCTCATTTCTATGTTTCATGGTAAGATGTAATATGATTTGCGAAGTGTTATGTATTCCTCCACTACACTTCAAATGAATGTAAATGCGACACTCCCTTGCAAGGGAATAGCGTTTGCTGATGTCTACGTATCGAAGCGATAGAGTTCAAATGCTTCTTAAAACGAGATATTGCATCTCATATCTATGTTTCATGATAAGATATAATATTCATTGCGAAGTGTTATGCATTCCTCGTCTACGATTCAAATGAATGTAAATGCGACACTTCCTTACAAGGAAATAGCGTTTGCAGATGTCTAGGTATCGTAGAGAAAGAGTTCAAATGCTTCTTAAAACGAGATATTGCATCTCATATCTATGTTTCATGATAAGATATAATATTCATTGCGAAGTGCTATGTATTCCTCGTCTACGATTCAAATGAATGTAAATGCGACACTTCCTTGCAAGGAAATAGCGTTTGCAGATGTCTACGTATCGTAGCAATAGAATTCTTATGATTCTTAAAACGCGATGTCGCATCCCATTTCTGTGTTTCATGGTAAGATATAATATTCATTGCGAAGAGTTAGGCATTCCTCGTCTACACTTCAAATGAACGTGAATGCGACACTTCCTCGCTAGGAGATAGCGTTTGCAGATGTCTACGTATCGTAGCAATAGATTTCTAATGCTTCTTAAAGCGCGATATCGCATCTCATTTCTATGTTTCATGGTAAGATGTAATATTCATTGCGAAGTGTTATGCATTCCTCGTCTACGATTCAAATGAAAGTAAATGCGACACTTCCTTGCAAGGAAATAGCGATTGCAGATGTCTAGGTATCGTAGCAATAGAGTTCTAATGCTTCTTAAAACGCGATATCGCATCTCATTTCTATGTTTCATGGTAAGATGTAATATGATTTGCGATGTGTTATGTATTCCTCCTCTACACTTCAAATGAATGTAAATGCGACACTTCCTTGCAAGGGAATAGCGTTTGCTGATGTCTACGTATCGAAGCAATAGAGTTCAAATGCTTCTTAAAACGAGATATTGCATCTCATATCTATGTCTCATGATAAGATATAATATTCATTGCGAAGTGTTATGCATTCCTCGTCTACGATTCAAATGAATGTAAATGCGACACTTCCTTGCAAGGAAATAGCGTTTGCAGATGTCTACGTACCGTAGCAATAGCTTTCTAATGCTTCTTAAAACGCGATATCGCATCTTATTTCTATGTTTCATGGTAAGATATAATATGATTTGCGAAGTGTCATGCATTCCTCGTCTACACTTCAAATGAATGTAAATGCGACACTTCCTTGCTAGGAAATAGCGTCTGCAAATGTCTAGGTATCGTAGCAATAGAGTTCATGCGATTCTTAAAACGCGATATTGCATCTCATTTCTATGTTTCATGGTAAGATATAACATGATTTGCGAAGTGTTATGTATTCCTCGTCTACACTTCAAATGAAAGTAAATGCGACACTTCCTTGCAAGGAAATTGCGATTGCAGATGTCTACGTATCGTAGCAATAGAGTTCATATGATTCTTAAAACGCGATATCGCATCTCATATTTATGTTTCATGATAAGATATTATATTCATTGCGAAGTGTTATGCATTCCTCGTCTACGATTCAAATGAATGTAAATGCGACACTTCCGTACAAGGAAATAGCATTTGCAGATGTCTACGTATCGAAGCAATAGAGATCAAATGCTTCTTAAAACGCGATATCGCATCTCATTTCTATGTTTCGTGGTTAGATAGAATATGATTTGCGAAGTGTCACGTAGTCCTCGGCTACACTTCAAGTGAATGTAAATGCGACACTTCCGTACAAGGAAATAGCGTTTGCAGATGTCTACGTATCGTAGCAATGGAGTTCTTATGATTCTTAAAACGCGATATCGCATCCCATTTCTGTGTTTCATGGTAAGATATAATATGATTTGCGAAGTGTCATGTGTTCCTCGTCTACACTTCAAATGAATGTAAATGCGACACTTCCTTGCAAAGAAATAGCGTTTGCTGATGTCTACGTATCGAAGCAATAGTGTTCAAATGCTTCTTAAAACGAGATATTGCATCTCATATCTATGTTTCAAGATAAGATATAATATTCATTGCGAAGTGTTATGCATTCCACGTCTACGATTCAAATGAAAGTAAATGCGACACTTCCTTGCAAGGAAATAGCGTTTGCAGATGTCTACGTATCGTAGCAATAGAGATCATATTATTCTTAAAACGCGATATCGCATCTCATTTCTATGTTTCATGGTAAGATATAACATGATTTGCGAAGTGTCACGTATTCCTCGTCTACACTTCAAATGAATGTGAATGCGACACTTCCTCGCTAGGAAATAGCGTTTGCAGGTGTCTACGTATCGTAGCAACAGCTTTCTAATGCTTCTTAAAACGCGATATCGCATCTCGTTTCTATGTTTCATGGTAAGATGTAATATGATTTGCGAAGTGTTATGTATTCCTCCTCTACACTTCAAATGAATGTAAATGCGACACTCCCTTGCAAGGGAATAGCGTTTGCTGATGTCTACGTATCGAAGCGATAGAGTTCAAATGCTTCTTAAAACGAGATATTGCATCTCATATCTATGTTTCATGATAAGATATGATATTCATTGCGAAGTGATATGCATTCCTCGTCTACGATTCCAATGAATGTAAATGCGACACTTCCTTACAAGGAAATAGCGATTGCAGATGTCTACGTATCGTAGCAATAGTGTTCATATGATTCTTAAAACGCGATATCGCATCTGATTTCTATGTTTCATGGTAAGATATAACATGATTTGCGAAGTGTCACGTATTCCTCGTCTACATTTCAAATGAATGTGAATGCGACACTTCCTTGCAAGGAAATAGCGATTGCAGATGTCTACGTATCGTAGCAATAGAGTTCATATGATTCTTAAAATGCGATATCGCATCTCATATTTATGTTTCATGATAAGATATAATATTCATTGCGAAGTGTTATGCTTTCCTCGTCTACGATTCAAATGAATGTAAATGCGCATCTTCCGTACAAGGAAATAGCGTTTGCAGACGTCTACGTATCGAAGCAATAGAGATCAAATGCTTCTTAAAACGCGATATCGCATCTCATTTCTATGTTTCATGGTAAGATAGAATATGATTTGCGAAGTGTCACGTATTCCTCGTCTACACTTCAAATGAATGTAAATGCGACACTTCCGTACAAGGAAATAGCGTTTGCATATGTCTACGTATCGTAGCAATAGATTTCTAATGCTTCTTTAAGCGCGATATTGCATCTCATTTCTATGTTTCATGGTAAGATATAACATGATTTGCGAAGAGTTATGTATTCCTCGTCTACACTTCAAATGAATGTGAATGCGATACTTCCTCGCTAGGAAATAGCGTTTGCAGATGTCTACGTATCGTAGCAATAGCTTTCTAATGCTTCTTAAAACGCGATATCGCATCTCATTTCTATGCTTCATGGTAAGATATAATATGATTTGCGAAGTGTCATGTATTCTTCGTATACACTTCAAATGAATGTAGATGTGACAATTCCTTGCTAGGAAATAGCGTCTGCAGATGTCTAGGTATCGTAGCAATAGAGTTCTAATGCTTCTTAAAACGCGATATCGCATCTCATTTCTATGTTTCATGGTAAGATGTAATATGATTTGCGAAGTGTTATGTATTCCTCCACTACACTTCAAATGAATGTAAATGCGACACTTCCTTGCAAGGGAATAGCGTTTGCTGATGTCTACGTATCGTAGCAATAGTGTTCAAATGCTTCTTAAAACGCGATATCGCATCTCATTCCTATGTTTCATGGTAAGATGTAATATGATTTGCGATGTGTTATGTATTCCTCCTCTACACTTCAAATGAATGTAAATGCGACACTTCCTTGCAAGGGAATAGCGTTTGCTGATGTCTACGTATCGAAGCAATAGAGTTCTAATGGTTCTTAAAACGAGATATTGCATCTCATATCTATGTTCCATGATAAGATATAATATTCATTGCGAAGTGTTATGCATTCCTCGTCTACGAATCAAATGAAAGTAAATGCGACACTTCCTTGCAAGGAAATAGCGATTGCGGATGTCTACGTATCGTAGCAATAGAGTTCATATGATTCTTAAAACGCGATATCGCATCTCATATTTATGTTTCATGATAAGATATTATATTCATTATATTCATATTATGCATTCCTCGTCTACGATTCAAATGAATGTAAATGCGACACTTCCTCGCTAGGAGATAGCGTTTGCTGATGTCTACGTATCGTAGCAATAGAGATCAAATGCTTCTTAAAACGAGATATTGCATCTCATATCTATGTTTCATGATAAGATATAATATTCATTGCGAAGCGTTATGTATTCCTCGTCTACACTTCAAAGGAATGTGAATGCGACACTTAATCGCTAGGAAATAGCGTTTGCAGATGTCTACGTATCGTAGCAATAGATTTCTAATGCTTCTTAAAACGCGATATCGCATCTCATTTCTATGTTTCATGGTAAGATATAATATGATTTGCGAAGTGTCATGTATTCCTCGTCTACACTTCAAATGAATGTAAATGCGACACTTCCTTGCTGGGAAATAGCGTCTGCAGATGTCTAGGTATCGTAGCAATAGAATTCATATGCTTCTTAAAACGCGATATCGCATCTCATTTCTATGTTTCATGGTAAGATATAATATGATTTGCGAAGTGTTATGTATTCCTCGTCTACGCTTCAAATGAATGTAGATGCGACACTTCCTTGCAAAGAAATAGCGTTTGCAGATGTCTACGTATCGAAGCAATAGAGTTCAAAAGCTTCTTAAAACGAGATAATGCATCTCATATCTATGTTTCAAGATAAGATATAATATTCATTGCGAAGTGTTATGCATTCCTCGTCTACGATTCAAATGAAAGTAAATGCGACACTTCCTTGCAAGGAAATAGCGTTTGCAGATGTCTACGTATCATAGCAATAGAGAACATATGATTCTTAAAACGCGATATCGCTTCTCATTTCTATGTATCATGGTAAGATATAACATGATTTGCGAAGTGTTATGTATTCCTCGTCTACACTTCAAATGAAAGTAAATGCGACACTTCCTTGCAAGGAAATAGCGATTGCAGATGTCTACGTATCGTAGCAATAGAGTTCATATGATTCTTAAAACGCAATATCGCATCTCATATTTATGTTTCATGATAAGATATAATATTCATTGCGAAGTGTTATGCATTCCTCGTCTACGATTCAAATGAATGTAAATGCGACACTTCCGTACAAGGAAATAGCATTTGCAGATGTCTACGTATCGAAGCAATAGAGATCAAATGCTTCTTAAAACGCGATATCGCATCTCATTTCTATGTTTCATGGTTAGATAGAATATGATTTGCGAAGTGTCACGTATTCCTCGGCTACACTTCAAGTGAATGTAAATGCGACACTTCCGTACAAGGAAATAGCGTTTGCAGATGTCTACGTACCGTAGCAATGGAGTTCTTATGATTCTTAAAACGCGATATCACATCCCATTTCTGTGTTTCATGGTAAGATATAATATGATTTGCGAAGTGTCATGTATTCCTAGTCTACACTTCAAATGAATGTAAATGCGACACTTCCTTGCAAAGAAATAGCGTTTGCTGATGTCTACGTATCGAAGCAATAGTGTTCAAATGCTTCTTAAAACGAGATATTGCATCTCATATCTATGTTTCAGGATAAGATATAATATTCATTGCGAAGTGTTATGCATTCCTCGTCTACGATTCAAATGAAAGTAAATGCGACACTTCCTTGCAAGGAAATAGCGTTTGCAGATGTCTACGTATCGTAGCAATAGAGATCATATGATTCTTAAAACGCGATATCGCATCTCATTTCTATGTTTCATGGTAAGATATAACATGATTTGCGAAGTGTCACGTATTCCTCGTTTACACTTCATATGAATGTGAATGCGACACTTCCTCGCTAGGAAATAGCGTTTGCAGATGTCTACGTATCGTAGCAATAGCTTTCTAATGCTTCTTAAAACGCGATATCGCATCTCATTTCTATGTTTCAAGGTAAGATATAATATGATTTGCGAAGTGTCATGTATTTCTCCTCTGCACATCAAATGAATGTAAATGCGACACTTCCTTGCTAGGAAATAGCGTCTGCAGATGTCTAGGTATCGTAGCAATAGAGTTCTAATGCTTCTTAAAACGCGATATCGCATCTCGTTTCTATGTTTCATGGTAAGATGTAATATGATTTGCGAAGTGTTATGTATTCCTCCTCTACACTTCAAATGAATGTAAATGCGACACTCCCTTGCAAGGGAATAGCGTTTGCTGATGTCTACGTATCGAAGCGATAGAGTTCAAATGCTTCTTAAAACGAGATATTGCATCTCATATCTATGTTTCATGATAAGATATAATATTCATTGCGAAGTGTTATGCATTCCTCGTCTACGATTCAAATGAAAGTAAATGCGACACTTCCTTGCAAGGAAATAGCGTTTGCAGATGTCTACGTATCGTAGCAATAGCTTTCTAATGCTTCTTAAAACGCGATATCGCATCTTATTTCTATGTTTCATGGTAAGATATAATATGATTTGCGAAGTGTCATGTATTCCTCGTCTACACTTCGAATGAATGTAAATGCGACACTTCCTTGCTAGGAAATAGCGTCTGCAAATGTCTAGGTATCGTAGCAATAGAGTTCTAATGGTTCTTAAAACGAGATATTGCATCTCATATCTATGTACCATGATAAGATATAATATTCATTGCGAAGTGTTATGCATTCCTCGTCTACGAATCAAATGAAAGTAAATGCGACACTTCCTTGCAAGGAAATAGCGTTTGCAGATGTCTACGTATCGTAGCAATAGATTTCTAATGCTTCTTAAAACGCGATATCGCATCTCATTTCTATGTTTCATGGTAAGATATAATATGATTTGCGAAGTGTCATGTATTCCTCGTCTACACTTCAAATGAATGTAAATGCGACACTTCCTTGCTGGGAAATAGCGTCTGCAGATGTCTAGGTATCGTAGCAATAGAATTCAAATGCTTCTTAAAACGCGATATCGCATCTCATTTCTATGTTTCATGGTAAGATATAGTATGATTTGCGAAGTGTCATGTATTCCTCGTCTACACTTCAAATGAATGTAAATGCGACACTTCCTTGCTAGGAAATAGCGTCTGCAGATGTCTAGGTATCGTAGCAATAGAGTTCTAATACTTCTTAAAACGCGATATCGCATCTCATTCCTATGTTTCATGGTAAGATGTAATATGATTTGCGATGTGTTATGTATTCCTCCTCTACACTTCAAATGAATGTAAATGCGACACTTCCTTGCAAGGGAATAGCGTTTGCTGATGTCTACGTATCGAAGCAATAGAGTTCAAATGCTTCTTAAAACGAGATATTGCATCCCATATCTATGTCTCATGATAAGATATTATATTCATTGCGAAGTGTTATGCATTCCTCGCCTACAATTCAAATGAATGTAAATGCGACACTTCCTTGCAAGGAAATAGCGTTTGCAGATGTCTACGTATCGTAGCAATAGCTTTCTAATGCTTCTTAAAACGCGATATCGCATCTTATTTCTATGTTTCATGGTAAGATATAATATGATTTGCGAAGTGTCATGTATTCCTCGTCTACACTTCGAATGAATGTAAATGCGACACTTCCTTGCTAGGAAATAGCGTCTGCAAATGTCTAGGTATCGTAGCAATAGAGTTCTAATGGTTCTTAAAACGAGATATTGCATCTCATATCTATGTACCATGATAAGATATAATATTCATTGCGAAGTGTTATGCATTCCTCGTCTACGAATCAAATGAAAGTAAATGCGACACTTCCTTGCAAGGAAATAGCGTTTGCAGATGTCTACGTATCGTAGCAATAGAGTTCATACGATTCTTAAAACGCGATATTGCATCTCATTTCTATGTTTCATGGTAAGATATAATATTCATTGCGAAGTGTCATGCACTCCTCGTATACGATTCAAATGAATGTAAATGCGACACTTCCTTGCAAAGAAATAGCGTTTGCAGTTGTCTACGTATCGAAGCAATAGTGTTCTTACGATTCTTAAAACGCGATATCGCATCACATTTCTATGTTTCATGGTAAGATATAATATGATTTGCGAAGTGTTATGTATTCCTCGTCTACGCTTCAAATGAATGTAGATGCGACACTTCCTTGCAAAGAAATAGCGTTTGCAGATGTCTACGTATCGAAGCAATAGAGTTCAAATGCTTCTTAAAGCGAGATAATGCATTTCATATCTATGTTTCAGGATAAGATATAATATTCATTGCGAAGTGTTATGCATTCTTCGTCTACGATTCAAATGAAAGTAAATGCAACACTTCCTTGCAATGAAATAGCGTTTGCAGATGTCTACGTATCATAGCAATAGAGAACATATGATTCTTAAAACGCGATATCGCTTCTCATTTCTATGTTTCATGGTAAGATATAACATGATTTGCGAAGTGTTATGTATTCCTCGTCTACACTTCAAATGAAAGTAAATGCGACACTTCCTTGCAAGGAAATAGCGATTGCGGATGTCTACGTATCGTAGCAATAGAGTTCATATGATTCTTAAAACGCGATATCGCATCTCATATTTATGTTTCATGATAAGATATTATATTCATTGCGAAGTGTTATGCATTCCTCGTCTACGATTCAAATGAATGTAAATGCGACACTTCCTCGCTAGGAGATAGCGTTTGCTGATGTCTACGTATCGTAGCAATAGAGTTCAAATGCTTCTTAAAACGAGATATTGCATCTCATATCTATGTTTCATGATAAGATATAATATTCATTGCGAAGCGTTATGTATTCCTCGTCTACACTTCAAAGGAATGTGAATGCGACACTTAATCGCTAGGAAATAGCGTTTGCAGATGTCTACGTATCGTAGCAATAGATTTCTAATGCTTCTTAAATCGCGATGTCGCATCTCATTTCTATGTTTCATGGTAAGATATAATATGATTTGCGAAGTGTCATGTATTCCTCGTCTACACTTCAAATGAATGTAAATGCGACACTTCCTTGCTGGGAAATAGCGTCTGCAGATGTCTAGGTATCGTAGCAATAGAATTCAAATGCTTCTTAAAACGCGATATCGCATCTCATTTCTATGTTTCATGGTAAGATATAATATGATTTGCGAAGTGTTATGTATTCCTCGTCTACGCTTCAAATGAATGTAGATGCGACACTTCCTTGCAAAGAAATAGCGTTTGCAGATGTCTACGTATCGAAGCAATAGAGTTCAAAAGCTTCTTAAAACGAGATAATGCATCTCATATCTATGTTTCAAGATAAGATATAATATTCATTGCGAAGTGTTATGCATTCCTCGTCTACGATTCAAATGAAAGTAAATGCGACACTTCCTTGCAAGGAAATAGCGTTTGCAGATGTCTACGTATCATAGCAATAGAGAACATATGATTCTTAAAACGCGGTATCGCTTCTCATTTCTATGTATCATGGTAAGATATAACATGATTTGCGAAGTGTTATGTATTCCTCGTCTACACTTCAAATGAAAGTAAATGCTGCACTTCCTTGCAAGGAAATAGCGATTGCAGATGTCTACGTATCGTAGCAATAGAGTTCATATGATTCTTAAAACGCGATATCGCATCTCATATTTATGTTTCATGATAAGATATAATATTCATTGCGAAGTGTTATGCATTCCTCGTCTACGATTCAAATGAATGTAAATGCGACACTTCCGTACAAGGAAATAGCATTTGCAGATGTCTACGTATCGAAGCAATAGAGATCAAATGCTTCTTAAAACGCGATATCGCATCTCATTTCTATGTTTCATGGTTAGATAGAATATGATTTGCGAAGTGTCACGTATTCCTCGTCTACACTTCAAGTGAATGTAAATGCGACACTTCCGTACAAGGAAATAGCGTTTGCAGATGTCTACGTATCGTAGCAATGGAGTTCTTATGATTCTTATAACGCGATATCGCATCCCATTTCTGTGTTTCATGGTAAGATATAATATGATTTGCGAAGTGTCATGTATTCCTCGTCTACACTTCAAATGAATGTAAATGCGACACTTCCTTGCTGGGAAATAGCGCCTGCAGATGTCTAGGTATCGTAGCAAGAGAGTTCAAATGCTTCTTAAAACGAGATATTGCATCTCATATCTATGTTTCATGATAAGATATAATATTAATTGCGAAGTGTCATGCACTCCTCGTATACGATTCAAATGAATGTAAATGCGACACTTCCTTCCAAGGAAATAGCGTTTGCAGTTGTCTACGTATCGAAGCAATAGTGTTCTTATGATTCTTAAAACGCGATATCGCATCTCATTCCTATGTTTCATGGTAAGATATAATATGATTTGCGAAGTGTTATGTATTCCTCGTCTACGCTTCAAATGAATGTAAATGCGACACTTCCTTGCAAAGAAATAGCGTTTGCTAATGTCTACGTATCGAAGCAATAGTGTTCAAATGCTTCTTAAAACGAGATATTGCATCTCATATCTATGTTTCAAGATAAGATATAATATTCATTGCGAAGTGTTATGCATTCCTCGTCTACAATTCAAATGAAAGTAAATGCGACACTTCCTTGCAAGGAAATAGCGTTTGCAGATGTCTACGTATCGTAGCAATAGAGATCATATGATTCTTAAAACGCGATATCGCATCTCATTTCTATGTTTCATGGTAAGATATAGCATGATTTGCGAAGTGTCACGTATTCCTCGTCTACACTTCAAATGAATGTGAATGCGACACTTCCTCGCTAGGAAATAGCGTTTGCAGATGTCTACGTATCGTAGCAATAGCTTTCTAATGCTTCTTAAAACGCGATATCGCATCTCATTTCTATGTTTCATGGTAAGATATAATATGATTTGCGAAGTGTTATGTATTCCTCGTCTACGCTTCAAATGAATGTAGATGCGACACTTCCTTGCAAAGAAATAGCGTTTGCAGATGTCTACGTATCGAAGCAATAGAGTTCAAAAGCTTCTTAAAACGAGATAATGCATCTCATATCTATGTTTCAAGATAAGATATAATATTCATTGCGAAGTGTTATGCATTCCTCGTCTACGATTCAAATGAAAGTAAATGCGACACTTCCTTGCAAGGAAATAGCGTTTGCAGATGTCTACGTATCATAGCAATAGAGAACATATGATTCTTAAAACGCGATATCGCTTCTCATTTCTATGTATCATGGTAAGATATAACATGATTTGCGAAGTGTTATGTATTCCTCGTCTACACTTCAAATGAAAGTAAATGCTGCACTTCCTTGCAAGGAAATAGCGATTGCAGATGTCTACGTATCGTAGCAATAGAGTTCATATGATTCTTAAAACGCGATATCGCATCTCATATTTATGTTTCATGATAAGATATAATATTCATTGCGAAGTGTCATGCACTCCTCGTATACGATTCAAATGAATGTAAATGCGACACTTCCTTCCAAGGAAATAGCGTTTGCAGTTGTCTACGTATCGAAGCAATAGTGTTCTTATGATTCTTAAAACGCGATATCGCATCTCATTCCTATGTTTCATGGTAAGATATAATATGATTTGCGAAGTGTTATGTATTCCTCGTCTACGCTTCAAATGAATGTAAATGCGACACTTCCTTGCAAAGAAATAGCGTTTGCTGATGTCTACGTATCGAAGCAATAGTGTTCAAATGCTTCTTAAAACGAGATATTGCATCTCATATCTATGTTTCAAGATAAGATATAATATTCATTGCGAAGTGTTATGCATTCCTCGTCTACAATTCAAATGAAAGTAAATGCGACACTTCCTTGCAAGGAAATAGCGTTTGCAGATGTCTACGTATCGTAGCAATAGAGATCATATGATTCTTAAAACGCGATATCGCATCTCATTTCTATGTTTCATGGTAAGATATAACATGATTTGCGAAGTGTCACGTATTCCTCGTCTACACTTCAAATGAATGTGAATGCGACACTTCCTCGCTAGGAAATAGCGTTTGCAGATGTCTACGTATCGTAGCAATAGCTTTCTAATGCTTCTTAAAACGCGATATCGCATCTCATTTCTATGTTTCATGGTAAGATATAATATGATTTGCGAAGTGTCATGTACTCCTCGTCTACACTTCAAATGAATGTAAATGCGACACTTCCTTGCTGGGAAATAGCGTCTGCAGATGTTTACGTGTCGTAGCAATAGAGTTCATATGATTCTTAAAACGCGATATCGCATCTCATATTTATGTTTCATGATAAGATATAATATTCATTGCGAAGTGTTATGCATTCCTCGTCTACGATTCAAATGAATGTAAATGCGACACTTCCGTACAAGGAAATAGCGTTTGCAGATGTCTACGTATCGAAGCAATAGAGATCAAATGCTTCTTAAAACGCGATATCGCATCTCATTTCTATGTTTCATGGTTAGATAGAATATGATTTGCGAAGTGTCAGGTATTCCTCGTCTGCACTTCAAATGAATGTAAATGCGACACTTCCTTGCTAGGAAATAGCGTCTGCAGATGTCTAGGTATCGTAGCAAAAGGGTTCTAATGCTTCTTAAAACGCGATATCGCATCTCGTTTCTATGTTTCATGGTAAGATATAATATGATTTGCGAAGTGTCATGTATTCCTCGTCTACACTTCAAATGAATGTGAATGCGATACTTCCTCGCTAGGAAATAGCGTTTGCAGATGTCTACGTATCATAGCAATAGCTTTCAAACGCTTCTTAAAACGAAATATTGCATCTCATATCTATGTTTCAAGATAAGATATTATATTCATTGCGAAGTGTTATGCATTCCTCGTCTACGATTCAAATGAAAGTAAATGCGACACTTCCTTGCAAGGAAATAGCGTTTGCAGATGTCTACGTATCGTAGCAATAGCTTTCTAATGCTTCTTAAAACGCGATATCGCATCTTATTTCTATGTTTCATGGTAAGATATAATATGATTTGCGAAGTGTCATGTATTCCTCGTCTACAATTCAAATGAATGTAAATGCGACACGTCCTTGCTAGGAAATAGCGTCTGCAAATGTCTAGGTATCGTAGCAATAGAGTTCTAATGGTTCTTAAAACGCGATATCGCATCTCATATTTATGTTTCATGATAAGATATAATATTCATTGCGAAGTGTTATGCATTCCTCGTCTACGATTCAAATGAATGTAAATGCGACACTTCCGTACAAGGAAATAGCATTTGCAGATGTCTACGTATCGAAGCAATAGAGATCAAATGCTTCTTAAAACGCGATATCGCATCTCATTTCTATGTTTCATGGTTAGATAGAATATGATTTGCGAAGTGTCATGTATTCCTCGTCTACACTTCAAATGAACGTGGATGCGACACTTCCTCGCTAGGAGATAGCGTTTGCTGATGTCTACGTATCATAGCAATAGCTTTCAAACGCTTCTTAAAACGAGATATTGCATCTCATATCTATGTTTCATGATAAGATATAATATTCATTGCGAAGTGTCATGCACTCCTCGTATACGATTCAAATGAATGTAAATGCGACACTTCCTTCCAAGGAAATAGCGTTTGCAGTTGTCTACGTATCGAAGCAATAGTGTTCTTATGATTCTTAAAACGCGATATCGCATCTCATTCCTATGTTTCATGGTAAGATGTAATATGATTTGCGAACTGTTATGTATTCCTCCTCTACACTTCAAATGAATGTAAATGCGACACTTCCTTGCAAGGGAATAGCGTTTGCTGATGTCTACGTATCGAAGCAATAGAGTTCAAATGCTTCTTAAAACGAGATAATGCATCCCATATTTATGCTTCAAGATAAGATATAATATTCATTGCGAAGTGTTATGCATTCCTCGTCTACGATTCAAATGAAAGTAAATGCGACACTTCCTTGCAAGGAAATAGCGATTGCTGATGTTTACGTATCGTAGCAATAGAGTTCATATGATTCTTAAAACGCGATATTGCATCTCATATTTATGTTTCATGATAAGATATAATATTCATTGCGAAGTGTTATGCATTCCTCGTCTACGATTCAATTGAATGTAAATGCGACACTTCCTTGCAAGGAAATAGCGATTGCAGATATCTACGTATCGTAGCAAAAGAGTTCATATGATTCTTAAAACGCGATATCGCATCTGATTTCTATGTTTCATGGTAAGATATATCATGATTCGCGAAGTGTTATGCATTCCTTGTCTACACTTTAAATGAACGTGAATGCGACACTTCCTCGCTAGGAGATAGCGTTTGCAGATGTCTACGTATCGTAGCAATAGATTTCTTATGCTTCTTAAAGCGCGATATCGCATCTCATTTCTATGTTTCATGGTAAGATATAATATTCATTGCGAAGTGTTATGCATTCCTCGTCTACGATTCAAATGAAAGTAAATGCGACACTTCCTTGCAAGGAAATAGCGATTGCAGATATCTACGTATCGTAGCAATAGAGTTCATATGAGTCTTAAAACGCGATATTGCATCTCATTTCTATGTTTCATGGTAAGATATAATATGATTTGCGAAGTGTCATGCACTCCTCGTATACGATTCAAATGAATGTAAATGCGACACTTCCTTCCAAGGAAATAGCGTTTGCAGTTGTCTACGTATCGAAGCAATAGTGTTCTTATGATTCTTCAAACGCGATATCGCATCTCATTTCTATGTTTCATGGTAAGATATAACATGATTTGCGAAGTGTTATGTATTCCTCGTCTACACTTCAAATGAATGTGAATGCGATACTTCCTCGCTAGGAAATAGCGTTTGCAGATGTCTACGTATCGTAGCAATAGCTTTCTAATGCTTCTTAAAACACGATATCTCATCTCATTTCTATGTTTCATGGTAAGATATAATATGATTTGCGAAGTGTCATGTATTCCTCGTCTACACTTCAAATGAATGTAAATGCGGCACTTCCTTGCTAGGAAATAGCGTCTGTAGATGTCTAGGTATCGTAGCAATAGAGTTCTAATGCTTCTTAAAACGCGATATCGCATCTCATTTCTATGTTTCATGGTAAGATGTAATATGATTTGCGAAGTGTTATGTATTCCTCCTCTACACTTCAAATGAATGTAAATGCGACACTCCCTTGCAGGGGAATAGCGTTTGCTGATGTCTACGTATCGAAGCGATAGAGTTCAAATGCTTCTTAAAACGAGATATTGCATCTCATATCTATGTTTCATGATAAGATATAATATTCATTGCGAAGTGTTACGCATTCCTAGTCTACGATTCAAGTGAATGTAAATGCGACACTTCCTTACAAGGAAATAGCGTTTGCAGGTGTCTACGTATCGTAGCAATAGAGTTCAAATGATTCTTAAAACGCGATATCGCATCTGTTTTCTATGTTTCATGGTAAGATATATCATGATTTGCGAAGTGTTATGTATTCCTCGTCTACACTTCAAATGAATGTGAATGCGATACTTCCTCGCTAGGAAATAGCGTTTGCAGGTGTCTAGGTATCGTAGCAATAGAGTTCTAATGCTTCTTAAAACGCGATATCGCATCTCATTTCTATGTTTCATGGTAAGATATAATATGATTTGCGAAGTGTCATGTATTCCTCGTCTACACTTCAAATGAATGTAAATGCGACACTTCCTTGCTAGGAAATAGCGTCTGCAGATGTCTAGGTATCGTAGCAATAGAGTTCTAATGCTTCTTAAGACGTGATATCGCATCTCATTTCTATGTTTCATGGTAAGATGTAATATGATTTGCGAACTGTTATGTATTCCTCCTCTATACTTCAAATGAATGTAAATGCGACACTCCCTTGCAAGGGAATAGCGTTTGCTGATGTCTACGTATCGAAGCAATAGAGTTCAAATGCTTCTTAAAACGAGATAATGCATCTCATATCTATGTTTCAAGATAAGATATAATATTCATTTCGAAGTGTTATGCATTCCTCGTCTACGATTCAAATGAAAGTAAATGCGACACTTCCTTGCAAGGAAATAGCGTTTGCAGTTGTCTACGTATCGTAGCAATAGAGATCATATGATTCTTAAAACGCGATATCGCATCTCATTTCTATGTTTCATGGTAAGATATAACATGATTTGCAAAGTGTTATGTATTCCTCGTCTACACCTCAAATGAAAGTAAATGCGACACTTCCTTGCAAGGAAATAGCGATTGCAGATGTCTACGTATCGTAGCAATAGAGTTCATATGATTCTTAAAACGCTATATCGCATCTCATATTTATGTTTCATGATAAGATATAATATTCATTGCTAAGTGTTATGCATTCCTCGTCTACGATTCAAATGAATGTAAATCCGACACTTCCGTACAAGGAAATAGCGTTTGCAGATGTCTACGTATCGAAGCAATAGAGATAAAATGCTTCTGAAAACGCGATATCGCATCACATTTCTATGTTTCATGGTTAGATAGAACATGATTTGCGAAGTGTCACGTATTCCTCGTCTACACTTCAAATGAATGTAAATGCGACACTTCCTTGCTAGGAAATAGCGTCTGCAGATGTCTAGGTATCGTAGCAATAGAGTTCTAATGCTTCTTAAAACGCGATAGCGCATCTCATTTCTATGTTTCATGGTAAGATGTAATATGATTTGCGAAGTGTTATGTATTCCTCCTCTACACTTCAAATGAATGTAAATGCGACACTCCCTTGCAAGGGAATAGCGTTTGCTGATGTCTACGTATCGAAGCGATAGAGTTCAAATGCTTCTTAAAACGAGATATTGCATCTCATATCTATGTTTCATGATAAGATATAATATTCATTGCGAAGTGTTACGCATTCCTCGTCTACGATTCAAATGAATGTAAATGCGACACTTCCTTACAAGGAAATAGCGTTTGCAGATGTCTAGGTATCGTAGCGATAGAGTTCAAATGCTTCTTAAAACGAGATATTGCATCTCATATCTATGTTTCATGATAAGATATAATATTCATTGCGAAGTGTTATGCATTCCACGTCTACACTTTAAATGAACGTGAATGCGACACTTCCTCGCTAGGAGATAGCGTTTGCAGATGTCTACGTATCGTAGCAATAGATTTCTAATGCTTCTTAAAGCGCGATATCGCATCTCATTTCTATGTTTCATGGTAAGATATAATATTCATTGCGATGTGTTATGCATTCCTCGTCTACGCTTCAAATGAATGTAAATGCGACACTTCCTTGCTAGGAAATAGCGTCTGCAGATACCTAGGTATCGTAGCAATAGAGATCTAATGCTTCTTAAATTGCGATATCGCATCTCATTTCAATGTTTCATGATAAGATATAATATCCATTGCGGAGTGTTATGTATACCTCGTATTCAGTTCAAAAGAATGTAAATGCGACACTTCCTTGCTATTAAATAGCGTTTGCAGATGTCTACGTATCGTAGCAATGGAGTTGTAATGCTTTTTAAATCGCGATATCGCATCTCATTTCTATGTTTCATGATAAGATATAATATTCATTGCGAAGTGTTAAGTGTACCTTGGCTACACGCCAGAAGAACGTAAACCCCACACTTCCTTGCTAGGAAATGCATTTCCAGATGTGTACGTATCGAAGCAATATAGTTCCAATGCTCCTTGACACGCGATTTCGCGTCGCAGTTCTATGTTTCGTGATAGTAAATAATATTCATAGCGAAGTGTTATGCATACATCGTCTACACTTCAAAAGAATGTGAATTCCACACTTGTTTGCTAGCACTTCCTTCCTAGGAAATAGCGTTTCCAGATGTCTACCTATCGAAGCAATGGAGTTGTAATGCTCCTTAAAACTCGATATCGCATCTCAATACTATGTTTCATGATATGATACAAGATTCATTACGAAGTGTTATTTATACCTCGTCTACAATTCAAAAGAATCTAAGTGCCACACTTCCTTGCTAGGAAATGCGTTTCCAGGTGTCTACGTGTCGAAGCAATATAGTTCTAATGCTTCTTAAAACGCGATATCGCATCTCATTTTATTGTGTCATGATATGATATAATATTCATCGCGAAGTGCTATGTATACCTCGTCTACACTTCAAAGGTATGTGAATGCCACACTTCCTTGCTAGGAAATGCGTTTCCTGGAGTCCAAGTATCGAAGCAATTGAATTCTAATGCTTCTTAAAACGCGCTATCGCATCTCACTTCTTTATTTCATGATAAGATATAATATGCATTGCGAAGTGCTATGTATATCTCGTCTACACTTCAATCGAATGTAAATGTCATACGTCCTTGCTAGGAAATAGCGTTTCTAGATGTCTACGTATCCAAGGAATATAGTTCTAATTCTTCTTAAAACGCGATATCGCATCTCATTTCTGTGTTTCCTGATAGGATGTAATAATCATTGCGAAGTGTTATGAATACATCGTCTACACTTCAAAGGTATGTGAATGCCACACTTCCTTGCTAGGAAATGCGTTTCCTGGAGTCCAAGTATCGAAGCAATTGAATTCTAATGCTCCTTAAAACGCGATAACGCATCTCATTTCTATGTTTCATGATATAATATAATATTCATTGCGATGTGCTATGTATACCTCGTCTACACTTCAAAAGAATTTGAATGCAACACTTCCTTGCTAGGAAGTGCGTTTTCAGATGTCTACGTATCGATGCAATAGAGTTCTAATGCTTCTTAAAACGCGATATCGCATCTCACTTCTTTATTTCATGATAAGATATAATATGCATTGCGAAGTGTTATGTAAACCTCGTCTACACTTCAAAAGAATGTAAATGTCACACTTCCTTGGTAGGAAGTGCGTTTCCAGGTGTCTACGTATCGAAGCAATAAAGTTCTAATGCTTCTTGAAACGCGATATCGCATTTAAATTATATGTTTCATGATAAGATGTAATATTCAATGCGAAGTGTTATGTATACCTCGTCTACACCACAAAAGAATGTAAATGCCACACTTCCTTGCCAGGAAATACGTATCCGACTGTGTACGCATTGAAGCAATGGATTTCTAATGTTTCTCTAATCGCGATATCGCATCTCATTTCTATGTTCCATGATATGATGTAATATTCATTGAGAAGTATTATGTATACCTCGTCTACTCTTCAAATGATTGTAAATGTCACACCACCTTGCTAGGATGTGCGTTTCCAGATGACTGCCTATCGAAGCAATGGAGGTCTAATGCTTCTTAATACGCGATATCGCATCCCATTCCTATGTTTCATGATAAAATATAATATTCATTGCGAAGTGTTATGTATACCTCGTCTAGACTGTAAAAGAGTGTAAATGCCTCACATCCTTGCTAGGAAATGCGTTTCCAGACGTCTACGTATCGAATCAATAGAGTTCCAGTGCTTCCTATTACGCCATATCGCAACTCATTTCTATGTGTCAGGATAAGATATAATATTCATTGCGAAGTGTTATGTATACCTCGTCTACAATACCAAAGATTGCGAATACCACACTTCCTTTTTAGGAAATAACGTTTCCAGATGTCTGCGTATCCAAGCAATAGAGTTCTAATGCTGCTTAAAATGTGATATCGCATCTCATTTCTACGTATCATGATAAGATGCAATATTCTTTGCGAAGAGCTATGTAGACCTCGTATACACTTCAAAAAAATGTGAAGGCCACACATCCTTGCTATGAAATAGTGTTCTCTGATGTCTACGTACCCAAGCAATAAGGTTCCACTGCTTCTTAAAACGCGATATCGCATCTCATTTCTGGGTTTCAAGATAAGCTATAATATTCATTGGGAAGTGTTATGTATACCTCGACTACACATCTAAACATTGTAAACGCCATGCTTCCTTGCTAGGAAATAGCGTTCCCTGATGTCTACGTATCGAAGCAATAGAATTCTAATGCTTCCTAGAACGCGATATCGCATCTCATGTATGTTTCATGATGAGATATAATATTCATTGCGAAGTTTTATGTATACCTTGTCTACACTTCAAAAGAATGCAAATGCCACACTTCTTGGTTAGGAAATTGCGTTTCTAGATGTCTACGCATCGGAGCAATACATTTCTAATTCTTTATAAAACGCGATATCGCATATCAATTCTAAGTCACATAATAGGATGTAATTTCAATGCAACGCGTTATGAATATCTCCTCTACACTTCAAATGAATGTAAATGGATCACTTCCTTGCTACGGAATATCGTTTCTATATCTGAAGGTTTAGAAGCAATAGAGTTCTAATGCTTCGTAAAACGCGGCTGCGCATCTTACTTCTATATTTCATGATAAGATGTAATATTCATAGCATCGCGTTATGTTTATCTGCTTCTGCATATGAATTGAGTGTGAACCCTACACTTTCTTGCCCGGGGTTAGCGTTTCTAGATGTCCAGGTGCCGAAGCATTTAATTTGTCATGCTTCATGCACCTCAATATTGCATTTCATATAAACAGTTCAAAGTAGGTTAGAAGGTTGTAAAGCTCTATGCATCGCATTATGCTTATATGCTTTTGTGCTTTATAATGCTCTGGGATGTGAGAAGGTCCTCAACCATCCTTAACCCCCTAAAGAGAAGTCAAAAGTCCAGCGGCCCTGCAGGTGGGCCATGGGAGTGTAATGACAAACGCATTCTCAAATAGCCTATACCAACACGCCCTTAATCTCGCTAGAGGAAACAAACAAGAGTCATCCGCCTGACGCATCCCGTTTATATTATCTTACCCTAATTCCAAAGAGCAGGGTTAAGGTCCTACCCCTACTCCAGAAAAACATAACATATAAAAGACCTAGGGATTGTCTAGGTCAGTAGTCTTAAAGTTATCATCGGCGTACATCCTGAAACTCTGCCCTACAAACGGTAATATAAAAGTTTATATCTTGTGTTAAATAAAGAGTCGAGTGAACAGTTATTCACTCTCGTTTCATTCTAAGTCATTTCTCTCAATTTTACGTGACAGGAGCGCGGCGCGCGAGGCGCTACGCAATTTAAATGATCAGGAGGATCCCCTCAGGTACACCCAAAGGGGCGAGAAGACACTTACATTAAATACGATGACAGCATGTTATTTCAAAAATTACACAAGGCGAAGTTAGGGACGCAACAGCATGAATTTTTTTTTTATAAGTAATATTTTTTTTATAAATAATATTTTTAGTCTATGATGGATTGAAAGAAATATATACGACTCGCTCAATAACTATAAATATAGGAAAACGACCATCAAAATGTCTATCAATACTCATATGCTGAACATCTACTGACATCTAACGGTTCTAATTTGTATGAAAGCACAGGTTCCCCATTGCCAAATGTGATCCTGCGTCATTGCTGAGGAGATTCATGAATGGAGCGATGATATGCGTGTCACCATGGTGCTGGTTCTGCGCGATTCGCTTGTCTAGAACGTGCTGGTAACACGTTCTGGCATTTTAGTCAACGAATCCGGTCACAGATGACTACGAATCAGTTGACACTCCTCGGAAGTGGCAATATAGTGCCGGCATGGTGTCGCTACCATCTTGCCGTTTGTTATCTGGGATGCTTTTTAGTGCATTATTCGGAATTGAATTTGAACACATAGCTACATAATCGCAAATTTGTATGTACTGTGACGTGGTAAAGTCAAAAGGCTCGCTCACCCCCCCCTGCTTCGGTTAGACTAGCTCGCAGATCACCACCCATGCGAGAAGCGCGACACGGACCATCGCGATAGCTGTATTAGCGAGGAGCGTGAAATACACGATGGTAGAACCTTCCCCCCCCCCCCCCCCCCCCGCCCGTTCGTTTCTCTCTCTCCGTTCTACGGATTAGACTGGCGAGCTGATGGAAGAAGCGACCCATAAGACGCCTCTTCGGCGGATAATAAGACCGCAGGTACGCGGAAAGGCTGTGCGCCGAGGTAGCGTGACAGGCTCGACGGTGGAGGAGTCGGGAAGTGAGCAAGAAGAGACACTGAAGCCCGAAGGATAGGATCCAGAGCTCTGCAACGATAAGACCGCTGCCATAGTCCATGGAGACAAACAGGATGGTTCTCGGGTGTGAGAAGGACCTATACCCCTCCCCATTAGAACTCTATTGCTTCGATACGTAGACATCTGAAAACGCTATTCCCTAGCAAGGAAGTGTTGCATTTACATTCTTTTGACGTGTAGACGAGAATACATGACACTTCGCAATGAATATTATATCTTATCATGAAAAATAGAAATGAGATGCGATATCGCGTTCTAAGAAGCATTAGAACTTTATTGCTTCGATAGGTAGACATCCGCAAACGCTATTTCTTAGCCAGCATGTGTGGCATTTACATTCCTTTGAAGTGTAGACGAGGTATACATGACACTTCGCAATGAAGATTATATCTAATCATGAAACATAGAAATGAGATGCGATATCGCGTTTTAAGAAGCATTAGAAATTTATTGCTTCGATACGTAGACATCTGCAAACGCTATTTCCTGGCAAGGAAGTGTCGCATTTACATTCTTTTGAAGTGTAGACGAGAATACATGACACTTCGCAATGAATATTATATCTTATCTTGAAACGCAGAAGTGAGATGCGATATCGGGTTCTAACTAGCATTAGAACTCTATTGCTGCGATACGTAGACATTTGCAAACACTATTTTCTAGCATGGAAGTGTCGGATTTAGATTCTTTTGAAGCGAATGCGAGGTATACATGACACTTCGCAATGAATATTATACCTTACCACGAAACATAGAAATGAAATGCGACATCTCGTTTTAAGAAGCATTAGGACCCCCTTGCTACGATACGTAGACATCTGCAAACGCTATTTCCTAGGATGGAAACGTCGCATTTGCATTCTTTTGAAGTGAATACGAGGTATACATGACACCTCGCAATGAATATTATATCTTATCATGAAGCATAGAAATGAGATGCGATACCGCGTTTTGAGAAGCAATACAACTCTATTGCTACGATACGTAGGCATCTGCAAACGCTATTTCTTAGCAAGGAATAGTCGCATTTACCTTCTTTTAAAGTGAATACGAGTTATACATGACATTTCGCAATGAATATTGTATCTTATCATGAAACATAGAAGTGAGATGCGATATCGCGTTTTAAGAAGCATTAGAACTCTATTGCCTCGACGCGTAGACATCTGCAGACGCTATTTCCTAGCATGGAAGTGTCGCATTTACATTCTTTTGAAGTGAATTCGTGGTGCACATGACACTTCGCAATGAATATTATATCTTATCATGAAACGTAGAAGTGAGGTGCGATATCGCGTTTTAAGAAGCATTAGATCTCTATTGCTACGATACGTAGACATCTGCAAACGCTATTTCCTAGCAAAAGAAGTTTCGCATTTACATTTTTTTGAAGTGAATACGGGGTATACATAACACTCCACAATTAATATTATATCTTATCATGAATCGTAGAAATGATATGCTATATCGCGTTTTGGGAAGCATTATAACACTAAGGCTGCGATACGTAGACATCTGCAAACGCTATTTCCTAGCAAGGATTTGTCTCATTTACATTCCTTAGAAGTGAATACAAGGAATACATAACACTTCGCAATGAAAAATATATTTTATCAAGAGACATAGATATGAGATGCGATATCGCGTTTTAAGAAGCATTAGAGCTCTATTGCTACCATACGCTGTCATCTGCAGACGCTGTTTCCTAGATAGGAAGTGTCGCCTTTACATTGATTTGAAGTGTATACGAGATATACATAACACTGTACGATGAATATTATATCTTATCATGAAACATAGAAATGAGATGCGATATGGCGTTTTGAGAAGCATTAGAATTATATTGCTACGATACGTTGACTTATGCCAACGCTATTTCCTAGCAAGATAATGTAGCATTTACATTCATTTGTAGTGTATGCGAGGTATACAAGACACTTCGCAATGAAAATTGTATATTGTTATGAAACCTAGAAACGAGGTACGATATCGCGTTTTGAGAAGCATTGGAACTCCATTGCTTCGATGCGTAGACAACTACAATCGCTACTTCCTTGCAAGTAAGTGTCGCACCTAGATTCATTTCAGGTGTATACGAGGTTTGCGTAACACTTCGCAATGGGTATTATATCTTATCATGAAACATAGAAATGAGATGCGATATCGCGTTTCAAGAAGCATTAGAACTCTATTGCTACGATGCGTAGGCATCTGCAAACGCTATTTCATAGCAAGGCAGTGTCGCATTTACATTTTTATGAAGTGAATGCGAGGTATACATGACACTTAGCAATAAATATTATATCTTGTCATAAAACATAGTAACGAGATACGATATCGCTTTTTAAGAAGCATTAGTACTCTATTGCTACGATACGTATACACCTGCAAGCGCTATTTCCTAGCAAGGAAGTGTAGCATTTACATTCTTCTGAAGTGAATACGAGGCATACATGGCACTTCGCAATGATTATTATATCTTAACATGAAACATAGGAATGAGATGCGATACCTCGTTTTAAGAAGTATTAGAACTCTGTTGCTACGATACGTAGACATCTGCAAACGCTATTTCATAGCCAGGAAATGTCGCATTTGCATTCATGTCAACTGTATGCGAGGTATACATGACACTACGCAATGAATATTATATACTATCATGAAACATAGAAAGGAGAAACGATGTCGCGTTGTGAGAAGCAGTAGAGCACTAATGCTACGATACGTAGACATTTGCAAACGCTATTTCCTAGCAAGGAAGTGTCGCAATTACATTCATTTTAAGTGTATGCGAGGTATACACAACACTGCACAATGAATATTATATCTTATCATAAAACATAGAAATGAGATGCGATATGGCGATTTAGGAAGCATTAGAATTCTATTGGTTCGATACGTAGATATCTGCAAACGCTACTTCCTAGCAAGGAAGTGTCGCATTTACATTCTGTTGAAGTGAATACGAGGTATACATGACAATCCGCAGTGAATATTATATCTTTTCATGTAACACAGAACTGAGTTGCGATATTGCGATTTAAGAAGCATTAGAACTCTATTTCTTCCATATGTAGACATCTGCAAACGCTACTTCCCTGCAAGGAAGTGTCGGACTTACATTCTTTTGAGGTGAATACGAGGTATACATGACTCTCCGCAATGATTATTACATCTTATCATGAAACACAGAAATGAGATGCCATATCGCGATTTAAGAAGCATTAGAAATCTACTGCTTCGATACGTAGACATCTGCCAACGCAATTTCCTAGCATGGAAGTGTTGCATTTAAATTCATTTGAAGTGTATGCGAGGTATACATGACACATCGCAATGAATATTATATCTTATCATGAAACATAGAAATGAGAAGCGATATCGCGTTTTGAGAAGCATTAGAACTCTAATGCCACGATACGTAGATATCTGCAAACGCTATTTCCTGGCAAGGAAGTGTCGCATTTACATCCATTTGAAGTATAGACGAGATATACATAACACTGCACAGTGAATATTATATCTTATAATGAAACATAGAAATGAGATGCCATATCGCGTTTGAAGAAGCATTAGAACTATATTGCTACGGTACGCAGACATCTGCAGACGCTATTACCTAGCATGGAAGATTCGCATTTACCTTCTTTTGAAGTGAATACGAAGTATTCATGACACTTCGCAATGAATATTATACCTTATCAAGAGACATGGAAATGAGATGCGATATTTCGTTTTAAGAAGCATTAGAACTCTATTGCTTCGATACGTAGACATCTGCAAACGCTACTTCCTAGCAAGGAAGTGTCGCATTTACATTCTTTTGAAATGAATACGAGGGGTATATATAACACTCCACAATGAATAGTATATCTTATCCTGAAACATAAAAATGAGATGCGATATGGCGATTTAAGAGGCATTAGAACTCTATTGCTTCGATACGTAGACATCAGCAAACGCTGTTACCTAGCAAGGAAGTGTCGCATTTACATTCTTTTGAGGTGAATACGAGGTATATATGACAGTTCGCAATGAACATTATATCTTATCATGAAACATAGACGTGAGATTTGGTATAGCGTTTTAAGAAGCATTAGACCTCTATTGCTACGATACGTAGACATATGCAAACGCTATTTCCTAGCAAGTAAGTGTCGCAGTTACATTCATTTGAAGTGTGTGCGAGGTATACATAACACATCGCAATGAATATTATATCATATCCAGATACATAGAAATGAGATGCGATATCGCGTTTAAAGAAGAATTAGGACACTATTGCTTCGATACGTAGACATTTGGAAACGCTATTTCCTTGCAAGGAAGTGTGGCATTTACTTTCTTTTTAAGTGTAGACGAGGCATACGTAACACTTCGCAATGAACAGTATATCTTATCATGAAACATAGAAATGAGATGCGATATCGCGCTTTAGGAAGCATTAGGTCTTTATTGCTTCGATACCTAGACATCTGGAAACGCTATTTCATAGCAAGGAAGTGTGGCATTCACATTCATTTGAAGTGTAGACGAGGTATACATAACACTTCACAATGAATATTATATCATATCATGAGCCATATAAACGAGATGCGATGTCGCGTTTTAAGAATCATTAGAACTTTATTGCTTCGATACCTGGTCATCTGGAAGCTCATTTCGCAGCAAGGAAGTGAGGCAATTACATTCTTTTGAAGTGTACACGAGGTATACATAACATTTCGCAATGAATATTTTTTCTTCTCATGAAGCATAGAACTGAGATGCAATGTCGCGTTTTAGGAAGCATTACTACCCTATTTCTTCGACCCGTAGACATCGGGAAACGCATTTGCTAGCAAAGCAGCGTGGCGTTTACATTCTTTTGAAGTGTAGACGAGGAATACGTAACACTTCGCTGTGAATATTACATCTTATCATGAAACATATGAATGAGATGCGATATCGCGTTTAAAGAAGCATTAGAACTCCATTCCTTCGATACGTAGAAAACTGGAAGCGCTATTTCGTAGCAAGTTCGTTTGACCTTTGCATTCTATTGAAGTGTAGAGGAGGTGTACGCAACACTTCGCATTGTATATTATATCTTATCATGAAACATAGAAGAGAGATGCGATATCGCGTTTTAAGAAGCATTAGAACCCTATTGCCTCGATGCGATGACATCTGTAAACGCTATTTCCTAGCATGGAAGTGTCGCAATTACATTCTTTTGAAGTGAATACGAGGTATACATGACACTTCGGAATGATAATTATGACTTATCACGAAACATATAAATGAGGTGTCATATCGTGATTTAAGTAGCATTAGAACGCTATTGCTACGATATGTAGAGATCAGCAAACGCTATTTCCTAGCAAGGAAGTGTCGCATTTACATTCATTTGAAGTGAATACGAGGTATACATGACACATCGGAATGATAATTATGACTTATCACGAAACATGGAAATGAGATGCGATATCGCGATCTAAGAAGCATTAGAACTCTATTGCTACGATACGTAGACATCTGCAAACGCTATTTCCTAGCAAGCAATAGTCGCAATTACATTCTTTTAAAGTGAATACGAGGTATACATGACACTTCGCAATGAATATTATATCTTATCACGGAACATATAAATGAGATGTGATATCGCGATTTAAGTAGCATTAGAACGCTATTGCTACGATACGTAGACGTCTGCAAACGCTATGCCCTAGCAAGGCATAGTCGCATTTACATTCCTTTGATGTGAATACGAGGTATACATGACACTTCGCAATGAATATTATATCTTATCATTAAGCATAGAAATTAGATGCGATATCGCGTTTTGAGAAGCATTAGAACTCTATTGCTACGATACGTAGTCAACTGCAAACGCTATTTCCTAGCAAGCAATAGTCGCATTTGCATTCTTTTGAAGTGAATACGAGGTATACATGACACTTCGCAATGAATATTATATCTTATCATGAAGCATAGAAATGAGATGCGATATCGCGTTTTGAGAAGCATCAGGACACATTTGCTACGAGACGTAGACATCTGCAAGCGCTATTTCCTAGCAAGGAAGATTCGCATTTACATTCTTTTGAAGTGAATACGAGGTATACATGACACTTCGCAATGAATATTATATCTTATCATGAAACATAGAAGAGAGATGCGATATCGCGTTTTAAGAAGCATTAGAACCCTATGGCCTCGATGCGATGACATCTGCAAACGCTATTTCCTAGCATGGAAGTGTCGCACTTACATTCTTTTGAAGTGAATACGAGGTATACATGACACTTCGCAATGAATATTATATTTTATCACGAGACATATAAATGAGATGTGATATCGCGATCTAAGTAGCATTAGAACGCTATTGCTACGATACGTAGACATCTGCAAACGCTATTTCCTAGCAAGCAATAGTCGCATTTACATTCTCTTGAAGTGAATACGAGGTATACATGATACTTCGCAATGAATATTATGTCTTATCAGGAAACATAGAAATGAGATGCCATATCGCGTTTTGAGAAGCATTAGAACCCTATAGCTACGATACGTAGACATCTGCAAACGCTATTTCCTAGCAAGCAATAGTCGCATTTACTTTCTTTTGAAGTGAATTCAAGGTTTACATGACACTTCGGAATGAATATTATATCTTATCACGAAACATAGAAATGAGATGCGATATCGCGTTTTAAGAAGCATTAGAACCTTATTGAATCGTAGCGTAGACATCTGCAGACGCTATTTCCTAGCATGGAAGTGTCGCATTTACATTCTTTTGAAGTGAATACGAGGTATACATGACACTTCGCAATGAATATTATATCTTATCATGAAGCATAGAAATGAGATGCGATATCGCGTTTTGAGAAGCATTAGGACACAATTGCTACGAGACGTAGACATCTGCAAGCGCTATTTCCTAGCAAGCAAGATTCGCATTTACATTCTTTTGAAGTGAATACGAGGTATACATGACACTTCGCAATGAACATTATATCATATCATGTAACATAAAAGTGAGATGCGATATCGCGTCTTAAGAAGCATTAGAACCCTATTACCTCGATGCGGAGATATCTGCAAACGCTATTTCCTAGTATGGAAGTGACGCATTTACATTCTTTTGAAGTGAATTCGAGGTATACATGACACTTCGCAATGAATATTATATCTTATCATGAAGCATAGAAATGAGATGCGATATCGCGATCTAAGAAGCATTAGAACGCTATTGCAGCGCTACGTAGACATCTGCAAACGCTATTTCCTAGCAAGCAATAGTCGCATTTACATTCTTTTGAAGTGAATACGAGGTATACATGACACTTCGCAATGAATATTATAACTTATCATGAAGCATAGAAATGAGATGCGATATTGCGTTTTGAGAAGCATTAGAACTCTATTGCTACGATACGTAGACATCTGCAAACGCTATTTCCTCGCATGAAAGTGTCGCACTTACATTCTTTTGAAGTGAGTACGAGGTATACATGACACTTCGCAATGAATATTACATCTTATCATGAAACATAGATGAGAGATGCGATATCGCGTTTTATGAAGCATTAGAACCCTATGGCCTCGATGCGATGACATCTGCAAACGCTATTTCCTAGCATGGAAATGTCGCACTTACATTCTTTTGATGTGAATACGAGGTATACATGACACTTCGGAATGAATATTATAACTTATCACGAAACATGGAAATGAGATGCGATATCGCGTTTTAAGAAGCATTAGAACTATATTGCTATGATACGTAGACATCTGCAAACGCTATTTCCTAGCAAGCAGTAGTCGGGTTTACATTCTTTTGTAGTGAATACGAGGTATACATGACACTTCGCAATGAATATTATATCTTATAATGAAACACAGAAGAGGGATGCGATATCGCGATTTAAGTAGCATTAGAACCCTTTTGCTACGATACGTAGACAACTGCAAACGCTATTTCCTAGCAAGCAATAGTCGCATTTGCATTCTTTTGAAGTGAATTCGAGGTTTACGTGACACTTCGGAATGAATATTTTAACTTATCACGAAACATAGAAATGAGATGCGATATCGCGATTTATGTAGCATTAGAACTCCATTGCTACGATACATAGACATCTGCAAACGCTATTTCCTAGCAAGGAATAGTCGCATTTACATTCTTTTGATGTGAATACGAGGTATACATGACACGTCGCAATGAATATTATATCTTGTAATGAAACATAGAAATGAGATGCGGTATCGCGATCTAAGAACCATTAGAACGCTATTGCTACGATACGTAGACATCAGCAAACGCTATTTCCTAGCAAGCAATAGTCGCATTTACATTCTTTTGAAGCGAATTCGAGGTTTACAAGGCACTTCGGAATGAAAATTATGTCTTATCACGAAACATAGAAATGAGATGCGATATCGCGATCTAAGAAGCATTAGAACGCTATTGCTACGCTACGTAGACATCTGCAAACGCTATTTCCTAGCAAGCAATAGTCGCATTTACATTCTTTTGAAGTGAATACGAGGTATACATGACACGTCGCAATGAATATTATATCTTATCATGAAACATAGTAGTGAGATGCGATATCGCGTTTTGAGAAGCATTAGAACTCTATTGCTACGATACGTAGACATCTGCAAACGCTATTTCCTAGAATGGAAGTGTCGCACTTACATTCTTTTGAAGTGAATACGAGGTATACATGACACTTCGCAATGAATATTATATCTTATCATGAAGCATAGAAATGAGATGCGATATCGCGTTTTAAGAAGCATTAGAACCCTATGGCCTCGATGCGATGACATCTGCAAACGCTATTTCCTAGCATGGAAGTGTCGCACTTACATTCTTTTGAAGTGAATACGAGGTATACATGACACTTCGCAATGAATATCATATCTTATCACGGTACATATAAATGAGATGTGATATCGCGATCTAAGTAGCATTAGAACGCTATTGCTACGATACGTAGGCATCTGCAAACGCTATTTCCTAGCAAGGAATAGCCGCATTTACATACTTTTGAAGTGAATACGAGGTATACATGACACGTCGCAATGAATATTATATCTTATCACGAAATATAGAAATGAGAAGCGATATCGTGATTTAAGTAGCATTAGAACTCTATTGCTACGATACGTAGACATCTGAATACGCTATTTCCTAGCATGGAAGTGTCGCATTTTCATTCTTTTGGAGTGAATACGAGGTATACATAACACTTCGCAATGAATATTATATCTTATCACGAAACATATAAATGAGATGCGATATCGCGATTTAAGTAGCATTAGAACTCTATTGCTACGATACGTAGACATCTGCAAACGCTATTTCCTAGCAAACAATAGTCGCATTTACATTCTTTTGAAGTGAATACGAGGTGTACATTACTCTTCGCAATGAATATTATATCTTTTCATGAAACATAGAAGAGAGATGCGATATCGCGTTCTAAGAAGCATTAGAACTCTATGGCCTCGATGCGGAGACATCTGCAGACGCTATTTCCTAGCATCCAAGTGTCGCATTTACATTCTTTTGAAGTGAATACGAGGTGTACATGACACTTCGCAATGAATATTATATCTTATAACGAAACGTAGAAATGAGTTGCGATATCGCGATTTGAGTAGCATTAGAACTCTATTGCTACGATACGTGGACATCTGAATACGCTATTTCCTAGCAAGGAAGTGTCGCATTTACAATCGTTTGGAGTGTTTGCGAGGTATACATGACACTTCGCAATGAATATTATATGTTATCATGAAACATAGGAGAGAGATGCGATATCGCGTTTCAAGCAGCATTAGAACTCTATGGCCTCGATGCGGAGACATCCGCAAACTGTATTTCCTAGCAAGCAATAGTCGCATTTACATTCTTTTGAAGTGAATACGAGGTATACATGACACTTCGCAATGAATATTATATCTTATCATGAAGCATAGAAATGAGATGCGATATCGCGTTTTGAGAAGCATTAGGACACAATTGCTACGAGACGTAGACATCTGCAAGCGCTATTTCCTAGCAAGCAAGATTCGCATTTACATTCTTTTGAAGTGAATACGAGGTATACATGACACTTCGCAATGAACATTATATCATATCATGTAACATAAAAGTGAGATGCGATATCGCGTCTTAAGAAGCATTAGAACCCTATTACCTCGATGCGGAGATATCTGCAAACGCTATTTCCTAGTATGGAAGTGACGCATTTACATTCTTTTGAAGTGAATTCGAGGTATACATGACACTTCGCAATGAATATTATATCTTATCATGAAGCATAGAAATGAGATGCGATATCGCGATCTAAGAAGCATTAGAACGCTATTGCAGCGCTACGTTGACATCTGCAAACGCTATTTCCTAGCAAGCAATAGTCGCATTTACATTCTTTTGAAGTGAATACGAGGTATACATGACACTTCGCAATGAATATTATAACTTATCATGAAGCATAGAAATGAGATGCGATATTGCGTTTTGAGAAGCATTAGAACTCTATTGCTACGATACGTAGACATCTGCAAACGCTATTTCCTCGCATGAAAGTGTCGCACTTACATTCTTTTGAAGTGAGTACGAGGTATACATGACACTTCGCAATGAATATTACATCTTATCATGAAACATAGATGAGAGATGCGATATCGCGTTTTATGAAGCATTAGAACCCTATGGCCTCGATGCGATGACATCTGCAAACGCTATTTCCTAGCATGGAAATGTCGCACTTACATTCTTTTGATGTGAATACGAGGTATACATGACACTTCGGAATGAATATTATAACTTATCACGAAACATGGAAATGAGATGCGATATCGCGTTTTAAGAAGCATTAGAACTATATTGCTATGATACGTAGACATCTGCAAACGCTATTTCCTAGCAAGCAGTAGTCGGGTTTACATTCTTTTGTAGTGAATACGAGGTATACATGACACTTCGCAATGAATATTATATCTTATAATGAAACACAGAAGAGGGATGCGATATCGCGATTTAAGTAGCATTAGAACCCTTTTGCTACGATACGTAGACAACTGCAAACGCTATTTCCTAGCAAGCAATAGTCGCATTTGCATTCTTTTGAAGTGAATTCGAGGTTTACGTGACACTTCGGAATGAATATTTTAACTTATCACGAAACATAGAAATGAGATGCGATATCGCGATTTATGTAGCATTAGAAATCCATTGCTACGATACATAGACATCTGCAAACGCTATTTCCTAGCAAGGAATAGTCGCATTTACATTCTTTTGATGTGAATACGAGGTATACATGACACGTCGCAATGAATATTATATCTTGTAATGAAACATAGAAATGAGATGCGGTATCGCGATCTAAGAACCATTAGAACGCTATTGCTACGATACGTAGACATCAGCAAACGCTATTTCCTAGCAAGCAATAGTCGCATTTACATTCTTTTGAAGCGAATTCGAGGTTTACAAGGCACTTCGGAATGAAAATTATGTCTTATCACGAAACATAGAAATGAGATGCGATATCGCGATCTAAGAAGCATTAGAACGCTATTGCTACGCTACGTAGACATCTGCAAACGCTATTTCCTAGCAAGCAATAGTCGCATTTACATTCTTTTGAAGTGAATACGAGGTATACATGACACGTCGCAATGAATATTATATCTTATCATGAAACATAGTAGTGAGATGCGATATCGCGTTTTGAGAAGCATTAGAACTCTATTGCTACGATACGTAGACATCTGCAAACGCTATTTCCTAGAATGGAAGTGTCGCACTTACATTCTTTTGAAGTGAATACGAGGTATACATGACACTTCGCAATGAATATTATATCTTATCATGAAGCATAGAAATGAGATGCGATATCGCGTTTTAAGAAGCATTAGAACCCTATGGCCTCGATGCGATGACATCTGCAAACGCTATTTCCTAGCATGGAAGTGTCGCACTTACATTCTTTTGAAGTGAATACGAGGTATACATGACACTTCGCAATGAATATCATATCTTATCACGGTACATATAAATGAGATGTGATATCGCGATCTAAGTAGCATTAGAACGCTATTGCTACGATACGTAGGCATCTGCAAACGCTATTTCCTAGCAAGGAATAGCCGGATTTACATTCTTTTGAAGTGAATACGAGGTATACATGACACGTCGCAATGAATATTATATCTTATCATGAAACATAGTAGTGAGATGCGATATCGCGTTTTAAGAAGCATTAGAACTCTATTGCTACGATACGTAAACATCTGCAAACGCTATTTCCTAGCATGGAAGTGTCGCATTTAAATTCCTGTGAAGTGAAATCGAGGTATACATGACACTTCGCAATGAATATTATATCTTATCATGAGATATAGAAGTGAGATGCGTTATGGCGTTTTAAGATGCATTAGAACTCTATTGCTACGATACGTAGACATCTGCAAACGCTATTTCCGAGCATGGAAGTTTCGCATTTACATTTGTTTGAAGTGAATACGAGGTATACATGACACGTCGCAATGAATATTATATCTTATCATGAAACATAGTAGTGAGATGCGATATCGCGTTTTAAGAAGCATTAGAACTCCATTGCTACGACACGTAGACATCTGCAAACGCTATTTAATAGCAAGGAAGTGTCGCATTTGCATTCGTTTGAAGTGTAGACTAGGAGTACATAACACTTCGTAACGAATCTTATATCTTATCATGAGGCATAGAAATGGGACGCGATATCGCGTTTTAAGAGGCATTAGAACTCTATTGCTACGATACGTAGACATCTGCAAACAATATTTGCTAGCAAGGAAGTGTCGCATTTACATTCTTTTGATGTGAATACGAGGTATACATAACACTCCACAATGAATATTATATCTCATCACGAAACATAGAAATGAGACGCGACATCGCGTTTTGAGAAGAATTAGAACCCTATTGCTTCGATACGTAGACATCTGCAAACTCTACTTCCTAGCAGGGAAGTGTCGCAATTACATTCTTTTGAAGTGAATACGAGGTATACATGACACTTCGCAATGAATATTATATCTTATCATGAAACATAGTAGTGAGATGCGATATCGCGATTCAAGAAGCATTAGAACTCTATTGTTTCGATACGTAGACATCTGGAGACGCTATTTCCTAGCAAGGAAGTGTCGCGTTTACATTCATTAGAAGTGTAGACGAGGAGTACATAACACTTCGCAACGAATCATATATCTTATCATGAGGCATAGAAATGAGACGCGATATCGCGTTTTAAGAAGCATTAGAAATGTATTGCTTCGATACGTAGACATCTGCAAACGCTATTTCCTAGCAAGGTAGTGCCGCATTTACATTCTTTTGAAGTGAATACGAGGTATACATGACACTTCGCAATGAATATTATATCTTATCATGAAAAATGGAAATGTGATGCGATATCGCGTTTTAAGAAGCGATAGAACTCTATTGCTACGATACGTAGACATCTGCAAACGCTATTAAATAGCAAGGAAGTGTCGCATTTACATTCTTTTGATGTGAATAAGAGGTATACATGACACTTCGCAATGAATATTATATCTTATCATGAAACATAGTAATGGGATGCGACATCTCGCTTTAGGAAGCATTAGATCTCTATTGCTACGATACGTAGACATCTGCAAACGCTATTCCCTAGCAAGGAAGTGTCGCATTTACATTCTTTTGAAGTGAATACGAGGTATACATGACACTTCGCAATGGATATTATATCTTATCATGAAACATTGAAATGAGATGCGATATCGCGATTTAAAAAGCATTAGATCTCCATTGCTACGATACGTAGACATCTGCAAAAGCTATTAAATAGCAAGGAAGTGTCGCATTTACATTCTTTTGAAGTTAATACGAGGTATACAAGACACTTTGCAATGAATATTATATCTTATCATGAAACATAGAATTGAGATGCGATATGGCGTTTCAAGAAGCATTAGAGCTCTATTTCTTCGATACGTAGATATCTGCAAACCTTATTTCCTAGCAAGGAAGTATCGCATTTACATACTTTTGAGGTAAATACGAGGTATCACTTCCGGTGAAACTATTTTCCGTTGCTCCGGAGGCTTTACGACACGAGCCTATTTTTCGGTAATTCGGTCCGCCGGAACGCGTTAAGACCGGATCCGACAATTTGACCCTACCTTTCGATGACTTCTCTCTCGATTTGTACGTAGAAACGGCGTGGAGGAGCTTTCGCTGGGATCGTAGCGGATTTCGTTCTGTTGGCTGCTACGGAAATCTCGATCAGTCGCCAGCGAAGAGGAGAACGGCGGTCGGAATTCAGCGATGATGCTGAATGTGGCAGAATCGGCGTGATGCGTCGTGGTATCTGGATCGGAAGCGTCTACGGTCGCTTCGAAAAGCGGCTTCTGGGCTGGTGCGAAGGCAGGTCGCTGGTACACGAGAACTCTCGGAACGCCATCCAAATATTCACGCACAAGTGATCGTATGAAATTCTTCCTACTCGCACGTCGCGTTCTTCGCAAACCGGAAGCACGATTCATTCACCAGGTTTTTCTCTACTTTCGATTAAGATCTGATGGGTAATCGGCGGTCTCAACGTCACAAAGCCGATTTCTATACTCCTTTAATTTGATGAAGATCAACCCCAGTTGTATGGAAGAACCCGTGGAAGAATTCGTAGTTAAGTGTAATGTTAAAAGTAGAACTAGTATTATAAACACTTGATAAAATTAATGGATGTGGAAATAGTAGACTTGCTAAAAGAACTTGTACTTGGATATAGTAATAGTAAAAATAAAATATATTCTAGGTTTAAAGTATACAAGAACTGGAACTATTCTAAGTCTAAGACTAAGTTAAAATGGAAATAGAAATACGATGCCTGAACCCCACATTGAGGTGGCTAACGATCTAGAACTAGAGGTTTCGACTCCTCGGTAGGAGATCTCGAGTCAGAGTGTGTGCTCTGGAGACGCGTCTCTGACCTCCTCGGTTCGCGGGGCGCTACGGTCGCGGACGCTCGTGGTAGGGAGATCGCGGTCCCGCGAGTGGGGGACTCGCGTCTCGAGGCGGAGAGCGCGCGGTCTAGCGAGAGGGGACCCGCGGCTCATGGTGGGGCTAGCGGCGCATGCCGCTGGCCGGACGCATCTTACTTAGTGTAACTTAGATCTAGGAATTCTTATATATGCGTCATGATATGGTATGTATGTCCTAGCTTAGAAGTAATATATAGGCTCTAGCAGATCCTGTTCCCGGAATTGGAAAAGACCCCATTCAGGTGATGGGCTGCGGCTACGTCTTCCTGCAGGACGGAATCCTCGGTGCGAGGGAGATAGGGCTGCCCGTCCTTGGTGCGGGCGAGACAGGTATACTCGGTGGTGGGAGTGAGACACTGGTGCCCAGTACGAGCGAGACAGGTATACTCGGCGGTGCGAGTGAGGCAGCGGAACTCGGTGTGAGTGAGCGCGTGCAGGTATGCGCGCGCGAACACTTCCAGTTGCTGGTTCTGCAGGCGAGTTTGGCTGGTTGCATGCTTCCAGGGCTTGATGCTGGGGGGTGCGAGGAGGTTGATGGGTGGCAGGCGGTACGCCTGACGTCACAAAATGCGACACTTCCTTTCTAGGAAATAGCGTCTCCAGATATCTACGTATCGTAGCAATAGAGTTCTAATGCTTCTTATAACGCGATATCGCATCTCATTTCTATGTTTCATGAAATGATATAATATCCATTGCGAAGGGTCACTTATATCTCGCATACACTTCATATTAATGTAAATGGGACACTCCCTTTCTATAGGAAATAGCATTTGCATATGTCTACGTATCGGGGCAATAGAGTTCTGACGCTTCTTAAAACGCGATATTGGATCTCATTTCAATGTTTCATGATAAGATATAATATTCATTGCGAAGTGTCATGTATAGCTCGTATTCACATCAAAAGAATGTAAATGCGACTATTCGTTGCTAGGGCATAGCATTTGCAGATGCCTACGTATCATAGTAATAGTGTTCTAATGCTTCTTAGATCGCGATTTCGCATCTCATTTCTATGTTTCTTGATAAGTTATAATATTCATTCCGAAGTGTCATGTATACCTCGAATTCACTTCAAAAGAATCTAAATGCGACATTTCCATGCTAGGAAATAGCCCTTGCAGATATCTCCGCATTGAGGCAATAGAGTCCTAATGCTTCTTAAAACGAGATGTCGCATTCCATTTCTATGTTTCGTGATAAGATATAATATTCATTGCGAAGTGTCATGCATACCTCCTATTCGATCCAAACGAATGTAAATGCGACACTTCCTTGCTAGGAAATAGCGTCTGCAGATGTCTACGCATCGAGGCAATAGATTTCTAATGCTTCTTAAAACGCGATATCGCATCTCACTTCTATGTTTCATGATGAGATATAATATTCATTGCGAAGTGTCATGTATACCTCGTATTCACTTCAAAAGAATGTAAATGCGACTATTCCTTGCTAGGAAATAGCGTATTCAGATGTCTACGTATCGTAGCAATAAAGTTCTAATGCTACTTAAATCGCGATATGACACCTCATTTATATGTTTCGTGATAAGATATAATATTCATTGCGAAGTGTCATGTATACCCCGTATTCACTTCAAAAGAATGTAACTGCGACTATTGCTTGCTAGGAAATAGCGTATTCAGATGTCTACGTATCGTAGCAATAGAGTTCTAATGCTACTTAAATCGCGATATCGCATCTCATTTCTATGTTTCGTGATAAGATATAATATTCATTGCGAAGTGTCATGTATACCTCGTATTCACTTCAAAAGAATGTAAATGCGACTATTGCTTGCTAGGAAATAGCGTTTGCAGATGTCTACGTATCGTAGCAATAGCGTTCTAATGCTTCTTAAAACGACATGACGCATCTCATTTCTATGTTTCAAGATAAGATATAATATACATTGCGAAGTGTCATGTATACCTCGTATTCACTCCAAACGACTGTAAATGCGACACTTCCTTGCTAGGAAATAGCGTATTCAGATGTCTACGTATCGTAGCAATAAAGTTCTAATGCTACTTAAATCGCGATATGACACCTCATTTATATGTTTCGTGATAAGATATAATATTCATTGCGAAGTGTCATGTATACCTCGTATTCACTTCAAAAGAATGTAACTGCGACTATTGCTTGCTAGGAAATAGCGTTTGCAGATGTCTCCGCATCGAGGCCATAGAGTTCTAATGCTGCTTGAAACGCGATATCGCATCTCTCTCCTATGTTTCATGATAAGATATAATATTCATTGCGAAGTGTCATGTATACCTCGCAAACACTCCAAACGATTGTAAGTGCGACACTACCTTGCTAGGAAATAGCGTATTCAGATGTCCACGTATCGTAGCAATAGAGTTCTAATGCTACTTAAATCGCGATATCGCAACTCATTTCTACGTTTCGTGATAAGATATAATATTCATTGCGAAGTGTCACGTTCACCTCGTATTCACTTCAAAAGAATGTAAATGCGACACATCGATGCTAGGAAATAGCGTCTGCTGATGTCTCCGCATCGAGGCCATAGAGTTCTAATGCTTCTTAGAACGCAATATCGCATCTCTCTTCTATGTTTCATGAAAAGATATAATATTCATTGCGAAGTGTAATGTATACCTTGTATTCCCTCCAAACGAATGTAAATGCGAGACTTCCTTCCTAGGAAATGGCGTTTTCAGATGTCTGCGTATCGTAGCAATAGAGTTCTAATGCTACTTAAATCGCGATATGACACCACATTTATATGTTTCGTGACAAGATATAATATTCATTGCGAAGTGTCATGTATACATCGTATTCACTTCAAAAGAATGTAAATGCGACTATTGCTTGCTAGGAAATGGCGTTTGCAGATGTCTACGTATCGTAGAAATAGCGTTCTAATGCTACTTAAATCGCGATATCGCATCTCATTTATATGTTTCGTGATAAGATATAATATTCATTGCGAAGTGTTATGTATACCTCGTATTCACTCCAAAAGAATGAAAATGCGACACTTCCATGCTAGGAAATAGCGTATTCAGATGTCTACGTATCGTAGCAATAGAGTTCTAATGCTACTTATATCACGATATTGCTTCTCATATCTATATTTCGTGATAAGATATAATATTCATTGCGAAGTGTCATGAATACCTCGTATTCACTTCAAAAGTATGTAAATGCGACTATTGCTTGCTAGGAAATAGAGTTTGCGGATGTCTCCGCATCGAGGCCATAGAGTTCTAATGCTGCTTGAAACGCGATATCGCATCTCTCTCCTATGTTTCATGATAACATATAATATTCATTGCGAAGTGTCATGTATACCTCGCAAACACTCCAAACGATTGTAAATGCGACACTTCCTTGCTAGGAAATAGCGTATTCAGATGTCCACGTATCGTAGCAATAGAGTTCTAATGCTACTCAAATCGCGATATCGCAACTCATTTCTACGTTTCGTTATAAGATATAATATTCATTGCGAAGTGTCATGTACACCTCGTATTCACTTCAAAAGAATGTAAATGCGACACTTGGATGCTAGGAAATAGCGTCTGCAGATGTCTCCGCATCGAGGCCATAGAGTTCTAATGCTTCTTAGAACGCGATATCGCATCTCTCTTCTATGTTTCATGAAAAGATATAATATTCATTGCGAAGAGTAATGTACACCTCGTATTCACTTCAAAAGAATGTAAATGCGACTATTGTTTGCTAGGAAATAGCGTTTGCAGATGTCTACGTATCGTAGCAATAGAGTTCTAATGCTACTTAAATCGCGATATCGCATCTCATTTATATGTTTCGTGATAAGATATAATATTCATTGCGAAGTGTTATGTATACCTCGTATTCACTCCAAAAGAATGAAAATGCGACACTTCCATGCTAGGAAATAGCGTATTCAGATGTCTACGTATCGTAGCAATAGAGTTCTAATGCTACTTAAATCACGATATCGCTTCTCATTTCTATATTTCGTGATAAGATATAATATTCATTGCGAAGTGTCATGAATACCTCGTATTCACTTCAAAAGTATGTAAATGCGACTATTGCTTGCTAGGAAATAGAGTTTGCAGATGTCTCCGCATCGAGGCCATAGAGTTCTAATGCTGCTTGAAACGCGATATCGCATCTCTCTCCTATGTTTCATGATAAGATATAATATTCATTGCGAAGTGTCATGTATACCTCGCAAACACTCCAAACGATTGTAAGTGCGACACTACCTTGCTAGGAAATAGCGTATTCAGATGTCCACGTATCGTAGCAATAGAGTTCTAATGCTACTTAAATCGCGATATCGCAACTCATTTCTACGTTTCGTGATAAGATATAATATTCATTGCGAAGTGTCACGTTCACCTCGTATTCACTTCAAAAGAATGTAAATGCGACACATCGATGCTAGGAAATAGCGTCTGCTGATGTCTCCGCATCGAGGCCATAGAGTTCTAATGCTTCTTAGAACGCAATATCGCATCTCTCTTCTATGTTTCATGAAAAGATATAATATTCATTGCGAAGTGTAATGTATACCTTGTATTCCCTCCAAACGAATGTAAATGCGAGACTTCCTTCCTAGGAAATGGCGTTTTCAGATGTCTGCGTATCGTAGCAATAGAGTTCTAATGCTACTTAAATCGCGATATGACACCTCATTTATATGTTTCGTGATAAGATATAATATTCATTGCGAAGTGTCATGTATACATCGTATTCACTTCAAAAGAATGTAAATGCGACTATTGCTTGCTAGGAAATGGCGTTTGCAGATGTCTACGTATCGTAGAAATAGCGTTCTAATGCTACTTAAATCGCGATATCGCATCTCATTTATATGTTTCGTGATAAGATATAATATTCATTGCGAAGTGTTATGTATACCTCGTATTCACTCCAAAAGAATGAAAATGCGACACTTCCATGCTAGGAAATAGCGTATTCAGATGTCTACGTATCGTAGCAATAGAGTTCTAATGCTACTTATATCACGATATTGCTTCTCATTTCTATATTTCGTGATAAGATATAATATTCATTGCTAAGTGTCATGAATACCTCGTATTCACTTCAAAAGTATGTAAATGCGACTATTGCTTGCTAGGAAATAGAGTTTGCGGATGTCTCCGCATCGAGGCCATAGAGTTCTAATGCTGCTTGAAACGCGATATCGCATCTCTCTCCTATGTTTCATGATAACATATAATATTCATTGCGAAGTGTCATGTATACCTCGCAAACACTCCAAACGATTGTAAATGCGACACTTCCTTGCTAGGAAATAGCGTATTCAGATGTCCACGTATCGTAGCAATAGAGTTCTAATGCTACTCAAATCGCGATATCGCAACTCATTTCTACGTTTCGTTATAAGATATAATATTCATTGCGAAGTGTCATGTACACCTCGTATTCACTTCAAAAGAATGTAAATGCGACACTTGGATGCTAGGAAATAGCGTCTGCAGATGTCTCCGCATCGAGGCCATAGAGTTCTAATGCTTCTTAGAACGCGATATCGCATCTCTCTTCTATGTTTCATGAAAAGATATAATATTCATTGCGAAGAGTAATGTACACCTCGTATTCACTTCAAAAGAATGTAAATGCGACTATTGTTTGCTAGGAAATAGCGTTTGCAGATGTCTACGTATCGTAGCAATAGAGTTCTAATGCTACTTAAATCGCGATATCGCATCTCATTTATATGTTTCGTGATAAGATATAATATTCATTGCGAAGTGTTATGTATACCTCGTATTCACTCCAAAAGAATGAAAATGCGACACTTCCATGCTAGGAAATAGCGTATTCAGATGTCTACGTATCGTAGCAATAGAGTTCTAATGCTACTTAAATCACGATATCGCTTCTCATTTCTATATTTCGTGATAAGATATAATATTCATTGCGAAGTGTCATGAATACCTCGTATTCACTTCAAAAGTATGTAAATGCGACTATTGCTTGCTAGGAAATAGAGTTTGCAGATGTCTCCGCATCGAGGCCATAGAGTTCTAATGCTGCTTGAAACGCGATATCGCATCTCTCTCCTATGTTTCATGATAACATATAATATTCATTGCGAAGTGTCATGTATACCTCGTATTCACTTCAAAAGAATGTAAATGCGACACTTCCTTGCTAGGAAATAGCGTATTCAGATGTCCACGTATCGTAGCAATAGAGTTCTAATGCTACTCAAATCGCGATATCGGAACTCATTTCTACGTTTCGTGATAAGATATAATATTCATTGCGAAGTGTCATGTACACCTCGTATTCACTTCAAAAGAATGTAAATGCGACACTTGGATGCTAGGAAATAGCGTCTGCAGGTGTCTCCGCATCGAGGCCATAGAGTTCTAATGCTTCTTAGAACGCGATATCGCATCCCTCCTCTATGTTTCATGAAAAGATATAATATTCATTGCGAAGTGTAATGTACACCTCGTATTCACTTCAAAAGAACGTAAATGCGACTATTGTTTGCTAGGAAATAGCGTTTGCAGATGTCTACGTATCGTAGCAATAGAGTTCTAATGCTACTTATATCACGATATTGCTTCTCATTTCTATATTTCGTGATAAGATATAATATTCATTGCGAAGTGTCATGAATACCTCGTATTCACTTCAAAAGTATGTAAATGCGACTATTGCTTGCTAGGAAATAGAGTTTGCGGATGTCTCCGCATCGAGGCCATAGAGTTCTAATGCTGCTTGAAACGCGATATCGCATCTCTCTCCTATGTTTCATGATAACATATAATATTCATTGCGAAGTGTCATGTATACCTCGCAAACACTCCAAACGATTGTAAATGCGACACTTCCTTGCTAGGAAATAGCGTATTCAGATGTCCACGTATCGTAGCAATAGAGTTCTAATGCTACTCAAATCGCAATATCGCAACTCATTTCTACGTTTCGTTATAAGATATAATATTCATTGCAAAGTGTCATGTACACCTCGTATTCACTTCAAAAGAATGTAAATGCGACACTTGGATGCTAGGAAATAGCGTCTGCAGATGTCTCCGCATCGAGGCCATAGAGTTCTAATGCTTCTTAGAAAGCGATATCGCATCTCTCTTCTATGTTTCATGAAAAGATATAATATTCATTGCGAAGAGTAATGTACACCTCGTATTCACTTCAAAAGAATGTAAATGCGACTATTGTTTGCTAGGAAATAGCGTTTGCAGATGTCTACGTATCGTAGCAATAGAGTTCTAATGCTACTTAAATCGCGATATCGCATCTCATTTATATGTTTCGTGATAAGATATAATATTCATTGCGAAGTGTTATGTATACCTCGTATTCACTCCAAAAGAATGAAAATGCGACACTTCCATGCTAGGAAATAGCGTATTCAGATGTCTACGTATCGTAGCAATAGAGTTCTAATGCTACTTAAATCACGATATCGCTTCTCATTTCTATATTTCGTGATAAGATATAATATTCATTGCGAAGTGTCATGAATACCTCGTATTCACTTCAAAAGTATGTAAATGCGACTATTGCTTGCTAGGAAATAGAGTTTGCAGATGTCTCCGCATCGAGGCCATAGAGTTCTAATGCTGCTTGAAACGCGATATCGCATCTCTCTCCTATGTTTCATGATAACATATAATATTCATTGCGAAGTGTCATGTATACCTCGTATTCACTTCAAAAGAATGTAAATGCGACACTTCCTTGCTAGGAAATAGCGTATTCAGATGTCCACGTATCGTAGCAATAGAGTTCTAATGCTACTCAAATCGCGATATCGGAACTCATTTCTACGTTTCGTGATAAGATATAATATTCATTGCGAAGTGTCATGTACACCTCGTATTCACTTCAAAAGAATGTAAATGCGACACTTGGATGCTAGGAAATAGCGTCTGCAGGTGTCTCCGCATCGAGGCCATAGAGTTCTAATGCTTCTTAGAACGCGATATCGCATCCCTCCTCTATGTTTCATGAAAAGATATAATATTCATTGCGAAGTGTAATGTACACCTCGTATTCACTTCAAAAGAACGTAAATGCGACTATTGTTTGCTAGGAAATAGCGTTTGCAGATGTCTACGTATCGTAGCAATAGAGTTCCAATGCTACTTAAAACACGATATCGCATCTCTCTTCTATGTTTCGTGATAATATATAATGTTCTTTGCGAAGTGTCATGTGTACCTCGTATTCACTTCAAAAGAATGTAAATGCGAATCTTCCTTGCTCGGAAATAGCGTTTGCAGATGTCTACGTATCGTAGCAATAGAGTTCTAATGCTTCTCAAAACGCGATATCGCATCTCATTTCTATGCTTCATGATAAGATATAATATTCATTGCGAAGTGTCATGTATACCTCGTATTCACTCCAAACGAATGTAAATGCGACACTTCCTTGCTAGGAAATAGCGTATTCAGATGTCTACGTATCGTAGCAATAGAGTTCTAATGCTACTTAAATCGCGATATCGCATCTCATTTCTATGTTTCGTGATAAGATATAATATTCATTGCGAAGTGTCATGTATACCTCGTATTCACTTCAAAAGAATGTAAATGCGACTATTGCTTGCTAGGAAATAGCGTTTGCAGATGTCTACGTATCGTAGCAATAGCGTTCTAATGCTACTTATATCGCGATATGACACCTCATTTATATGTTTCGTGATAAGATATAATATTCATTGCGAAGTGTCATGTATACCTCGTATTCACTTCAAAAGAATGCAATTGCGACTATTGCTTGCTAGGAAATAGCGTTTGCAGACGTCTACGTATCGTAGCAATAGCGTTCTAATGCTTCTTAAAACGCGATATCGCTTCTCTCTTCTATGTTTCATGTGTCACGTCACGGGTCGCGAAAATTTATCGTTTGCCGGAAGCGACACGCAGCCTCGTACGGTTCGGCTCGCGGAAATTGCGACGAAGACCGTGTTCTTTCTGGCTCGCGGTTTACAGTCGAAGAAGTCACGGGTGCTATAATAATGACACAGATTTACCTTCTGGCGCCTTGAGACCGCTGCTTCAATTTCTCTTTTCCAGGTACCTTTGTCTACGTGGATCGCCCTCCGGAATGGTCCCTGCGTAAGGGCTGCGAGGCGGAATTGTTACGGGGACGAGTACCCAGGCTGGTTGATTCCTTGATCGTATCAGCTCGTTCGAGCGTATCTGTAGCGGAGGCGAAGTTGCGGCACGGTTGTCCGGTCGGCGGTCAGCAGGAGGAGAAATGTTGCAGTGGTAGACGTACGCGACGGTATTTGCACCAACGTATTCGCGTACTAATGACCGGAGGAAGTTCTTTCTTCCCTCGCGTCGAGTTCGCTTGTTAATATCGGAACGGCGCATTCGAGTCGGATTCCAAAAAGTCTGGATACGGGTCCACTAAGCGGTGGTCCTCTCTAGCTTACCGGTCCAGAAATAAGGAAACCGAGGGATGTCTACTCTTTAGTCTAGCTGTGGGCCGATGCAGTTAAGCGGCTGTCCTCTCTAACTGATCGGTTACCAAGTTTCGACTAAAGGTCAGAGCTCCCTGAATGTATGTGGAAGACGCGAGAACTCGAGGAAGACTTCACGCTAAAATATTATAGCAAGGAATAAAATGCAAATAACGAGAATTGTAGATACTGGTAAAAATACAATATATATTCTCAATAATACCTGAGCTTACTCTTACTACCCTATGCTAAACTTACAAAATACTAGATGTTGAATATAATTAGAATATAGGTGAAGTTAGAGTTAGGAACTTGAGTTAGAGTTTGAATTCGAAGTTTGAATTAGAACGATGTTGAAATAGTATATAACTCCGAGTGAGATGAAGTAAAGCCCGAAGGCATGAAAGTCCGTTCGCGTTGAGCTCAAGGCTCGATCTGATGATCGGCTCGCGGATCCGCGACCTCCTCGGACCGCGGGGCGCGCGAGTCGCAGGGCCCCAGAGTGGGGCGAAACGCTCGACCCTCGAAGTGGGGCGGTCGGTTGTGGTGGGGACACGCGCGTTCAGCGTGAGCCGCGCGCGTCGGGCGCTCGCTCGGGCGCTTCGCTTGAAACTACTTATAATTAATCGCTTTCTAAAATTAAGATTATACAAGAAAATACTTATGCTATTTCTGTGTCTGTTGTTTTGTGTATGAACATGGAGTGTCGTGTACTTAAATACTAAAATTCGCTCGACTATGGATACAAATATGAATAGTATGAATATGGGTGCGATACGGCGGGCGACTCCTCGTGATACGTGGATTGGTCCTCGTGCGGAGGCTGTGGTTCATCTCTCTCCCAGCTATCTGATAGCGCGTCGTAGCGCGGTTGTGAAGTCGAACTCCTGGTTGCGAGGGTGACTGCCTTGGCACGGCGATCAGGTAGATTGACCATGTGTCGGTACGCTTGTCTCTGTGGCGGTGGCAGGCGGTGTATGTGGCTCCGCCGGGGAGTGCTGGAGGTACCGCGAGGTTCGGCGGACGTTACAATACCTCGTATTCACTTCAATAGAATGTAAATGCGAATCTTCCTTGCTAGGAAATAGCGTTTCCAAATGTCTACGTACCGAAACAATAGAGCTCTAATGCTTCTTAAAACGACATGACGCATCTCATTTCTATGTTTCAAGATAAGATATAATATTCATTGCGAAGTGTCATGTATACCTCGTATTCACTCCAAACGACTGTAAATGCGACACTTCCTTGCTAGGAAATAGCGTTTGCAGATGCTTGAGTATCGTAGTAATAGGGTTCTAATGCGTCTTAGATCGCGATATCGCATCTCATTTATATGTTTCGTGATAAGATATAATATTCATTGCGAAGTGTCATGTATACCTCGTATTCACTTCATAAGAATGTAAGTGGTACACATCCATGCTAGGAAATGGCGTTCGCAGATGTCTCCGCATCGAGGCCATAGAGTTTTAATGCTTCTTATAAGGCGACATCGCATCTCTCTTCTATGTTTCATGATAAGATATAATATTCATTGCGAAGTGTCATGTATACCTCGTATTCACTTCAAAAGAATGTAAATGCGACTATTGCTTGCTAGGAAATAGCGTTTGCAGATGTCTATGTATCGTAGCAATAAAGTCCTTATGCTACTTAAATCGCGATATCGCATCTCAATTCTATGTCACATGATAAGATATAATGTTCATTGCGAAGTGTCATGTATACCTCGTATTCACTTCAAAAGAATGTAAATGCGAATCTTCCTTGCTAGGAAATAGCGTTTGCAGATGTATGTGTATCGTAGCAATAGAGTTCTAATGCTTCTCAAAACGCGATAACGCATCTCATTTCTATGCTTCGTGATAAGATAAAATATTCATTGCGAAGTGTCATGTATACCTCGTATTCACTTCAAAAGAATGGAAGTGCGACACTTCCATGCTAGGAAATAGAGTTTGCAGATGCCTCTGCATCGAGGCCATAGAGTTTTAATGCTTCTTACAATGCGATATCGCATCTCTCTTCTATGTTTCATGATAAGATATAATATTCATTGCGAAGTGTCATGTATACCTCGTATTCACTTCAAAAAATGTAAATGAGACGTTTCCATCCTAGGAAATAGCGTTTGCAGATATCTACGTATCGTAGCAAAGGAGTACTAATGCTTCTAAAAACAAGATGTCACATTTCATTTCTATGTTTGGTGATAAGATATCATATACATTGCGAAGGGTCATGTATACCTCGTATTCACTCCAAACGACTGCAAATGACACACTTCCTTGCTAGGAAATAGCGTTTGCAGATGCTTGAGTATTGTAGCAATAGGGTTCTAATGCGTCTTAGATCGCGATATCGCATCGCATTTCTATGTTTCGTGATAAGTTATAATATTCATTCCGAAGAGTCTTGTATACCTCGAATTCACTTCAAAAGAATGTAAATGCGACACTTCCATGCTAGGAAATAGCGTTTGCAGATGTCTCCGCATCGAGGCAATAGGGTTCTAATGCTTCTTAAAACGCGATGTCGCATCTCACTTGTATGTTACATGATAAGATATAATATTCATTGCGAAGTGTTATGTATACCTCGTATTCACTTCAATAGAATGTAAATGCGAATCTTCCTTGCTAGGAAATAACGTTTGCAGATGCCTACGTACCGAAACAATAGAGCTCTAATGCTTCTTAAAACGACATGACGCATCTCATTTCTATGTTTCAAGATAAGATATAATATTCATTGCGAAGTGTCATGTATACCTCGTATTCACTTCAAAAGAATGTAATTGCGACAATTGCTTGCTAGGAAATAGCGTTTGCAGATGTCTACGTATCGTAGCAATAGAGTTCTAATGCTACTTAAATCGCGATATCGCATCTCATTTATATGTTTCGTGATAGGATATAAAATTCATTGCGAAGTGTCATGCATACATCGTATTCACCTCAAAAGAATGTAAGTGCGACACTTCCATGCTAGGAAATAGCGTTTGCAGATGTTTCCGCATCGAGGCCATAGAGTTTTAATGCTTCTTACGACGCGATATCGCATCTCTCTTCTATGTTTCATGATAAGATCTAATATTCATTGCGAAATGTCATGTAGACCTCGTATTCACTTCAAAAGAATGTAAATGCGACAATTGCTTGCTAGGAAATAGCATTTGCAGATGTCTACGTATCGTAGCAATAGAGTTCTAATGCTACTTAAATCGCGATATCGCATCTCATTTATATGTTTCGTGATAGGATATAAAATTCATTGCGAAGTGTCATGCATACCTCGTATTCACTTCAAAAGGATGTAAGTGCGACACTTCCATGCTAGGAAATAGCGTTTGCAGATGTCTCCGCTTCGAGGCCATAGAGTTTTAATCCTTCTTACAACGCGATATCTCATCTCTCTTCTATGTTTCATGATAAGATATAATATTCATTGCGAAGTGTCATGTATACCTCGTATTCACTTCAAAAGAATGTAAATGGGACTCTTCCTTGCAAGGAAATAGCGTTTGCAGATGCCTACATATCGTAGCAATAGAATTCTAGTGCTTCTTAGATCGCGATATCGCATCTCATTTCTATGTTTCGTGATAAGTTATAATATTCATCCCGAAGCGTCATGTACACCTCGAATTCACTTCAAAAGAATGTAAATGCGGCACTTCCTTGCTAGGAAATAGCGTCTGCAGATGTCTACGCATCGAGGAAATAGATTTCTAATGCTTCTTAAAACGCGATATCGCATCTCACTTCTATGTTACATGATAAGATATAATATTCATTGCGAAGTGTCATGTATACCTCGTATTCGCTTCAAAAGAATGTAAATGCGAATCTTCCTTGCTGGGAAATAGCGTTTGCAGATGTCTACGTATCGTAGCAATAGAGTTCTGGTGCTACTTAAATCGCGATATCGCATCTCATTTCTATGTTTCGTGATAAGTTATAATATTCATTCCGAAGAGTCTTGTATACATCGTATTCACTTCAAAAGAATGTAAATGCGACACTTCCATGCTAGGAAAGAGCGTCAGCAGATGTCTACGCATCGAGGCAATAGGGTTCTATTGCTTCGTAAAACGCGATGTCACATTTCATTTCTATGTTTGGTGATAAGATATAATATTCATTGCGAAGTGTCATGTATACCTCGAATTCACACCAAACGAATGTAAATGCGACACTTCCTTGCTAGGAAATAGCGTTTGCAGATGCCTGAGTATCGCAGCAATAGGGATCTAATGCTTCTTAGATCACGATATCGCATCTCATTTCTATGTTTCTTGATAAGTTATAATATTCATTCCGAAGTGTCATGTATACCTCGAATTCACTTCAAAAGAATGTAAATGCGACACTTCCATGCTAGGAAATAGCGTTTGCAGATATCTCCGCATCGAGGCAATAGTGTTCTAATGCTTCTTAAAACGCGATATCGCATCTCACTTCTATGTTTCATGATAAGATATAATGTTCATTGCGAAGTGTCATGTATACCTCGTATTCACTTCAAAAGAATGTAAATGCGAATCTTCCTTGCTAGGAAATAGCGCTTGCAGATGTCTATGTATCGTAGAAATAGAGTTCTAATGCTTCTCAAAACGCGATATCGCATCTCACTTCTATGTTACATGATAAGATATAATATTCATTGCGACGTGTCATGTATACCTCGTATTCACATTAAAAGATTGTAAATGCGACTATTCCTTGCTAGGGCATAGCGTTTGCAGATGCCTACGTATCGTAGCAATAGGGTTCTAATGTTTCTTAGATCGCGATATCGCATCTCATCTTTATGTTTCGTGATAAGATATAATATTCATTGCGAAGTGTCATGTATACCTCGTATTCTATCCAAACGAATGTAAATGCAACACTTCCTTGCTAGGAAATAGCTTATTCAGAACTCTACGTATCGTAGCAATAGAGTTCTAATGCTTCTTAAAACGCGTTATCGCATCGCACTTCTATGATTCATGATAAGATATAATATTCATTGCGAAGTGATGTGTATACCTCGTATTCACTTCAAAAGAATGTAAATGCGACTATTCCTTGCTAGGGCATAGCGTTTGCAGATGCCTACGTATCGTAGCAATAGAGTTCTAATGCCTCTTAGATCGCGATATCGCATCTCATTTCTATGTTTCGTGATAAGTTATAATATTCATTCCGAAGTGTCATGTTAACCTCGAATTCATTTCAAAAGAATGTAAATGCGAATCTTCCTTGCTAGGAAATAGCGTCTGCAGGTGTCTACGCGTCGAGGCAATAGAGTTCTAATGCTTCTTAAAACGCGATATCGCATCTCACTTCTATGTTTCATGATAAGATATAATGTTCATTGCGAAGTGTCATGTATACCTCGTATTCACTTCAAAAGAATGTAAATGCGAATCTTCCTTGCTAGGAAATAGAGTTTGCAGATGTCTATCTATCGTAGCAATAGATTTCTAATGCTTCTCAAAACGCGATATCGCATCGCATTTCTATGTTTCGTGATAAGATATAATATTCACTGCGAGGTGTCATGTACACCTCGTATTCACTTCAAAAGAATGTAAATGCGACACTTCCTTGCCAGGAAATATCGTATTCAGATGTCTACGTATCGTAGCAATAGAGTTCTAATGCTACTTAAATCGCGATATCGCATCTCATTTATATGTTTCGTGATAAGATATAATATTCATTGCGAAGTGTCATGTATACATCGTATTCACTTCAAAAGAATGTAATTGCGACACTTCCATGTTAGGAAAAAGCGTTTGCAGATGTCTCCGCATCGAGGCCATAGAGTTATAATGCATCTTAGAACGCGATATCGCATCTCACTTCTATGATTCATGATAAGATATAATATTCATTGCGAAGTGTCATGTATACCTCGTATTCACTTCAAAAGAATGTAAATGCGACTATTCCTTGCTAGGAAATAGCGTTTGCAGATGCCTACGTATCATAGCAATAGAGTTCTAATGCTACATAGATCGCGATATCGCATCTCATTTCTATGTTTCGTGATAAGTTATAATATTCATTGCGAAGTGTCATGTATACATCGTATTCACATTAAAGAATGTAAATGCGACTATTCCTTGCTAGGGCCTAGCGTTTGCAGATGCCTACGAATCGTAGCAATAGATTTCTATTGCTGCTTAGATCGCGATATCGCATCTCATTTCTATGTTTCGTGATAGGTTATAATATTCATTCCGAAGTGTCATGTATACCTCGAATTCACTTCAAAGGAATCTAAATACGACATTCCCATGCTAGGAAATAGCCCTTGCAGATATCTCCGCATTGAGGCAATAGAGTCCTAATGCTTCTTAAGACGCGATATCGCATCTCACTTATATGTTACATGATAAGATATAATATTCATTGCGAAGTGTCATGTATACCTCGTATTCTCTCCAAACGAATGTAAATGCGACACTTCCTTGCTAGGAAATGGCGTATTCAGATGTCTACGTGTCGTAGCAATAGAGTTCTAATGCTACTTAAATCGCGATATCGCATCTCATTCCTATGTTTCGTGATAAGATATAATATTCACTGCGAGGTGTCATGTACACCTCGTATTCACTTCAAGAGAATGTAAATGCGACACTTCCTTGCTAGGAAATATCGTATTCAGATGTCTACGTATCGTAGCAATAGGGTTCTAATGCTACTTAAATCGCGATATCGCATCTCATTTCTATGTTTCGTGATAAGATATAATATTCATTGCGAATGGTTATGTATACCTTGTGTTGACTTCAAAAGAATGTAAATGCGACTATTGCTTGCTAGGAAATAGCGTTTGCAGATGTCTACGTATCGTAGCAATAGCGTTCTAATGCTACTTAAATCGCAATATGACACCTCATTTATATGTTTCGTGATAAGTTATAATATTCATTCCGAAGTGGCATGTAAACCTCGAATTCACTTCAAAAGAATGTAAATGCGACTATTGCTTGATAGGAAATAGCGTTTGCAGATGTCTACGTATCGTAAAAATAGAGTTCTAATGCTTCTCAAAACGCGATATCGCCTCTCATTTCTATGTCTCCTGATAAGATATAATATTCATTGCAAAGTGTCATGTACACCTCGTATTCACTTCAAAAGAATGTAAATGCGACACTTCCATGCTAGGAAATAGCGTCTGCAGATGTATACGCGACGAGGCAATAGAGTTCTAATGCTTCTTAAAACGCGATATCGCATCTCACTTCTATGTTTCATGATAAGATATAATTTTCATTGCGAAGTGTCATGTATACCTCATATTCACTTCAAAAGAATGTAAATGCGACTATTGCTTGCTAGGTAATAGCGTTTGCAGATGCCTACGTATCGTAGCAATAGGGTTCTAATGCTTCTTAGATCGCGATATCGCATCTCATTTCTATGTTTCGTGATAAATTATAATATTCATTCCGAAGTGTCATGTATACCTCGAATTCATTTCAAAAGAATGTAAATGCGACACTTCCATACTAGGAAATTGCGTTTGCAGATATCTCCGCATCAAGGCAATAGGGTTCTAATACTTCTTAAGACGCGATATCGCATCTCACTTTTATGTTACATGATAAGATATAATGTTCATTGCGAAGTGTTATGTATACCTCGTATTCACTTCAAAAGAATGTAAATGCGAATCTTCCTTGCTAGGAAATAGCGTCTGCAGATGTCTCCGCATCGAGGCCATAGAGTTCTAATGCTTCTTGAAACGCGATATCGCATCTCTCTTCTATGTTTCATGATAAGATATAATATTCATTGCAAAGTGTCATTTATACCTCGCATTCAGTCCAAACGAATGTAAATGCTACTATTCCTTGCTAGGAAATAGCGTTTGCAGATGCCTACGTATCATAGCAATAGAGTTCTAATGCTACTTAGATCGCGATATCGCATCTCATTTCTATGTTTCGTGATAAGTTATAATATTCATTCCGAAGTGTCATGTATACCTCGAATTCACCTCAAAGGAATATAAATGCGACATTTCCATGCTAGGAAATAGCCCCTGCAGATATCTCCGCATTGAGGCAATAGAGTCCTAATGCTTCTTAAAACGAGATGTCGCATTTCATTTCTATGTTTCGTGATAAGATATAGTACTCATTGCGAAGTGTCATGCATACCTCCTATTCACTCCAGACGAATGTAAATGCGACACTTCCTTGCTAGGAAATAGCGTCTGTAGATGTCTACGCATCGAGGCAATAGAGTTCTAATGCTTCTTAGAAGGCGGTATTGCATCCCATTTCTATGTTTCATTATAAGATATAATATTCATTGCGAAGTGTCATGTATACATCGTATTCACATTAAAGAATGTAAATGCGACTATTCCTTGCTAGGGCCTAGCGTTTGCAGATGCCTACGAATCGTAGCAATAGAGTTCTAATGCTGCTTAGATCGCGATATCGCATCTCATTTCTATGTTTCGTGATAGGTTATAATATTCATTCCGAAGTGTCATGTATACCTCGAATTCACTTCAAAGGAATCTAAATGCGACATTCCCATGCTAGGAAATAGCCCTTGCAGATATCTCCGCATTGAGGCAATAGAGTCCTAATGCTTCTTAAGACGCGATATCGCATCTCACTTATATGTTACATGATAAGATATAATGTTCATTGTGAAGTGTCATGTATACATCATATTCACTTCAAAAGAATGTAAATGCGACACTTCCATGCTAGCAAATAGCGTCTGCAGATGTCTACGCGTCGAGGCCATAAGTTTCTAATGCTTCTTAAAACGCGATATCGCATCTCACCTCTATGATTCATGATAAGATATAATATTCATTGCGAAGTGTCTTGTATACCTCGTATTCACTTCAAAAGAATGTAAATGCGACTTCTCCTTGCTAGGAAATAGCGTACTCAGATGTCTACGTGTCGTAGCAATAGAGTTCTAATGCTACTTAAATCGCGATATCGCATCTCATTCCTATGTTTCGTGATAAGATATAATATTCACTGCGAGGTGTCATGTACACCTCGTATTCACTTCAAAAGAATGTAAATGCGACACTTCCTTGCTAGGAAATATCGTATTCAGATGTCTACGTATCGTAGCAATAGGGTTCTAATGCTACTTAAATCGCGATATCGCATCTCATTTCTATGTTTCGTGATAAGATATAATATTCATTGCGAATGGTCATGTATACCTTGTGTTCACTTCAAAGGAATGTAAATGCGACTATTGCTTGCTAGGAAATAGCGTTTGCAGATGTCTACGTATCGTAGCAATAGCGTTCTAATGCTACTTAAATCGCAATATGACACGTCATTTATATGTTTCGTGATAAGATATAATATTCATTGCGAAGTGTCATGTATACATCGTATTCACTTCAAAAGAATGTAAGTGCGACACTTCCATGCTAGGAAAAAGCGTTTGCAGATGTCTCCGCATCGAGGCCATAGAGTTCTAATGCATCTTAGAACGCGATATCGCATCTCTCTTCTATGCTTCATGATAAGATATAATATTCATTGCGAGGTGTCATGTACACCTCGTATTCACTTCAGAAGAATGTAAATGCGACACATCCTTGCTAGGAAATAGCGTATTCAGATGTCTACGTATCGTAGCAATAGTGTTCTAATGCATCTCAAAACGCGATATCGCATCTCATTTCTATGCTTCATGATAAGATATAATATTCATTGCGAAGTGTCATGTCTACCTCGTATTCACTTCAAGAGAATGTAAGTGCGACACTTCCGTGCTAGGAAATGGAGTTTGCAGAAGTCTCCGCATCGAGGCCATAGACTTCTAACGCTTCTTAAAACGCGATATCTCATCTCATTTCTATGTTTTATGATAAGATATAATATCCATTCCGATGAGTCATGTATACCTCGTATTCACTTCAACTGAATGTAAATGCGACACTCCATTGCTTGGAAGTAGCATTTGCAGATGTCTACATTTCGTAGCAATAGAGTTCTAACGCTTCTTAAAACGCGATATCGCATCTCATTTCTATGTTTGATGATAAGATATAATATTTATTGCGAAGTGTCGCGTATACCTCATATTCACATCAAAAGAATGTAAATGCGACTATACCTTGCTAGGGCATAGCGTTTGCAGATGCCTACATATCCTAGCAATAGAGTTCTAATGCTTCTTAGATCGCGATATCGCATCTCACTTCTATGTTTCGTGATAAGTTATAATATTCATTCCGAAGTGGCATGTAAACCTCGAATTCACTTCAAAAGAATGTAAATGCGACTATTGCTTGCTAGGAAATAGCGTTTGCAGATGTCTACGTATCGTAAAAATAGAGTTCTAATGCTTCTCAAAACGCGATATCGCCTCTCATTTCTATGTCTCCTGATAAGATATAATATTCATCGCAAAGTGTCATGTACACCTCGTATTCACTTCAAAAGAATGTAAATGCGACACTTCCATGCTACGAAATAGCGTTTGCAGATGTCACCGCATCGAGGCCATAGAGTTCTAATGCTTCTTACAACGGGATATCGCATCTCTCTTCTATGTTTCGTGATCAAATATAATATTCATTGCGAAGTGTCATGTATACCTCGTATTCTCTCCAATCGAATGTAAATGCGACACTTCCTTGCTAGGAAATAGAGTATTCAGGTGTCTACGTATCGATGCCATAGAGTTCTAATGCTTCTTAAAACGCGATATCGCATCTCTCTTCTATGTTTCATGGTAAGATATAATATTCATTGCGAAGTGTCATGTATACCTCGTATTCACTTCAAAAGAATGTAAATGCGACTATTCCATGCTAGGAAATAGCGTTTGCAGATGCCTACGTATCGTAGCAATAGAGTTCTAATGCTACTTAAATCGCGATATCGCATCTCATTTCTATGTTTCGTGATAAGATATAATATTCATTGCGAAGTGTCATGTATACATCGTATTCACTTCAAAAGAATGTAAGTGCGACACTTCCATGCTAGGAGAAAGCGTTTGCAGATGTATCCGCATCGAGGCCATAAAGTTCTAATGCATCTTAGAACGCGATATCGCATCTCTCTTCTATGTTTCATGATAAGATATAATATTCATTGCGAAGTGTCATGTATACCTCGTATTCACTCCAAAAGAATGTAAATGCGACAATTAATTGCTAGGAAATAGCGTTTGCAGATGCCTACGTATCGTAGCAATAGAGTTCTAATGCTGCTTAGATCGCGATATCGCATCTCTTTTTTATGTTTCGTTATAAGTTATAATATTCATTCCGAAGTGTCATGTATACCTCGAATTCACTTCAAGGGTATCTAAGTGCGACATTTCCATGCTAGGAAATAGCGTCTGCAGATGTCTCCTCATCGGGGCCATAGAGTTCTAATGCTTCTTGAAACGCGATATCGCATCTCATTTCTATGTTTCGTGATAAGATATAATATTCATTGCGAAGTGTCGTGTACACCTCGTATTCACTTCAAAAGAATGAAAATGCGACTATTGCTTGCTAGGAAATAGCGCTTGCAGATGTCTACGTATCGTAGCAATATTGTTGTAATGCTACTTAAAACGCGATATCGCATCACACTTCTATGATTCGTGATAAGATATAATGTTCTTTGCGAAGTGTCATGTATACTTCGTATTCTCTTCAAAAGAATGTGAATGCGAATCTTCTTTTCTCGGAAATAGCGTTTGCAGATGTCTACGTATCGTAGCAATAGAGTTCTAATACTTCTCAAAACGCGATATCGCATCTCATTTCTATGTTTCCTGATAAGATATAATATTCATTGCGAAGTGTCATGTACATCTCGTATTCATTTCAAAAGAATGTAAATGCGACACTTCCATGCTAGGAAATAGCGTCTGCAGATGTCTACGCGTCGAGGCAATAGAGTTCTAATGCTTTTTAAAACGCGATATCGCATCTCACTTCTATGTTTCATGATAAGATGTAATATTCATTGCGAAGTGTCATGTATACCTCGTATTCACTTCAAAAGAATGACAATGCGACTATTGCTTGCTAGGAAATAGCGTTTGCAGATGTCTACGTATCGTGGCAATAGAGTTCTAATGCTTCTTAAAACGCGATATCGCATCTCACTTCTATGTTTCATGATAAGATATAATATTCGTTGCGAAGTGTCATGTATACCTCGTATTCACTCCAAACGAATGTCAATGCGACACTTCCTTGCTAGGAAATAGCGTTTGCAGATGTCTACGTATCGTAGCAATAGAGTTCTAATGCTTCTCAAAACGCGATATCGCATCTCATTTCTATGCTTCATGATAAGGTATAATATTCATTGCGAAGTGTCATGTATACCTCGTATTCACTCCAAACGAATGTCAATGCGACACTTCCTTGCTAGGAAATAGCGTATTCAGATGTCTACGTATCGTACGAATAGAGTTCTAATGCTACTTAAATCGCGATATCGCATCTCATTTACATGTTTCGTGATAAGATATAATATTCATCGCGAAGTGTCATGTATACCTCGTATTCACTTCAAAAGAATGTAAATGTGACTATTGCTTGCTAGGAAATGGCGTTTGCAGATGTCTACGTATCGTAGCAATAGAGATCTAATGCTACTCAAAACTCCATATCGCATCTCATTTCTATGCTTCATGATAAGATATAATATTCATTGCGAAGTGTCATGTATACGTCGTATTCACTTCAAAAGAATGTAAGTGCGACTATTGCTTGCTAGGAAATAGCGTTTGCAGATGTCTACGTATCGTAGCAATAGAGTTCTAATGCTACTTAAATCGCGATATCGAATTTCATTTCTATTTTTCATGATAAGATATAATATTCATTGCGAAGTGTCACGTATACCTCGTACTCACTTCAAAAGAATGTAAATGCAACACTTCCTTGCTAGGAAATAGCGTTTGCAGATGTCTACGTATCGAAACAATAGAGTTCTAATGCTTCTTAAAACGAAATGTCGCATCTCATTCCTACGTTTCAAGATAAGATATAATATTCATTGCGAAGTGTCATGTATACCTCGTATTGACTTCAAAAGAATGTAAATGCGACTATTGCTTGCTAGTAAATAGCGTTTGCAGATGTCTCCGCCTCGAGGCCATAGCGTAGGAATGCTTCTTAAAACACGATATCGCATCTCTCTTCTATGTTTCATGATAAGATATAATATTCATTGCGAAGTGTCATGTATACCTCGTATTCACTTCAAAAGAATGTAAATGCGAATCTTTCTTGTTCGGAAATAGCGTTTGCAGATGTCTACGTATCGTAGCAATAGAGTTCTAATGCTTCTCAAAACGCGATATCGCATCTCATTTCTATGCTTCATGATAAGATATAATATTCATTGCGAAGTGTCATGTATACCTCCTATTCACTCCAAACGAATGTCAATGCGACACTTCCTTGCTAGGAAATAGCGTATTCGGATGTCTACGTATCGTAGCAATAGAGTTCTAATGCTACTTAAATCGCGATATCGCATCTCATTTATATGTTTCGTGATAAGATATAATATTCATCGCGAAGTGTCATGTATACCTCGTATTCACTCCAAACGAATGTAAATGCGACACTTCCTTGCTAGGAAATAGCGTATTAAGATGTCTACGTATCGTAGCAATAGAGTTCTAATGCTGCTGAACTCGCGATATCGCATCTCATTTCTATGTTTCGTGATAAGATGTAGTATTCATTGCGAAGTGTCATGTACACCTCGTATCGAGTTCAAAAGAATGTAAATGCTACACTTCCTTGCTGGGAAATAGCGTATTCAGATGTCTACGTATCGTAGCAATAGAGTTCTAATGCTACTTAAATCGCGATATCGCATCTCTTTTCTATATTTCGTGATAAGATATAATTTTCATTGCGAAGTGTCATGTATACCTCGTATTCACTTCATAAGAATGTAAATGCGACTATTGCTTGCTAGGAAATAGCGTTTGCACATGTCTACGTATCGTAACAATAGAGTTCTAATGCTACTTAAATCGCGATATCGCATCTCATTTATATGTTTCGTGATAACATATAATATTCATTGCGAAGTGTCATGTATACCTCGTATTCACTTCAAAAGAATGTAAATGCGACGTTTCCATCCTTGGGAATATCGTTTGCAGATATCTACTTATCGTAGCAAAAGTGTGCTAATGCTTCTTAAAACGCGATATCGCACCTCACTTCTATGTTTCATGATAAGATATAATATTCATTGCGACGTGTCATGCATACCTCCTATTCACTTCAAAAGAATGTAAATGCGACTATTCCTTGCTAGAAAATAGCGTTTGCAGATGCCTACGTATCGTAGCAATAGAGTTCTAATGCTTCTTAGATCGCGATATAGCATCTCATTTCTGTGTTTCGTGATAAGATATAATGTTCTTTGCGAAGTGTCATGTATACCTCGTATTCACTTCAAAAGAATGGAAATGCGAATCTTCCTTGCTAGGAAATAGCGTTTGCAGATGCCTACGTATCGTAGCAATAGAGTTCTAATGCTTCTTAGATCGCGATATCCCATCTCATTTATATGTTTCGTGATAAGTTATAATATTCATTCCGAAGTGACATGTGTACCTCGAATTCACTTCAAGCGAATGTAAATGCGACACTTCCATGCAAGGAAATAGCGTTTGCAGGTATCTCCGCATCGAGGCAATCGGGATCTAATGCTTCTTAAAACGCTATATCGCATCTCACTTCTATGTTACATGGTAAGATATAATGTTCATTGCGAAGTGTCATGTATACCTCGTATTCACTTCAAAAGAATGTAAATGCGAATCTTCCTTTCTAGGAAATAGCGTTTGCAGATGTCTACGTATCGTAGCAATGGAGTTCTAATGCTTCTTAAAACGCGATACCGCATCTCACTTCTATGTTTCATGATAAGATATAATATTCATTGCGAAGTGTCACGTATACCTCGTGTTCACTTCAAAAGAATGTAAATCCGTCTATTCCTTGCTAGGGCATAGCGTTTGCAGGTGCCTACGTATCGTAGCAATAGTGTTCTAATGCTTCTAGGATCGCGATATCGCATCTCATATCTATGATTCGTGATAAGTTAGAATACTCATTCCGAACTGTCATGTATGCCTCGAATTCACATAAAAAGAATGTAAATGCGACACTTCCATGCTAGGAAATAGCGTTTGCTGATATCTCCGCATCGAGGCAATAGGGTTCTAATGCTTCTTAAAACGCGATATCGCATCTCTCTTCTATGTTTCGTGATAAGATATAATATTCATTGCGAAGTGTCGTGTATACCTCGTATTCACTTCAAAAGAATGTAAGTGCGACACCTGCATGCTAGGAAATAGCGTTTGCAGATGTCTCGGCATCGAGGCCATAGAGTTCTAATGCTTCTTAAAACGCGATATCGCATCTCTCTTCTATGTTTCATGATAAGATATAATATTCATTGCGAAGTGTCATGTATACGTAGTATTCACTTCAAAAGAATGTAAGTGCGACTATTGCTTGCTAGGAAATAGCGTTTGCAGATGTCTACGTATCGTAGCAATAGAGTTCTAATGCTTCTTAAAACGAAATGTCGCATCTCATTCCTACGTTTCATGATAAGATATAATATTCATTGCGAAGTGTCATGTATACCTCGTATTGACTTCAAAAGAATGTAAATGCGACTATTGCTTGCTAGTAAATAGCGTTTGCAGATGTCTCCGCCTCGAGGCCATAGCGTTGGAATGCTTCTTAAAACACGATATCGCATCTCTCTTCTATGTTTCATGATAAGATATAATATTCATTGCGAAGTGTCATGTATACCTCGTATTCACTTCAAAAGAATGTAAATGCGAATCTTTCTTGTTCGGAAATAGCGTTTGCAGATGTCTACGTATCGTAGCAATAGAGTTCTAATGCTTCTCAAAACGCGAATACGCATCTCATTTCTATGCTTCATGATAAGATATAATATTCATTGCGAAGTGTCATGTATACCTCGTATTCACTTCAAAAGAATGTAAGTGCAACACTTCCATGCTAGGAAATAGCGTTTGCAGAGGTCTCCGCATCGAGGCCATAGAGTTCCAAAGCTTCTTAAAACGCAATATCGCATCTCTCTTCTATGTTTCATGATAAGATATAATATTCATTGCGAAGTGTCATGTATACCTCGTATTCTCTCCAAACGATTGTAAATGCGACACTTCCTTGCAAGGAAATGGCGTTTTCAGATGTCTACGTATCGTAGCAATAGATTTCTAATGCTTCTTAAAACGCGATATCGCATCTCTCTTCTATGTATACCTCGTATTCACTTCAAAAGAATGTAAATGCGACTATCCCTTGCTATGAAATAGCGTTTGCGGATGTCTACGTATCGTAGCAATAGAGTTCTAATACTGGTTAAAACGCGATATCGCATCTCACTTCTATGTTTCATGATAAGGTATAATATTCATTGCGAAGTGTCACTTATACCTCGTATTCACTTCAAATGAATGTAAATGCGACACTTCCTTTCTAGGAAATAGCGTTTGCAGATCTCTTCGTATCGTAGCAATAGCGTTCTGACACTTCTTAAAACGCGATATCACATCTCATATCTATGTTTCATGATAAGATATAATATTCCTTGTGGAGTGTTATGTAAACCTCGCATTCACTTCAAAAGAATGTAAATGCGACACTTCCATGCCTGAAAATAGAGTATCCAGATGTCTACGTATCGTAGCAATAGAGTCCTAATGCTTGTTAAAACGCGATATCGCATTTCACGTCTATGTTTCATGATAAGCTATAATATTCATTGCGAAGTGTCATGTATATCTCGTCTACACTTCAAATGAGTGTAAATGCGACACGTCCTTTGCTAGGAAATAACGTTTGCAGATGTCTACGTATCGTAGCAATAGAGTTCTAAAGCTTCTTAAAACGCGATATCGCATCACATTTCTATGCTTCGTGATAAGATATAATATTCATTGCGAAGTGTTTTGTATTCCTCGTCTACACTTCAAACGAATGTAAATGGGACACTTCCTTCCTCGTAAATAGCGTTTGCAGATGTTTACGTATCGATGCAATAGAGTTCCAATGCTTCTTAAAACGAAATATCGCATCTCATTTATATGATACGTGATAAGGTATAATATTAATTGTGGAATGTTATGTATACTTCGCATTCACTTCAAAAGAATGCAAGTGCGACACTTCCTTCCCTGGAAATAGTGTTTGCTGATGTCTACGTATCGTAGCAATAGAGTTCTAATGCTTCTTAAAACAAGATATCGCTTCTTATTTCTATGTTTCATGATAAGGTATAATATTCATTGGGAAGTGTCGTGTATACCTCGTATTCACTACAAGGGAATGTAAATGCGACTCTTCCATGTTTGGAAATAGATTTTCCAGATGTCTACGTATCGTAGCAATAGAGTCCTAATGCTTGTCAAAACGCGATATCACATCACAGGTCTATGTTTCATGATAAGCTATAATATTCATTGCGAAGTGTCATATATACCTCGCATACACTTCAAATGAATGTAAATGCGACACGTCCTTTGCTAGGAAATAACGTTTGCAGATGTCTACGTATCGAAGCAATAGGGTTCTAATGCTTCTTAAATCGCGATATCCCATATCATTTCTATGTTTCGTGGTAAGATATAATATTAATTGTGGAATGTTATGTATACCTCGTATTCACTTCAAAAGAATTTAAGTGCGACACTTCCTTCCTTGGAAACAGTGTTTGCAAATGTCTACGTATCGTGGCAATAGAGTTCTAATGCTTCATAAAACGTGATATCGCTTCAAAACAATGTAAATGCCACACTTCTTTGCTAGGAACTAGCGATTCCAGATGTCTACGTATCGAAGCAATAGAGTCCTAACGCTTCTTTAAACGCGATATCGCATCTTAATTCTATGGTTCATGATAAGTTATAATAGTCATTGCGAAGTGTTATGTATACCTGGTCTACACTTCCAAGGAATGTAAATGCCACACACCCTTGGTAGGAAATGCGTTTCCAGATGTCTACGTATCGAAGCAATGTATTTCTATTGCTTCTTAAAACGCGATATCGGATCTTATTTCTATGTTTCATGATAAGATATAATATTCATTGCGAAGTGTTATGTATACCTCGTCTACACTTCAAAAGATTGTAAATGCCACACATCCTTGCTAGGAAATGCGTTTCCAGATATCTCCGTATCGAAGCACTAGCATCTCATTTCTGTGTTTCATGATAAGATATAATATTCATTGCGAAGTGTTATGTATTCCTCGTCTACAGTGCAAAAGAATGCAAGTGCCACACTTCTTGTCTAGGAAATTGCGTTTCTAGATTTCTACGCATCGAAGCAATAGATTTCTAACTCTTTATAAAACGCGATATCGCATATCAGTTCTAAGTCACATGATAAGATGTAATTTCAGTGCAACGCGTTATGTATATCTCCTCTACACTTCAAATGAATGTAAATGCATCACTTCCTTGCTACGGAATTTCGTTTCTATATCTGGAGGTTTAGAAGCAATAGAATTCTAATGCTTCGTAAAACGCGGCTGACCATCTTACTTCTATATTTCATGATAAGATGTAATATTCATAGCATCGCGTTATGTTTATCTGCTTCTGCACATGAATTGAGTGTGAACCCTACACTTTCTTGCCCGGGGATAGCGTTTCTAGATGTCCAGGCGCCGAAGCATTTAATTTGTCATGCTTCATGCACCTCAATATCGCATTTCATATAAACAGTTCAAAGTAAGTTAGAAGGTTGTAAAGCTCTATGCATCGCATTATGCTTATCTGCTTTTGTGCTTTATAATGCTCTGGGATGTGAGAAGGTCCTCAACCATCCTTAACCCCCTAAAGAGAAGACAAAGGTCCAGCGGCCCTGCAGGTGGGCCATGAGAGCGCGGCGCGCGAGGCCCTACGCGATTTAAATGATCAGGAGGATCCCCTCAGGGACACCCAAGGGGGCGATAAGAGGAAATCGCCGAAATCCACTGATCGATGGTCTCGAACAATACCGAAGCCTACAGCCCACTCCACCAAGGAGCCCCGAGGAGGATGCAGGAGACCCGAGGACCACCAGCGAATTCAAGGAACCGGAAGAAGAGAACGTGAGAGCTTATTCGCTTAAGCGTCCCATTTCTTGTGTCGCATATTGTATATTGTATCTTATATCGTGAAGCGAGTTATGATACCCGGTAATTTGCGGCGTGTTGCGTAGTTTCCCGTAGCCCTTGTTAGTTAAACCCATGTCGAGACCATAAATAAACATGCCGTGACTTCAGTATCTCGCGACCTGAGTGTGTGTACTTGGCTAGGCGTAGTCGAGAGGAGGAGCATTTCGAAGTTTCAAGGATTGTTCCGCCCCAGGGTTCCCGGGGTCGTGTAGTCTATCCCTTTGCTACTTTCTGAGCAGCTGGCGCCCAAGAAAAGTTGTACGTGAGCGGATACCTTGGAACGATAGATCGCTTTAGATTAAAGTACGTTTTACACCTTAAAGCATTTAGATAATTAACCCCTTCGAGCTTCCCTGACTTACTATATATAGGTTTCCGTCACAACTAATAGGAACCATCACTTTACATAGATATATAGAACACACATAGTTTTAAACGTAGAATTGAGAATTTGAGAACTTACTTTGAAACGTTAGTAGTGAGAAATTCCATCGGATTTCATAGAAATTCAGAACTTACTTGCTATGAAACATAAGCAGATAAGATCCATCGCGTTGCTTAGAACTTTAGAACTTGCTTACTTCAACAAAGATTTCTATTGGCTTCGTCCGTTCTTTTAGAAGAGTTTTTGTTAAACCACATACTTTTCACGCTTCTGATATCTTTGAAAGTTCGCGAGATGTAATCGTTTAAGTTTTAAAATGATTACTTAGTGTGGATTATTGTTTAGTAACTCGCTCATAAACGAGTCTGCATAGGATTTAATCCATAAGTTTTTAAGCCTGCAATTTATGCAGTTATTTGTTATTCACTTATTGCTCAAACGACAAAGATTCTGACCACTTCAAAATGGTTGACTTTCATCAATTTTCTTAAAAATTGAAATACTGCCCAACTGCTTGCATTAAAGACTGTAATTAAAGCTTTCGAAACATTTTACCTCTTATAGATGAATTCTGGAATTGAAATTGAATGTTTGACTTTTCTAGCTCCTGTTTAGACATCTTTCTATTGGAATGTTCAAGTATTTTTCATATTCGTAATTATTAAAAATGTTTTACTTGATTCTTTTATTTAATATTTAGAATTTTCTGAGAAATATTTTTTATCGTAATGAACTATATAATTGCAATTATAATTCTTTATGAAGTAATAATAACAGAAAGGTATGTATCCATTCTTGTAGTTTTGTAAAGAGTATTTAATCGTACTATCTAAAATGAAACATTGAGATCTGTTTACAATCTAATGGAATTTAATTACCTTTTGATTCAAATTCACAATGATAATCTTCCATAGTTCAACAATTTTGTGAGCTGTCCTCAGGAATCCGCAGCTCAGTACTTATAAAATGAACGACACAAAGAGCAGCCTAACCAAACGTATTCGAACCGATTTTTCAATACTAATCTTATCATGTTTAACTTATGCTGCAAACTATTGAAATGCCCTTCGAAAAATGTTTATTCACAGTGAAGTAAACGGTAAGTATTACGCCTTCCACCACTGTTTACAATACGTATGTTTCATTTACTATCAAAACCGTGAGTATTATCGCCTTTCTTTACTTTTTGTAACCTTCAATGCCTTCATGTTACAGATCGTTAAACTTGCTTTAAAATGCTCTATCGTATTACGGAAGAATGGACATACCAATTCATTTTAAAAAATGAAGGTAACCTTCATATGTCCAACATAACTCCACTTACAAGAAAACTATTTTCATCAACGGATGGCCCCTTTGTACTATGCAATTTTATATTAGCAAAAACTTCTATGAAACTTATAGTTTCGTGGATATCTGAGGTGCTAATTATTACTGCCCCACCCTGTATATTGTTATGGATGTGTCCAACAAGGCAACGATGGACAGAGTTAAATTTAATATTATGATGTTTATTATTTTACTTATAGTATATTTGTTTTTCTGGAATTTTGCCAAAAAACAATGTTCACGATGTCGACAGATATTTGCCTTAGAATTACAAGAGCCAACAATTTCGAAAGTAGAATATTACTTTACTTCGCTAACCGAATCATTGCGAACGTTAAGTAAAGTGCGTGCCTTTCAAAACAGTCAGATGCAAATTACGATACAACGTTTCCAAGAAATGGTACGTGCCACTGTTTTTTAATTTCCGTTTATTTAATCAAATGACATTTAATTGAAATATCCGCAAAATTTGAGGACAAAAAGTTATTGTAATTTTACGCAACATATATGATGGTGATAAAGGATAAGTATACGGAACTGAAAATGGAAAGTAGCGAGAAGAAAAAGAAACTGATGGAGGTACAAAATAGATTGATACATCCGTCAAATGATGATTCTAGGTTAATAAAATCTGTTAATTAAAGAACTATTGCAAAAATCAAGTATAATCAATATTACTTCTGCTCAAAGGCTATAATAGAATTGGACCGAAATGGGTACAAAACAGGCAATTATATCTATACGTTCTATTCTATGCAAAGGCAAATATTTCAAAGAGAAAAGATGTGTTACTTACAAATTACTTATGTTCCTAGATATCTCACTAATTCAGGCTTCTTGTCTTGCAGAACTTATCATTCATGTAACATGTAAAGGGGTCGAAGAATAGTAAAAGATTTTTATATTTCATAGCCTCACTTGATACGTCGATTGGATCACGTAAAATATCGGACATTAATTGCATCTACATCTTCAGACCTTAAATATATAATTGCAACAACATATTTAATAGCGTTTTAATAACATTTTTCTAATTGTTTATATCTATGTCTAATAAATATAAATTAATCGAATAAGTTGCTTTACCAAAGAATAAAAGTACCTGAGGCTTACAAATCGGAGCATTACATAACAAACGTGCATCACATATATAATATTACATGTAACAAAAGATGAAGACCAAAAAGATCGTACATAAGTTGAATACACAATGCGGTCATAGAGATACAGAAACGGCAAAAATTCCAAACAATAATTTAAAAAATTCAAAAAGGGGGGAGTGAAAATCCATCTCCTTGACGATGATAAGGAACAAGTTTGCCTCATGCACTACAATATCCCAAACAGCCAGCGATTGGCACGCCAATGACAACGGATGGAACGAATTCCGTGACAGAACTGTGCTAACAAAGTGCTCCTACTCAGCTTTCGAAATGGCATACTGTTAGTACTGGGGCGGCATTCGTATCACGGCACTATTAAAGCACCGAGATATAGCACACGGGCTACACGGCCGTGACAATGACACTATCAGCTCACCATAGCTACACGCGTGGTTGTGGCGTAGGCTGACATTTACTAATGGGGTAGCTGTTTCCATAAAAATTATAAGCAAATATGAAAAATGACTAAACTGTGCAATTTATTTATTTTGATTCCAAAATAGATACACCGGCACAAAACAAAGATATCAGTTTATCAGATTAGTGCATTATTTGGAATTGAGTTTGAACACATAGCTACTTAATCGCAAATTTGTATGTACTGTGACGTGGTGACATCACAAGGCTCGCTCACCCTCCCCCCCTGCTTCGGTTAGACTAGCTCGCAGATCACCACCCATGCGAGAAGCGCGACACGGACCATGGCGATAGCTGTATTTGCGAGGAGCGTGATATACACGATGGTAGAACCTCCCCCCCCCCCCCCCCCGTTCGTTTCTTTCTCTCCGGTCGACGGATAAGACTGGCGAGCTGATGGAAGAAGCGACCCATAAGACGCCTCTTCGGCGGATAATAAGACCGCAGGTTCGCGGAAGGGCTGTGCGCCGAGGTAGCGCGACGGGCTCGACGGTGGAGGAGTCGGGAAGTGAGCAAGAAGAGACCCTGAAGCCCGAGGGATACGATCCAGAGCTCTGCAACGATAAGACCGCTGCCATAGTCCATGGAGACAAACAGGATGGTTCTCGGGTGTGAGAAGGACCTCTACCCCTCCCCTGAGCCCATGGAGAGGAAAACTCAAGATGCGCAGCGGAATTGCAGGTGAGCCGTGGAAAGCGCGGCGCGCGACACGCGCCGCAGTTCAAATAATCCAGAGGACCCCCTCTAGACACACCAGAGGGGGCGATCAGGGAAGATCGCCGAAATCCACCGATCGATGCCCCGAACAATACCGAAGCGTATGGCCCTACCCCATCAAGGAGCCCTAAGGAGGATCTAAGGGGATCCGAAGACCCCCAGCAAACCTATATAATGAGCTAGCCAGCACGAAGACAGCCTCTTATTCTTCTGAACGACATAGCGACTACTTAGCGAGCAACCGAGCAAGCGATTATACGGAGCGATTCGGAGGAGAGAGAGAGAGAGAGAGAGAGAGAGGGGTAGACGGACTGAACGAGATCCATACTTGTTGGAAACGAGAACGTGAGTCCTTATACGCTAAAGCGTCCCATTTGTTCCCTGCCGCAATTGTGATATCGCGTATTGTAATTTGTATTGTATAACGGGTGGTGATCCCCGGTCATTCGCGGCGTGTCGTATACCCTTTTGTAATACCGCGTCGAGGCAATCTAGAAAGAAGCCGTGAGTTCAGTATCCCGCGACCCTAATTTGCGCACTCGGCTAGAAGCAGTCGAGCGAAAGAGTATTTCGAAATTTCGAGGGTTATCTTGCACCGGGTTTCCCCGGGTTGCGTGGTTCATTAGTTTTTGCTACTTCTTGAGTAGCTGGCGCCCAAAAAGTCCCAGCCTCGCAGCTTCGAAATACTTGCTGGATAGGAAATTTATTGCTCTGTACTTCGCGTTGCCGAAGCACGCGGATATTCTGTACCCCGATATAACCCCGGACTAAACTTCTGGATACCCCGTTATTATTGGTTCTATATACCCTTTTCTTGCGGATTGTAACGGGAAAAACCGTCACAGTACATAATTATACATGACTGCATAAAAAGGATGTCATATACTTTTATAATCAATGCGATATAAGAATATAAAACGATGAACTATCCACTCCCATCAGGAGTAAAAACAATGTTTGGTACGCAAAGTTCATTGCAAAATATAATCAAGCAGTTAATATATCAAATCGCTGCACACAATAAATCACTGAATGTATAATGATATGAATAGTAAGAAAAACATATTTACCTGTTAGATGTTTATAAATTCAAATTTAAAAGTCCAAGTCACATTTAATATATTATTGTTTAACAAGGTGATTTAATGTTGTTTCAAATAGGCGTGCAGAACTAGCTCGTACTTCTGTCAATGTAATTTCATTCGGAAAATACAAAGGATAAGATTTTATATATTCTCCAATATATAACATATATAAATCAACGGATGCTAGAGAGAACACTCGATCTCGGTGTAACGAGACCGGGGCGTCATCCTGCAGTAATCGTATAACGCCTGTTTCGAGGTGGTGTAGAGAGTAAATGTGGAGGGTGAAAAGCATAAAATAACAACAATGTAACTAAAGAGAAAGAGAAAGAGAATATGTGGAAGCATTGCATTTATTAAGAGGAAATACTAGAAATATCAAACAACAGATTATATACCATACTGTAAGGGTAAGGTACAACGAAATAGACGATATCGTGAGAAAAACTAAAAAAATCGAGAAACTTAAAAAGAAAATAATAATTTAGATTGAGCGAATCAATATCACTGATCCCGGCAAGCTTAATGGAAAACGCATAACGATGAATCGGTTAGAGTATAAGATAGATATTGGTCGCGGTTTGAGTGACCCTGGGAATCCTTTGCCCGCATCAGGACAGGCAGTAGGATGGTGGAGAGCCTGCCCTCCTGTTGCTTGGATCTATAGAATTCACATTCTATTGTAGAGTAGAAGCAGATAATTATAATGCTTTTCACAGAAGATTACAGCTTACTTAATTCGAAACGTTGAAATGAGATGAGTCATGGCATTGTATAATGCATCAGTACTCTATTGTCTCGACATGTAGACACTACGAAGGGCAATCCTGTTGCATGGAGCTGTAGAATTTACATTCTTATGAAGCTTTAAAGCAGATAAGCATAGAGCTATGCATAAGAGATTACAGCATTCTTACTTTGGAACGATGAAATGGGATGCGCCAGCGCATTGCATGGAGAATTCTAGCTCGATTGCTTTAACAGACAGACACTACGAAGCGCCATGCCGTTGCATGGAATTATATAGTTCACATTCTATTGAAGACCTCTAACAGTTAAGCACAATGTTATGGACATATGATTACAGATTCTTTGCATTGAAACGTTGAAATGAGATGCGACATCGCGCTGCATGAAGTATTAGAAATGTCTTGCTTGGACACGTAGAGATCTGGAAACGATATTCTGTTGCAAGTAAGTATAGGATTCACATCCTTCTAAGGTCTAGATGCAGACAAATGTAACATATTGCATAGAACATTGCAATTTACCATGAATCATTGAAATGACGTGCGACATCGTGTTGAATGAAGCATTAGAACTCTATTGCTCCGATAAGTAAACAAATGGAAACTCTATTTCCGAGCAAGGAAGTGTGGCATTTACATTCTTTTGAAGTGTAGACGAGGTCTAACATAACACTTCGAATTGAATATTCTATCTTATCATGAAACATAGAAATGAGATGCTATAACGCGTTTTAAGAAGCGTTAGAACTCTATTGCTTCGATAGGCAGACATCTGGAATCGCTCATCCTAGCAAGGAAGTGTGGTATTTACATTCTTTTGAAGTGTAGACGAGGTATACATATCACTTCGCAATGAATACTATATCGTATCGTAAACATAGAAATGATATGCGATATCGCGTTTTAAGAAGCCCTAGATCTCTATTGCTTCGATACGTAGGTATCTCGATACGCTATTTGCAAGCAAGGAAGTGTGGCACTTACACTCTTCCGAAGTCTAGACAAGGTGTACATAATCCTTTCCAATGAATATTATATCTTATCATGGAAAATTGAAATGGGGTGCGATATCGCGTTTAAAGATTTAGAGCCTTATTGCTACGATACGTAGACATCTGGAAACGCTGTTTAGACATCTGGAAACGCTGTTTCCAAGCAAAGAAGTGTGGCTTTTACATTCTTTTGAAGTGTAGACGAGGTACACATAACACTTCGCAATGACTATAATATCTTATCATGAAACATAGAAATCAGATGCGATATCGCGTTTTAAGGAGCTTTAGAACTCTATTGCTTCAATACGTTGATATCTGGAAAACCTATTTCCCAGCAAAGAAGAGTGGCAGTTACATTCTTTTGAAGGGTAGACGAGGCATACGTAACACTTCGCAATGAATATTATATCTTAGCGTGAAACATAGAAACGAGATGGGATATCGCGTTCTAAGAAGCATTAGAACTCTATTGCTTCGATACGTAGACATCTGGAAACGCTATTCCCTAGCAAGGACGTGTGGCGTTTGCACTCTATTGAAGTGTAGACGAGGTACACATAACACATCGCAATGAATATTAAAACCTATCACAAACATAGAAATGAGATGCGATTTTGCGTTTTATGAAGAACTAGAACACTATTGCTTCGTTAGGTAGATATCTAGAAACGCTATTTCCTAGCAAGGAAGTGTTGCAATTACACTCTTTTGAAGTGTAGACAAGATACACATAACACTTTGCAATGAATATTTTAGCGTATCATAAAACATAGAAATGAGATACGATATCGCGTTTCAAGAAGCATTAGAACTCCACTGCTTCGATAGGTAGAGATCTGGAAACGCTATTTCCTAGGATGAAAGTGTATCATTTATATTCCTTTGAAGTGTAGACGAGATATACGTAACACTTCGGAACGAATTCTATATCATTTCATGAAGCATAGAAATCTGAAGCGATATCGCGTATCAAGAAACATTGGAACTCCATTGCTTCGATACGTAGGCATCTGGAAACGCTATTTCCTAGCAAGGAAGTGTGGCATTTATGTTCATTTGAAGTGTAGACGAGGTATACATAACACTTCGCAATGGATATTATATCTTATCATTATACATAGAAATGAGATGCGATATTGCGGTTAAGGAAGGGATAGAACTCTATTGCTTCGATACGTAGTCATCTGGAAGCGCATTTCCGATCAGAGACGTGTGGCATTTACATTTTTTTGAGGTGTAGACGAGGTATACATAACACTTCGCAATGAAAATCATATCTTATCATGAAATACAGAACTGAGGTGCGATATCGCGTTCTAAGAAGCACCAGAACTCTATTGCTTCGATACGTAGACATCTAGAAACAATATTTCCTAGGAAGAATGTGTGGCATTTACAATAATTTGAAGTGTAGACGAGGTATACATAACACTTCGCAATGAATATTACTTCCTATCATGAAACATAGAATTGAGATGCGATATCGATTTTAAAGGAGCATTACAACTCTATTGCTTCAATACATAGACATGTGGAAACGCTTTACCTAGCAAGGATGTGTGGCGTTTACATTCATTTGAAGTGTAGCCGAGGTATACATAACACTTCGCAATGATCAGTATATCTTATCATGAAACATAGAAATGAGATGCGATATCGCGATATATGAAGCATTATAACTCTATTGCTTCGATACGTAGACATCTGCAAACGCTATTTTATAGCAAGGAAGTGTCGCATTTACATTCTTGTGAAGTGAATGCGAGGTATACGTAACATTGCACAATGAATACTATATCTTATCATGAAACATAGATATGAGATGCGATATCCCGTCTTAAAAAGCATGAGAACTCTATTGCTTCGATACGTAGCCATCTGCAAACGCTATTTCCTAGCAAGGAAGTGTTGCATTTACATTCTTTTGATTTGTAGACGAGAATACATGGCACTTCGCAATGAATATTATATCTTATCGTGAAACACAGAAGTGAGATGCGATATCTGGTTTTAACAAGCATTAGAACTCTATTGCTACGATACGTAGACATTTGCAAACGCTATTTCCTAGCAAGGAAGTGTCGCATTTGCATTCTTTTGAAGTGTAGACGAGAATACATAACACTGCACAATGAATATTATATCTTATCATGAATCATAGAATTGAGATACAATATCGCGATTTAAGAAGCTTTAGAACCGTATTGCTTCGATACGTAGACATCTGCAAACGCTACATCCTAGCAAGGAAGGGTCGCATTTACATTCTTTTGAAGTGAATACGAGGTATACATATCACTCCACAATGCATATTATATCTTATCATGAAACATAGAAATGAGATGCGATATCGCGTTTTAAGATGTGTCAGAACTCTATTTCTACGATACGAAGACATCTCCAAACGTCATTTCCTAGCAAGGAAGTGTCGCATTTACATTCTTTTGAAGTGAATACGAGGTATACATGACACTTCGGAATGGATATTATATCTTATCATGAAACATAGAAATGTAATGCGATATCACGTTTTAAGAAGCAATAGAAATCTATTTCTTCGATACGTAGACATCTGCAAACAATATTTCCTAGCAAGGAAGTGTCGCATTTACAATCTTTTGAAGTGAATACGAGGTATACATAATACTCCACAATGAATATTATATCTTGTCACGAAACATAGAAATGAAATGCGACATCTCCTTTTAAGAAGCATTAGAACTCTATTGCTACGATACTAAGACATCTGCTAACGCTTTTTCCAAGCATGGAAGTGTCGCAGTTACATTCCTGTGAAGTGAAATCGAGGTATACATGACACTTCGCAATGAACATTGTATCTTAATATGAAAGATAGGAGTGAGATGCGATATCGCGTTTTAAGAAGCTTTAGAACTCTATTGCTACGATACGTAGACATCTGCTAACTCTATTTCCTCGCATGGAAGTTTCGCATTTACATTCTTTTGAAGTGAAAAGGAGACATACATGACACTTCGCAATGAATATTATATCTTATCATGAAACATAGAAATGAAATGCGACATCTGGTTTTAAGAAGTATTAGAACTCTATTGTTTCCAAACGTAGTCATCTGGAAACGCTGTTTCCTAGCATGGAAGTGTCGCATTTACATTCTTTTGAAGTGAATACGCGGTATACGTGACACTTCGCAATTAATATTACATCTTATCACGAAACATAGGAATGAGATGCGATAACGCGATTTAAGAAGCATTAGAAAACATTTGCTACGATACGTAGACATCTGCAAACGCTGTTTCCTACCAAGGAAGTGTCGCATTTACATTCTTTTGAAGTGAATACGCGGTATACGTGACTCTTCGCAATGAATAATTAATGTTATCACGAAACATATAAATGAGATGCGATAACGCGAATTAGGAAGCATCAGAAAACATTTGCTACGATACACAGACATCTGCAAAAGCTATTTAATAGCAACGAAGTGTCGCATTTACATTCCATTGAAGTGAATACGGGGTAAACATAACACTCCACAATGAATATTATACCTTATCATGAAACATAGAAATAAGTAGCGATATCGCGTTTTAAGAAGCACTAGAACCCTATTGCTATGATACGTAGACATCTGCAAACGCTATTTCCTAGCAAGGAAGTGTCGCATTTACATTCCTTTGAAGTTAATACGAGGTATACATGACACTTCGCAATGTATATTATATCTTATCATGAAACATAGAGGTGAGATGCGATATCGCGTTTTAAGAAGCATTAGAACTCTATTGCTACGATACGTAGACATATGCGAACGCTATTTCCTAGTATGCAAGTGTAGCATATACATTCTTTTGATGTGAATAGGAGGTATACATGAAACTTCGCAATGAACATTATATCTTATCATGAAACATAGAAGTGAGATGCGATATTGCGTTTTAAGAAGCATTAGAACTCTATTGCTACGATACGTAGACATCTGCAAACAATATTACCTAGCATGCAAGTGTCGCATTTACATTCTTTTGAAGTGAATACGAGGTATACATGACACTTCATAATGAATATTATATCTTTTCATGAAACATAGGAGTGAGATGCGATATTGCGTTTTAAGAAGCATTAGAACTCTATTGCTGCGATACGTAGACATCTGCAAACGTAATTTCCTAGCATGGAAGTGTCGGATTTACATTCTTTTGAAGTGAATACGAGGTATACATGACACTTCGCAATGAATATTATATCATATCATGAACCATAGAAATGAAATGCGACTTCTCGTTTTAAGAAGCATTAGAACTCTCTTGCTACGATACGTAGACATCTGCAAACGCTATTTCCTATCGTGGAAGTGTCGTATTTACATTCCACTGAAGTGAATACGAGGTATGCATGACACTTCGCAAAGGATATTATATCTTATCATGAAAAGTAGGAATGAGGTGCTATATTGCGTTTTGAGAAGCATTAGAACTCTATTGCTAATATACGTAGACATCTGCAAACGCTATTTCCTGGCATGGAAGTGTCGCATTTACATTCTTTTTAAGTGAATACGAGGTATACATGGCACTTCGCAATGGATATTATATCATATCATGAAGTATAGAAGTGAGATGCGATATCGCGTTCTAAGAAGCATTAGAACTCTATTGCTACGATACGTAGACATCTGCAAACGCAATTTCCTAGGAAGCAATAGTCGCATTTACATTCTTTTGAAGTGAATACGAGGTATACATAACATTCCACAATGAAAATTATATCTTATTACGAAACATAGAAATGAAATACGACTTCTCGTTTTAAGAAGCCTCAGAACTCTATTGCTACGATACGTTGACATCCGCAAACAATATTTCCTAGCAAGGAAGTGTCGCATTTACATTCTTTTGAAGTGAATACGCGGTATACGTGACACTTCGCAATTAATATTTCATCTTATCACGAAACATAGGAATGAGATGCGATAACGCGATTTAAGAAGCATTAGAAAACATTTGCTACGATACGTAGATATCTGCAAACGCTATTTCCTACCAAGGAAGTGTCGCATTTACATTCTTTTGAAGTGAATACGCGGTATACGTGACTCTTCGCAATGAATAATTGATCTTATCACGAAACATATAAATGAGATGCGATAACGCGATTTAAAAAGCATCAGAAAACATTTGCTACGATACACAGACATCTGCAAAAGCTATTTAATAGCAACGAAGTGTCGCATTTACATTCCATTGAAGTGAATACGAGGTATACATGACACTTCGCAATGAATATTATATCTTATCATGAAACATAGATGTGAGATGCGATATCGCGATTTAAGTAGCATTAGAACTCTATTGCTACGATACGCAGACATCTGAATACGCTATTTCATAGCAAGGAAGATTCGCATTTACATTCTTTTGAAGTGAATACGAGGTATACATGACGCTTCGCAATGAACATTATATCTTATCATGTAACATAGAAGTGGGATGCGATATCGCGTTTTAAGAAGCATTAGAACCCTATTGCCTCGATGCGGAGATATCTGCAAACGCTATTTCCTAGCATGGAAGTGTCGCATTTACATTCTTTTGAAGTGAATTCGAGGTATACATGACACTTCGGGATGAATATTATAACTTATCACGAAACATAGAAGTGAGATGCGATATTGCGTTTTAAGAAGCATTAGAACTCTATTGCTGCGATACGTAGACATCTGCAAACGTAATTTCCTAGCATGGAAGTGTCGGATTTACATTCTTTTGAAGTGAATACGAGGCATACATGACACTTCGTAATGAATATTATATCATATCATGAACCATAGAAATGAAATGCGACTTCTCGTTTTAAGAAGCATTAGAACTCTCTTGCTACGATACGTAGAAATCTGCAAACGCTATTTCCTAGCATGGAAGTGTCGCATTTACATTCTGTTGAAGTGAATACGAGATATACATGACACTTCGCAATCGATATTGTATCTTATCATGAAACATTGAAATGAGCTGCGATATCGCGATTTAAAAAGCATTAGAACTCCATTGCTAAGATACGTCGACATCTGCAATCGCTATTTCCTAGCACGTAGGTGTCGTATTTACATACTTTAGTAGTGAGTGCGAAGTATACGTGACACTTCGCAGTGTATATTATATCTTATCATGAAGCATAGAAATGAGATGCGATATCCCGATTTAAAATGCATTAGAAATCCATTGCTACGATACGTACACATCTGCAAACGCTATTTCCTAGCAAGGAAGTGTCGCATTTACATTATTTTGAAGTGCTAACGAGGTATGCATAACACTCCACAATGAATATTACATCTTATCATGAGACATAGAAATGAGATGCGATGTCTCGTGTTAAGAAGCATTAGAACTCTACTGTTACGATGCGTAGACATCTGCAAACGATATTTCCTAGCAAGGTAGAGCCGCATTTACATTCATTTGTAGTGAATACGAGGTATACATGACACTTCGCAATGAATATTATATCTTATCATGAAACATAGAAGTGAGATGCGATATAGCGTTCTAAGAAGTATCAGAACACTATTCCTACGATACGCAGACATCTGCAAACGCTATTTCCTAGCATGGAAGTGTCGCATTTACATTCTTTTGAAATGAGTACGAGGAATACATGACACTTCGCAATGAATATTATATCTTATCATGAAACATAGAAATGAAATACGACTTCTCGTTTTAAGAAGCATTAGAACTCTATTGCTATGATACGTAGACATCTGCAATCGCTATTTCCTAGCAAGGAAGTGTCGCATTTACATTCTTTTGAAGTAAATACGAGGTATACATGGCACTTCGCAATAAATATTATATTTTACCATGAAACATAGAAGTGAGACGCGATATCGCGTTTTAAGAAGCATTAGAACTCCATTGCTACAATACGTAGACATCTGCAAACGCTATTTCCTAGCATGCAAGTGTCGCATTTACATTCTTTTGAAGTGAATACGAGGTATACATGACACTTCGCAATGAATATTATATCTTATCATGAAACATAGAAGTGAGACGCGATATCGCGTTCTAAGTAGCATTAGAACTCCATTGCTACAATACGTAGACATCTGCAAACGCTATTTCCTAGCATGCAAGTGTCGCATTTACATTCTTTTGAAGTAAATACGAGGTATACAAGGAAGTGTCGCATTTACATTATTCTGAAGTAAATGCGATATATACATAGCACTCCACAATGAATACTATATCTTATCATGAAACATAGAAATGAGATACGATATCGCGTTTTAAGAAGCACTATATCTCTGTTGCTACGGTACGTAGACATCTGCAAACGCTATTTCCTAGCACGGAAGTGTCGCATTTACATTCTTTTGAAGTGAATACGAGGTATACATGTCACTTCGCAATGAATAGTATATCTTATCATGAAACATAGAAGAGAGATGCGATATCGCATTTTACGAAGCATTAGAACTCTATGGCCTCGATGCGGAGACATCTGCAAACGCTATTTCCTAGCATGGAAGTGTCGCACTTACATTCTTTTGAAGTGAATACGAGGTATACATGACACTTCGCAATGAATATTATATCTTATCACGTAACATATAAATGAGATGCGATATCGCGAGTTAAGTAGCATTAGAACTCTATTGCTACGATACGTAGCCATCTGCAAACGCTATTTCCTAGCAAGCAATAGCCGCATTTACATTCTTTTGAAGTGAATACGAGGTATGCATGACACTTCGCAATGAATATTTTATCTTATCACGAAACATAGAAATGAGATGCGATATCGCGATTTAAGTAGCATTAGAACTCTATTGCTACGATACGTAGACATCTGCAATCGCTATTTCCTAGGATGGAAGTGTCGCATTTACATTCTTTTGAAGTGAATTCGAGGTATACATGACACTTCGCAATGAATATTATATCTTATCATGTAACATAGAAGTGAGTTGCGATATCGCGTTTTAAGAAGCATTAGAACACCATTGCCTCGATGCGGAGATATCGGCAAACGCTATTTCCTAGCATGGAAGTGTCGCATTTACATTCTTTTGAAGTGAATTCGAGGTATACATGACACTTCGGGATGAATATTATAACTTATCACGAAACATAGAAATGAGATGCGATATCGTGATTTAAGAAGCACTAGAACTCTAATGCTACGATACGTAGACATCTGCAAACAATATTTCCTAGCAAGGAAGTGTCGCACTTACATCCTTATGATGTGACTACGAGGTATACATGACACTTCGCAATAAATATTAAATTTTATCATGAAACATAGAAGTGAGATGCGATATCGCGTTCTAGGCAGCATTAGAACACTATTGCTACGATATGTAGACATCTGCAAACACTATATCCTAGCATGGAAGTGTCGCATTTACATTCTTTTGAAGTGAATACGAGGTGTCACGTCCGGCGAAACTATTTTCCGTTGCTCCGGAGGCTTTACGACACGAGCCTATTTTTCGGTAATTCGGTCCGCGGGAACGCGTTAAGACCGGGTCCGACAATTTCGGCTGACGCGACACTAGCGAAAACATTCGCGATAATAAGGGAATGACCCTACCTTTCTATGACTTCTCTCTCGATTTGTACGTAGAAACGGCGTGGAGGATCGTTCGCTGGGATCGTAGCGGATTTCGTTCTGTTGGCTGCTACGGAAATCTCGATCAGTCGCCAGGGAAGAGGAGGATGGCGGTCGGAATTCAGCGATGATGCTGAATGTGGCAGAATCGGCGTGATGCGTCGTGGTGTCTGGATCGGAAGCGTCGACGGTCGCTTCGGAAAGCGGCGTCTGGGCTGGTGCGATGGCAGGTCGCTGGTATACGAGGACTCTCGGAACGCCCTCCAAATATTCACGCACATGTGATCGTATGAAATTCTTGCTACTCTCACGTCGCGTTCTTCGCAAACCGGAAGCACGATTCATTCACCAGGTTTTTCTGTACTTTCGACTAAGATCTGAAGGATAGGCGGCGGTCTCAACGTCACAAAGCCGATTTCTATACTCCTTCAATTTGGTGAAGAGCAACCCCAGTTGCATGGAAGAACCCGTGGAAGAATTCGTAGTTAATTGTAAACACTTGATAAAATTAATCGATGTGGAGATAGTAGACTTGGTAAAAGAACTTGTACTTGGATATAGTAAAAGTAAAAATAAAATGTATTCTAGGTTTAAAGTATACAAGAACTGCAATTATTCTAAGACTAAGACTAAGTTAAAATGGAAATAGAAATACGATGCCTGAACCCCACATTGAGGTGGCTAACGATCTAGAACTAGAGGTTTCGACTCCTCGGTAGGAGATCTCGAGTCAGAGTGGGTGCTCTGGAGACGCGTCTCTGACCTCCTCGGTTCGCGGGGCGCTACGGTCGCGGAGGCTCGTGGTAGGGAGATAGCTGTCCCGCGAGTGGGGGACTCGCGTCTCGAGGCGGAGAGCGCGCGGTTCAGCGAGTGGGGACTCGCGGCTCGTGGTGGGGCTAGCGGCGTATGCCGCTGGCCGGACGCATCTTACTTAGTGTAACTTAGATCTAGGAATTCTTATATATGCGTCATGATATGGTATGTATGTCCTAGCTTAGAAGTAATATATAAGTTCTAGCAGATCCTGTTCCCGGAATTGGAAAAGGCCCCATTCAGGTGATGGGCGGCGTCTACGTCTTCCCGCAGGACGGAATCCTCGGTGCGAGGGAGATAGGGCTGGCCGTCCTTGGTGCGGGCGAGACAGGTATACTCGGTGGTGCGAGTGATACACTGGTGCCCGGTACGAGCGAGACAGTTATACTCAGCGGTGCGAGTGAGGCAGCGGAACTCGGTGTGAGTGAGCGCGTGCAGGTATGCGCGCGTGAACACTTCCGGTTGCTGGTTCTGCAGGCGAGCTTGGCTGGTTGCATGCGTCCAGCGGTTGATGCTAGGGGGTGCGAGGAGGTTCCTTTCTAGGAAATTACGTTCCCAGATATCTCTGTATCGAAGCTATAGAGTACTAATGCCCCTTAAAACGCCATATCGCATCTCATTTCTATGTTTCGTGATAAGATATAATATTCATTGTTGAGTGTTATCTATACCTCGCATTCACTTCAAATGAATGTAAATGCGACACTTCGTTGCTAGGAAATAGCGTCTGTAGATGTATCGTCTATGTATCGTAGAAATAGAGTTCTAAAGCTTCTTAAAACGCGATATCGCATCTCATTTCTATGATTCATAATAAGATATAATATTCATTGGGAAGTGTTATGTATTCCTCGCCTACACTTGAAATGTATGTAAATGCCACACTTCCTTTCTAGGAAATAGCGTTTACAGATGCCTACGTATCGAAGCAATGGAGTCCTAATGCTTCTTCAAACGAGATGTCGCATTTCATTTCTATGTTTCGTGATAAGATATAATATTCATTGCGAAGTGTCATGTATCCCTCGTATTCATTTCAAAAGAATGTAAATGGGACTCTTTCTTGCTAGGAAATAGCGTTTGCAGATGTCTACGTGTCGTAGCAATAGAGTTCTAATGCTTCTTAAGACGAGTTGTCGCACCTCATATCTACGTTTCATGATAAGATATAATATTCATTGCGAAGTGTCACGTATACCTCGTATTCTCTTCAAAAGAATGTAAATGCGACACTTCCCTGTTAGCAAATAGCGTTTCCAGATGTCTACGTATCGCAGCAATTGAGTTCTGAAGCTTCTTAAAACGAGATGTCGCATCTCATTTCTACGCTTCATGACAAGATATAATATTCATTGCGAAGTGTCATGTATACCTTGTACTCACTTCAAAAGAATGTAAATGCGACTATTCCTCGCTAGGAAATAGCATTCGCAGATGTCTACGTATCGTAGCAATAGAATTCTCATGCTTCTTATAATGCGATATCGCATCTCATTTCTGTGTTTCATGATAAGATATAATATTCATTGCGAAGTGTCGTGTATACCTCGTATTCACTTCAAAAGAATGTAAATGCGACACTTCCTTGCTAGGAAATAGTTTTTGCAGATGTCTACGTATCGGAGCAATAGAGTTCTAGTGCTTCTTAAATCGCGATATCGCTTCACATTTCTATGTTTCATGATAAGATATATTATACATTGTTGATTGTTATGTATACCTCGTACTCACTTCAACAGAATGTAAATACGACACTTCCTTGCTAGGAAATAGCGGTTGCAGATGTTTACGTATCGTAGCAATGGAAGTCTAATGCTTCTTAAAACGCGATGTCGCATCTCATTTCTATGTTTATGTTAAGGTATAATATACATTGTGGATTGTTATGTATACCTCGTATTCACTTCAAAAGAATGTAAATGCGACACTTCCTTGCCAGCAAATAGCGTTTGTAGATGTCTCCGTTTCGTAGCAATAGAGTTCTAATGCTTCTAAAAACGCGACATCGCATCTCATTTCTATGTTTACTGATAAGATATAATATTCATTGCGAACTGTCATGTATACCTCGCGTACACATCAAATGAATGTAAATGCGACACTTCCTTGCTAGGAAATAGCGTTTTCAGATGTCTACGTATCGTAGCAATAGCGTTCCAATGCTTCTCAAAACGCGATATCGCATCTCATTTCTGTGTTTCATGATAAGATATAATATTCATTGCGAAGTGTCATACATACCTCGCATACACTTCAACAGAATGTAAATACGACACTTCCTTGCTAGGAAATAGCGGTTGCAGATGTTTACGTATCGTAGCAATGGAAGTCTAATGCTTCTTAAAACTCGATGTCGCATCTCATTTCTATGTTTATGTTCAGGTATAATATACATTGTGGATTGTTATGTATATCTCGTATTCACATCAAAAGAATGTTAGTGCGACGCTTCCTTGCTAGGAAATAGCGTTTGCAGATGTCTACGTATCGAAGCAATAGGGTTCTAATGCTTTTTAAATTGCGATATTGCATTTCATTTCTATGTTTCGTGATAAGGTGTATTATGCTTTGTGGAGTGTTACGTATACCCCGTATTCACTTCAAAGGAAGGTAAATGCGACACTTCTTTGCTAGGAAATAGTGTTTGCAGATGTCTACGTATTGTAGCAATAGGGTTCTAATGCTTTTTATTACGCGATATCGCATCTCATTTCTATGTTTCATGATAAGATAAAATACTCCTTGCGAAGTGTCACTTATACCTCGCATACACTTCAAATGAATGTAAATATGACACTTCCTTTCTAGGAAATAGCGTTTGCAGGTGTCCACGCATCGAAGCAATAGAGATCTATTGCATCTTAAATCGCGATATCGCATCTCATTTCTATGTTTCATGATAAGATATAGTTATCATTGTGCAATGTTATGTATACCTCGCATTCACTTCAAAAGAATATAAATGCGACACTTCCTTGCTAGGATATAGCGTTTGCAGATGTCTACGTATCGAAGCAACAGATTTCAAATGCTTCTTAAAGCGAGATAGCGCATCTCATTTCTATGCTTCATGATAAGATAATATACTCATTGCGAACTGTCATGTATACCTCGCATACACTTCAAGTGAATGTAAATGCGACACTTGCTTGCTGGGAAATAACGTTAGCAGTTGGCTACGTATCGAAGCAATAGAATTCTAATGTTTCTTAAAACGCGATATCGCATCTCAGTTCTATGTTTCACGATAAGATATAATGTCCATTGCGAAGTGTCATGTATACCTCGTATTCACTTCAAAAGGATGTAAATGCGACACTTCCATCCTAGGAAATAGCGTTTGCAGATGTCTATGTATCGTAGTAATAGAGTCCTAATGCTTCTTAGAACGAGATGTCGCATTTCATATCTATGTCTCTTGATAAGATATAATATCCATTGCGAAGTGTCATGTATACCTCGTATTCACTTCAAAAGAATGTAAATGCGACACTTCCTTGCTAGGAAATAGCGTTTGCAGATGTCTACGTATCGTGGCAGTAGTGTCCTAATGCTATTAAATCGCGATATCACATCTTAGTTCTATGTTTCATAATAAGATATAATATCCGTTTGCGAAGTGTCATGTATACCTCGTATTCACTTCAACAGAATGTAAATGCGACACTTCCTTGCTAGGAAACAGCGTTTGCAGATGTCTAAGTATCGTAGCAATAGAGTTCTAATGCTATTTATATCCCTATATCGCATCTCATTTCTATGTTTCATGGTAAGATATAATATTCATTGCGAAGTGTCATGTATACCTCGTACTCACTTCGAAACAATGTAAATGCGACACTTCCTTGCTTGGAAATAACATCTCCAGATATCAACGCATCGTAGCAATAGAGATCTAATGCTTCTTAAATCGCGATATCGCACCTCGTTTCTATGTTTCAAGATAAGATATAATATTCAATGCGAAGTGTCATGTATACATCGTATTCACTTCAAAAGAATGTAAATGCGACAATTCCTTGCTAGCAAATAGCTTTTGCACATGTCTACGTATCCAAGCAATAGAGTTCTAATGCTTCTTAAAACGCGATATCGCATTTCGTTTCTATGTTTCATGATAAGATATAATATTCATTGCGAAGTGTCATGTATAGCAAGTATTCACTTCAGAAGAATGTAAATGCGAGCCTTCCTTGCTAGCAAATAGCGTTTCCAGATGTCTACGTATCGAAACAATATAGTTCCAATGCTTCTTAAGACGAGATGTCGCATATCATTCCTATGTTTCGTGATAAGATATAATATACATTGCGAAGTGTCATGTATACCTCGTATTCACTTCAAGAAAATGTAAATGCGACTATTCCTTGCTAGGAAATAGCGTTTGCAGATGTCTGCGTATCGTAGAAATAGAGTTCTGATGCTGCTTAAATCGCGATATCGCATCTCATACATATGTTTCGTGATAAGTAATAAAATTCATTGCGGAGTGTCATGTATACCTCATATTCACTTCAAAAGAATGTAAATGCGACACTTCCTTGCTAGGAAATAGCGTATCCAGATGTCAACGTATCAAAACAATGGATTTGTAGTGCTTCTTAAAACGTGATGTTGCATCTCACTTCTATGTTTCATGATAAGATATAATGTTCATTGCGAACTGTCATGTATACCTCGTATTCACTTCAAAAGAATGTAAATGCGACACTTCCTTGCTAGGAAATAGCGTTCGCAGTTGTCTACGTATCGTTGCAATAGAGTTCTGATGCTTCTTAAATCGCGATATCGCATCTCATTTCTATGTTTCGCGATAAAATATAATATTCACTACGAAGTGTCATGTAGATCTCGTATTCACTTCAGATGAATGTAAATGCGACACTTCCTTGCTAGGAAATAGCGTTTCCAGATATCTACGTATCGAAGCAATGTATTTGTAATGCTTCTTAGAACGGATATAGCATCTCAGTTCTATGCTTCACGATAAGATGTAATATTCATTGCGAAGTGTTATGTGTACATCGTCTACACTTCAATAGAATGTAAATGCCACACCACCTTCCTTGGAAATGCGTTTCCTGAGGTCTACGTAATGAAGCAATAGAGTTCTAATGCTTCTTAAATGGCGATATCGCATCTCATTTCTATGTTTCATTTTGAGCAATAATATTCATTGCGAAGTGTCACGTATACCTTGTATTCACTTCAAAAGAATGTAAATTCGACACTTCCATGCTGGAAATAGCGTTTGTAGATGGCTACGTATCGTAGCAATATTGTTCTAATGCTTGTTAAAACGCGATATCGCATCTCACTTCATAGTTTCATGATAAGATATAATATTCATTGCGAAGTGTCATGTATACCTCGGATACACTTCAAATGAATGTAAATGCGACTATTCTTTTCTAGGATAGAGCGTTGTCAGATGTCTACGTATCGATGCAATAGATTTGTAATTCTTCTTATATCGCGATATCGCATCTCATTTCTACGTTTCATGATTAGATATAATATTCATTGCGAAGAGTTATGTATTCCTCGTCTGCACTTCAAAGGAATGTAAATGCGACACTTCCTTTTCTCTGAATAGCATTTGCAGATGTCTACGTACCGCAGCTATAGGTTTCTAATGCTTTTTAATTCGCGATATCGCATTTCAATTCTATGTTTCATGATAAGATATAATATTCATTACGAAGTGTCACTTATACCTCGCATACACTTCAAATGAATGTAAACATGACACTTCCTTTCTAGGAAATAGCGTTTGCAAATGTCTACGTATCGTAGCAATAGAGTTCTAATGCTTATTAAAACCCGATATCGCATCTCACTTCTGTGTTTCACGATAAGATATGATATTCATTGCGAAGTGTCATGTATTCTCGTCTACAAATCAAAAGAATGTAAATGCAACACTTCCTTGCTAGGAAATAGCGTTTGCAGATGGCTACGTATCGAAGCAATAGAGTTCTCATGCTTTTTAAAACGGGATATCGCATCTCATATCTATGGTTCATGATAAGATATAATATTCATTGGGAAGTGTCACTTATACCTCGCATACACTTCAAGTGAATGTAAATGCGACACTTGCTTGCTGGGAAATAGCGTTTGCAGTTGGCTACGTATCGTAGCATTAGAGTTCTCATGCTTCTTAAAACGCGATATCGCATCTCATTTATATGTTTCATGATAAGATACAATATTCATTGCGAAGTTTCATGTATTCTCGTCTACACATCAAAAGAATGTAAAGGCGACACTTCCTTGCTAGGAAACTGTGTTTGCAGATGACTACCTATCGTAGCAATAGAGTTCTAATGCTTCTTAAAACGCGATATCGCATCCCATGTATATGTTTGATGATAAGATACAATATTCGTTGCGAAGTGTCATGTATACCTCGGACACACATCAAATGAATGTAAATGCAACACTTCCTTGCTAGGGAATAGCGTTTCCAGATGTCTACGTATCGAAGCAATAGAGTTCTAATGGGGTGGGGTAGAGGTCCTTCTCACACCCGGGAACCATCCTGTTGGTGATCAGCGAGCTAGTCTAACCGAAGCAGGGGGGGGGGGGGGTGAACGAGCCTTGTGACTTCACCACGTCACAGTACATACAAATTAGCGATTAAGTAGCTATGTGTTCAAATTCAATTCCGAATAATGCACTAAAAAGCATCCCAGATAACAAACGGCAAGATGGTAGCGACATCATGCCGGCACTATATTGCCACTTCCGAGGAGTGTCAACTTATTCGTAGTCATCTGTGACCGGATTCGTTGACTAAAATGCCAGAACGTGTTACCAGCACGTTCTAGACAAGCGAATCGCGCAGAACCAGCACCATGGTGACTCGCGTATCATCGCTCCATTCATGAATCTCCTCCGCAATGACGCAGGATCACATTTGGCATTGGAGAACCTGTGCTTTCATACAAATTAGAACCGTTAGATGTCAGTAGATGTTCAGCATATGAGTATTGATAGACATTTTGATGGTCGTTTTCCTATATTTATTGTTATTGAGCGAGTCGTATATATTTCTTTCAATCCATCATAGACTAAAAATATTATTTATAAAAAAATATTACTTATAAAATAAAAATTCATGCTGTTGCGTCCCTAACTTCGCCTTGTGTAATTTTTGAAATAACATGCTGTCATCGTATTTAATGTAACCCTCAATTGCATGAATTTGTAACAATAAATTGAGGAAAATATATATAAAATAAGTGTATATATTTTTATGACAAAGTAATTATCGACTTTATGGAAAAAATCGCCCTATCGAGCTAGTTTATAGAAAATAATAAAATCGAGTTCTTATATCTTTGTTTTGTGCCGGTGTATCTATTTTGGAATCAAAATAAATAAATTGCACAGTTTAGTCATTTTTCATATTTGCTTATAATTTTTATGGAAACAGCTTCCCCATTAGTAAATGTCAGCCTACGCCACAACCACGCGTGTAGCTATGGTGAGCTGATAGTGTCATTGTCACGGCCGTGTAGCCCGTGTGCTATATCTCGGTGCTTTAATAGTGCCGTGATACGAATGCCGCCCCAGTATTAACAGTATGCCATTTCGAAAGCTGAGTAGAAGCACTTTGTTAGCACAGTTCTGTCACGGAATTCGTTCCATCCGTTGTCATTGGCGTGCCAATCGCTGGCTGTTTGGGATATTGTAGTGCATGAGGCAGACTTGTTCCTTATCATCGTCAAGGAGATGGATTTTCACTCCCCCCTTTTTGAATTTTTTAAATTATTGTTTGGAATTTTTGCCGTTTCTGTATCTCTATGACCGCATTGTGGATTCAACTTATGTACGATCTTTTTGGTCTTCATCTTTTGTTACATGTAATATTATATATGTGATGCACGTTTGTTATATAATGCTCCGATTTGTAAGCCTCAGATACTTTTATTCTTTGGTAAAGCAACTTATTCGATTAATATATATTTATTAGACATAGATATAAACAATTAGAAAAATGTTATTAAAACGCTATTAAATATGTTGTTGCAATTATATATTTAAGGTCTGAAGATGTAGATGCAATTAATGTCCGATATTTTACGTGATCCAATCGACGTATCAAATGAGGCTATGAAATATAAAAATCTTTTACTATTCTTCGACCCCTTTACATGTTACATGAATGATAAGTTCTGCAAGACAAGAAGCCTGAATTAGTGAGATATCTAGGAACATAAGTAATTTGTAAGTAACACATCTTTTCTCTTTGAAATATTTGCCTTTGCATAGAATAGAACGTATAGATATAATTGCCTGTTTTGTACCCATTTCGGTCCAATTCTATTATAGCCTTTGAGCAGAAGTAATATTGATTATACTTGATTTTTGCAATAGTTCTTTAATTAACAGATTTTATTAACCTAGAATCATCATTTGACGGATGTATCAATCTACTTGGTAGCTCCATCAGTTTCTTTTTCTGCTCGCTACTTTCCATTTTCAGTTCCGTATACTTATCCTTTATCACCATCATATATGTTGCGTAAAATTACAAAAACTTTTTGTCCTCAAATTTTGCGGATATTTCAATTAAATTTCCTTTGATTAAATAAACGGAAATTAGAAAACAGTGGCACGTACCATTTCTTGGAAACGTTGTATCGTAATTTGCATCTGACTGTTTGGAAAGGCACGCACTTTACTTAACGTTTGCAATGATTCGGTTAGCGAAGTAAAGTAATATTCTACTTTCGAAATTGTTGGCTCTTGTAATTCTAAGGCAAATATATTCATCTGTCGACATCGTGAACATTGTTTTTTGGCAAAATTCCAGAAAAACAAATATACTATAAGTAAAATAATAAACATCATAATATTAAATTTAACTCTGTTCATCGTTGCCTTGTTGGACACATCCATAACAATATACAGGGTGGGGCAGTAATAATTAGCACCTCAGATATCCACGAAACTATAAGTTTCATAGAAGTTTTTGCTAATATAAAATTGCACAGTACAAAGGGGACATCCGTTGATGAAAATAGTTTTTTTGTAAGTGGAGTTATGTTGGACATATGAAGGTTACCTTCATTTTTTAAAATGAATTGGTATGTCCATTCTTCCGTAATACGATAGAGCATTTTAAAGCAAGTTTAACGATTTGTAACATAAAGGCATTGAAGGTTACAAAAAGTAAAGAAAGGCGATAATACTCACGGTTTTGATAGTAAATGAAACATACGTATTGTAAACAGTGGTGGAAGGCGTAATACTTACCGTTTACTTCACTGTGAATAAACACTTTTCGAAGGGCATTTCAATAGTTTGCAGCATAAGTTAAACATGATAAGATTAGTATTGAAAAATCGGTTCGAATACGTTTGGTTAGGCTGTTCTTTGTGTCGTTCATTTTATAAGTACAGAGCTGCGGATTCCTGAGGACAGCTCACAAAATTGTTGAACTATGGAAGATTATCATTGTGAATTTGAATCAAAAGGTAATTAAATTCCATTAGAGTGTAAACAGATCTCAATGTTTCATTTTAGATAGTAAGATTAAATACTCTTTACAAAACTACAAGAATGGATACATACCTTTCTGTTATTATTACTTCATAAAGAATTATAATTGCAATTATATAGTTCATTACGATAAAAAATATTTCTCAGAAAATTCTAAATATTAAATAAAAGAATCAAGTAAAACATTTTTAATAATTACGGATATGAAAAATACTTGAACATTCCAATAGAAAGATGTCTAAACAGGAGCTAGAAAAGTCAAACATTCAATTTCAATTCCAGAATTCATCTATAAGAGGTAAAATGTTTCAAAAGCTTTAATTACAGTCTTTAATGCAAGCAGTGGGCAGTATTTCAATTTTTAAGAAAATTGATGAAAGTCAACCATTCTGAAGTGGTCAGAATCTTTGTCGTTTGAGCAATAAGTGAATAACAAATAACTGCATAAATTCCAGGCTTCAAAACTTATGGATTAAATCCTATGCAGACTCGTTTATGAGCGAGTTACTAAATAATAATCCACACTAAGTAATCATTTTAAAACTTAAACGATTACATCTCGCGAACTTTCAAAGATATCAGAAGCGTGAAAAGTATGTGGTTTATCAAATCTCTTCTAAAAGAACGGACGAAGCCAATAGAAATCTTTGTTGAAGTAAGCAAGTTCTAAAGTTCTAAGCAATGCGATGGCCCTTATCTGCCTATGTCTCATAGCAAGTAAGTTCTGAATTTCTATGAAATCCGATGGAATTTCTCACTACTAACGTTTCAAAGTAAGTTCTCAAATTCGCAGTTCTACGTTTAAAACTATGTGTGTCCTATATATATCTATGTAAAGTGATGGTTCCTATTAGTTGTGACGGAAACCTATATATAGTAAGTCAGGGAAGGTCGAAGGGGTTAATTATCTAAATGCTTTAAGGTGTAAAACGTATTTTAATCTAAAGCGATCTATCGTTCCAAGGTATCCGCTCACGTACAACTTTTCTTGGGCGCCAGCTGTTCAGAAAGTAGCAAAGGGATAGACTACACGACCCCGGGAACCCTGGGGCGGAACAACCCTTGAAACATCGAAATGCTCCTCCTCTCGACTACGCCTAGCCAAGTACACACACTCAGGTCGCGAGATACTGAAGTCACGGCATGTTTATTTATGGTCTCGACGTGGGTTTAACTAACAAGGACTACGGGAAACTACGCAACACGCCGCAAATTACCGGGTAGTATCTTTGGAAGTGTAGTCGAGGTATACATAATACTTCGCAATGAATATTACAACCTATCTCGAAACCCAGAAGTGAGATGCGATGTTGCGTTTTAGAAGCACTGGAACTCTAATGCTTCGATACGTAGATATCTGGAAACGCATTATCCTAGCAAGGAATTGTGGCGTTTTCATCCTTTTGTAGTATAGACGAGGTATACACATCACTTATCACCGAATATTATATCATAGCATGAAACATAGAAAAGAGATGCGATATCGCGTCTAAGAAGCATTAGAACTCTAATGCGTCGATACATAGACATCTGGAAACGCTATTTGCTAGCAAAGAAGTCTGGCATTTACATTCGTTAGATGTGTAGACGATGTATACATAACATTTCGCAATGAATATTATATCTTATGATGAAACACAGAATTGAGATGCGATATCGCGTTTAAGGAAGCATTAGAACTCTATTGCTTCGATACGTAGACATATGAAAACGCATTTCCTTGCAAGGAAGTGTGGCATTCACATTCCTTTGAAGTGTAGACGAGGTATACATAGCACATCGCAATGAATATTATATTATATCATGAAACATAGAAATGAGATGCGTTATCGCGATCTAAGAAGCATTAGAACTCCATTGCTTCGATGCGTGGATTCCAGGAAACGCATTTCCTAGCAAGGAAGTGTGGCATTCACATTCCTTTGAAGTGTAGACGATGTATACACATCACTTCGCAATGAATATTATATCATATCATGAAACATAGAAATGAGATGCGATATCGCGTTTTAAGAAGAAATAGAACTCTATACCTTCGGTACGTGGACACATGGAAACGCTATTTCCTAGCAAGGACGTGTGACATTTACATTCTGTTGAAGTGAAGACGTGGTATACATAGCACTTCGCGATGAATATTATATCTTATCATGGGACATAGAAACGAGATGGAATATAGCGTTTTAAGAAGCATTAGCACTCCATTGCTTCGATAGGTAGGCATCTGGAAACGCATTTCCTAGCCAGGAAGTGTCGCATTTACATTCTTTTGACGTGAGTACGAGGTGTACATGACACTTCGCAATGAATATTATATCTTATCACGAAACTTAGAAATGAAGTGCGACATCTCGTTTTAAGTAGCATTAGAACTCTATTGCTACGATACGGAGACATCGGCAAACGCTATTTCCTAGCATGGAAGTGTCGCATTTACATTCTTTTGAAGTGAATACGAGGTACACATGACAATTCGCAATGGATATTATATCTTATCATGAAACATAGAAATGAGATGCGATATCGCATTTTAAGAAGCATTAGAACCCTATTGCTACGATACATATATATCTGGAGACGCTATTTCCTAGCAAGGAAGTGTCGCATTTACATTCTTTTGAGATGAAAACAAGGTATACATGACACTTCGCAATGAATATTATATCATATAGTGAAACATAGAAATGAGATGCGGTATCTCGTTTTAAGAAGCATTAGATCTCTATTGCAACGATACTTAGACATCTGCAAACGGTATTTCCTAGCATGGAAGTGTCGCATTTACATTCATTTGAAGTGAATACGAGGTATATATGACACTTCGCAATGAATTTTATACCTTAACATGAAACAAAGAAGTGAGATGCGATATCGCGTTCTAAGAAGCATTAGAACTCTATTGCTACGATACGTAGACATCTGCAAACGCTACTTCCTAGCATGGAAGGGTCGCATTTACATTCTTCTGAAGTGAATACGAGGTATACATAACACTCCACAATGAATATTCTGTCTTATCATGAAACATAGAAATGAGATACGATATCGCGTTCTAAGAAGCATTAGAACACTTTTGCTACGTTACGTATACACCGGCAAACGCTATCCAATAGCAAGGAAGTGTAGCACTTATATTCTTTTGAAGTGAGTACGAGGTATACATAACACTCCACAATGAATATTATATCTTATCATGAAACATAGATATGAGATGCGATATCTCGTTTTAAGAACCACTAGAACTCTATTGCTTCGATACGTAGACACCTGCAAACGTCATTTCATAGCAAGGAAGTGTCGCATTTACATTCATTTGAAGTGTAAACGAGGAATACATAAAACTTCGCAATAATGAATATATCTTATCATGAAACATAGAAATGGGATGCTATATAGCGATTTAAGAAGCATTAGAACTCTATTGCTCCGATACGCAGGCATCTGCCAACACTATTCCCTATCAAGCAAGTATCGCATTTACGTTCATTTGAAGTGTATGCGAGAAATCCATGACATTACCCAATGCATATTATATCTTATCATGAAACATAAAAATGAGGAGCGATATCGCGTTTTAAGTAAAATTGGAACACTATTGCTTTGATACGTAGACGTCTGCAACTTCTATTACCTAGCAAGGATGTGTCGCATTTATATACTTTTGAATTGAATATGAGGTATACATGACACATCGCAGTGAATATCACATATTATCATGAAACATAGAAGTGAGATGCGATATCGCGTTCTAAGAAGCATTAGAACTCTATTGCTACGATACGTAGACATCTGCAAACGCTATTTGCTAGCATGGAAGGGTCGCATTTACATTCTTGTGAAGTGAATACGAGGTATACATAACACTCCACAATGAATATTATATCTTATCACGAAACATAGAAATGGAATGCGGCATCTCGTTTTAAGAAGAATTAGAACTCTATTGCTACGATACGTAGACATCTGCAAACGCTATTTCCTAGCATGGAAGTGTCGCATTTACATTCGTTTGAAGTGAATACGATATATATATGACACTTCGCAATGAATATTATATCTTCTCATGAAACATAGCAGTGAGATGCGATATCGCGTTTTAAGATGCATTAGAACTCTATTGCTACGATACGTAGACATCTGCAAACGCTTTTTCCTAGCATGGATGTGTCGCATTTACATTCGTTTGAAGTGAATACGAGATATACATGACACTTCGCAATGAATATTATATCTTATCATGAAACACATGAATGAGATGCTATATCGCGTTTTAAGAAGCATTAGAACTCTATTGCTACGATACGTAGACATATGCAAACGCTATTTCCTAGCATGGAAGTGTCGCATTTACATTCTTTTGATGTGAATACATGGTATACATGACACTTCGCAACGAATATTATATCTTATCATGAAACATAAAATTGAGATGCGATATCGCGTTCTTAGAAGCATTAGAACTCTATTGCTACGATACGTAGACATCTGCAAACGCTATTTCCTAGCATGGAAGTGTCGCATTTACATTCTTTTGAAGTGAATACGAAGTATACATAACACTCCATAATGAATATTATATCTTATCATGAAACATAGCAGTGAGATGCGATATCGCGTTTTAAGAAGCATTAGAAATCTATTGCTACGATACGAAGGCATCTGCAAACGCTATTTCCGAACATGGAAGTGTCGCATTTACATTCTTTTGAAGTGAATACGAGGTATACATGACACTTCGCAATGAATATTATATCTTATCATGAAACATAGAAGTGAGATGCGATATCGCGTTCTAAGAAGCATTAGAACTCTATTGCTACGATACATAGACATCTGCAAACGCTATTTCCTAGCATGGAAGTGTCGCATTTACATTCTTTTGATGTGAATACATGGTATACATGACACTTCGCAACGAATATTATAACTTATCATGAAACATAAAATTGAGATGCGATATCGCGTTCTTAGAAGCATCAGAACTCTATTGCTACGATACGTAGACATCTGCAAACGCTATTTCCTAGCATGGAAGTGTCGCATTTACATTCTTTTGAAGTGAATACGAAGTATACATAACACTCCATAATGAATATTATATCTTATCATGAAACATAGCAGTGAGATGCGATATCGCGTTTTAAGAAGCATTAGAAATCTATTGCTACGATACGAAGGCATCTGCAAACGCTATTTCCGAACATGGAAGTGTCGCATTTACATTCTTTTGAAGTGAATACGAGGTATACATGACACTTCGCAATGAATATTATATCTTATCATGAAACATAGAAGTGAGATGCGATATCGCGTTCTAAGAAGCATTAGAACTCTATTGCTACGATACGTAGACATCTGCAAACGCTATTTGCTAGCATGGAAGGGTCGCATTTACATTCTTGTGAAGTGAATACGAGGTATACATAACACTCCACAATGAATATTATATCTTATCACGAAACATAGAAATGGAATGCGGCATCTCGTTTTAAGAAGAATTAGAACTCTATTGCTACGATACGTAGACATCTGCAAACGCTATTTCCTAGCATGGAAGTGTCGCATTTACATTCGTTTGAAGTGAATACGATATATATATGACACTTCGCAATGAATATTATATCTTCTCATAAAACATAGCAGTGAGATGCGATATCGCGTTTTAAGATGCATTAGAACTCTATTGCTACGATACGTAGACATCTGCAAACGCTTTTTCCTAGCATGGATGTGTCGCATTTACATTCGTTTGAAGTGAATACGAGATATACATGACACTTCGCAATGAATATTATATCTTATCATGAAACACATGAATGAGGTGCTATATCGCGTTTTAAGAAGCATTAGAACTCTATTGCTACGATACGTAGACATATGCAAACGCTATTTCCTAGCATGGAAGTGTCGCATTTACATTCTTTTGATGTGAATGCATGGTATACATGACACTTCGCAACGAATATTATATCTTATCATGAAACATAAAATTGAGATGCGATATCGCGTTCTTAGAAGCATTAGAACTCTATTGCTACGATACGTAGACATCTGCAAACGCTATTTCCTAGCATGGAAGTGTCGCATTTACATTCTTTTGAAGTGAATACGAAGTATACATAACACTCCATAATGAATATTATATCTTATCATGAAACATAGCAGTGAGATGCGATATCGCGTTTTAAGAAGCATTAGAAATCTATTGCTACGATACGAAGGCATCTGCAAACGCTATTTCCGAACATGGAAGTGTCGCATTTACATTCTTTTGAAGTGAATACGAGGTATACATGACACTTCGCAATGAATATTATATCTTATCATGAAACATAGAAGTGAGATGCGATATCGCGTTCTAAGAAGCATTAGAACTCTATTGCTACGATACATAGACATCTGCAAACGCTATTTCCTAGCATGGAAGTGTCGCATTTACATTCGTTTGAAGTGAATACGATATATATATGACACTTCGCAATGAATATTATATCTTCTCATGAAACATAGCAGTGAGATGCGATATCGCGTTTTAAGATGCATTAGAACTCTATTGCTACGATACGTAGACATCTGCAAACGCTATTTCCTAGCATGGATGTGTCGCATTTACATTCGTTTGATGTGAATACGAGATATACATGACACTTCGCAATGAATATTATATCTTATCATGAAACACAGGAGTGAGGTGCTATATCGCGTTTTAAGAAGCATTAGAACTCTATTGCTACGATACGTAGACATATGCAAACGCTATTTCCTAGCATGGAAGTGTCGCATTTACATTCTTTTGATGTGAATACATGGTATACATGACACTTCGCAACGAATATTATAACTTATCATGAAACATAAAATTGAGATGCGATATCGCGTTCTTAGAAGCATTAGAACTCTATTGCTACGATACGTAGACATCTGCAAACGCTATTTCCTAGCATGGAAGTGTCGCATTTACATTCTTTTGAAGTGAATACGAAGTATACATAACACTCCATAATGAATATTATATCTTATCATGAAACATAGCAGTGAGATGCGATATCGCGTTTTAAGAAGCATTAGAAATCTATTGCTACGATACGAAGGCATCTGCAAACGCTATTTCCGAACATGGAAGTGTCGCATTTACATTCTTTTGAAGTGAATACGAGGTATACATGACACTTCGCAATGAATATTATATCTTATCATGAAACATAGAAGTGAGATGCGATATCGCGTTCTAAGAAGCATTAGAACTCTATTGCTACGATACGTAGACATCTGCAAACGCTATTTGCTAGCATGGAAGGGTCGCATTTACATTCTTGTGAAGTGAATACGAGGTATACATAACACTCCACAATGAATATTATATCTTATCACGAAACATAGAAATGGAATGCGGCATCTCGTTTTAAGAAGAATTAGAACTCTATTGCTACGATACGTAGACATCTGCAAACGCTATTTCCTAGCATGGAAGTGTCGCATTTACATTCGTTTGAAGTGAATACGATATATATATGACACTTCGCAATGAATATTATATCTTCTCATGAAACATAGCAGTGAGATGCGATATCGCGTTTTAAGGTGCATTAGAACTCTATTGCTACGATACGTAGACATCTGCAAACGCTATTTCCTAGCATGGATGTGTCGCATTTACATTCGTTTGAAGTGAATACGAGATATACATGACACTTCGCAATGAATATTATATCTTATCATGAAACACAGGAATGAGGTGCTATATCGCGTTTTAAGAAGCATTAGAACTCTATTGCTACGATACGAAGACATCTGCAAACGCTATTTCCGAACATGGAAGTGTCGCATTTACATTCTTTTGAAGTGAATACGAGGTATACATGACACTTCGCAATGAATATTATATCTTATCATGAAACATAGAAGTGAGATGCGATATCGCGTTCTAAGAAGCATTAGAACTCTATTGCTACGATACGTAGACATCTGCAAACGCTATTTCCTAGCATGGAAGTGTCGCACTCACATTCTTTTGAAGTGAATACGAAGTATACATAACACTCCATAATGAATATTATATCTTCTCATGAAACATAGCAGTGAGATGCGATATCGCGTTTTAGGAAGCATTAGAACTCTATTGCTGCCATACGTAGACATCTGCAAACGCTATTTCCTAGCATGGAAGTGTCGCATTTACATTCTTTTGAAGTGAATACGAGGAATACATAACACTCCATAATGAATATTATATCTTATCATTAAACATAGCAGTGAGATGCGATATCGCGTTTTAAGAAGCATTAGAACTCGTTTGCTACGATACGTAGACATCTGCAAACGCTATTTCCTAGCATGGAAGTGTCGCATTTACATCCTTTTGAAGTGAATACGAGGTATACATGACACTTCGCAATGAATATTATATCTCATCATGAAACATAGAAGTGAGATGCGATATCGCGTTCTAAGAAGCATTAGAAATCTATTTCTACGATACGTAGACATCTGCAAACGCTATTTCCTAGCGTGGAAGTGTCGCATCTACATTCATTTGAAGTGAATGCGAGGTATAAATGACACTTCGCAATGAATATTATATCATATCATGAAACATGGAAGTGAGATGCGATATCGCGTTCTAAGAAGCATTAGGACTCTATTGCTACGATACGTAGACATATGCAAACGCTATTTCCTAGCATGGATGTGTCGCATTTACATTCGTTTGATGTGAATACGAGATATACATGACACTTCGCAATGAATATTATATCTTATCATGAAACACAGGAATGAGGTGCTATATCGCGTTTTAAGAAGCATTAGAACTCTATTGCTACGATACGTAGACATATGCAAACGCTATTTCCTAGCATGGAAGTGTCGCATTTACATTCTTTTGATGTGAATACATGGTATACATGACACTTCGCAACGAATATTATAACTTATCATGAAACATAAAATTGAGATGCGATATCGCGTTCTTAGAAGCATTAGAACTCTATTGCTACGATACGTAGACATCTGCAAACGCTATTTCCTAGCATGGAAGTGTCGCATTTACATTCTTTTGAAGTGAATACGAAGTATACATAACACTCCATAATGAATATTATATCTTATCATGAAACATAGCAGTGAGATGCGATATCGCGTTTTAAGAAGCATTAGAAATCTATTGCTACGATACGAAGGCATCTGCAAACGCTATTTCCGAACATGGAAGTGTCGCATTTACATTCTTTTGAAGTGAATACGAGGTATACATGACACTTCGCAATGAATATTATATCTTATCATGAAACATAGAAGTGAGATGCGATATCGCGTTCTAAGAAGCATTAGAACTCTATTGCTACGATACATAGACATCTGCAAACGCTATTTCCTAGCATGGAAGTGTCGCATTTACATTCGTTTGAAGTGAATACGATATATATATGACACTTCGCAATGAATATTATATCTTCTCATGAAACATAGCAGTGAGATGCGATATCGCGTTTTAAGATGCATTAGAACTCTATTGCTACGATACGTAGACATCTGCAAACGCTATTTCCTAGCATGGATGTGTCGCATTTACATTCGTTTGATGTGAATACGAGATATACATGACACTTCGCAATGAATATTATATCTTATCATGAAACACAGGAGTGAGGTGCTATATCGCGTTTTAAGAAGCATTAGAACTCTATTGCTACGATACGTAGACATATGCAAACGCTATTTCCTAGCATGGAAGTGTCGCATTTACATTCTTTTGATGTGAATACATGGTATACATGACACTTCGCAACGAATATTATAACTTATCATGAAACATAAAATTGAGATGCGATATCGCGTTCTTAGAAGCATTAGAACTCTATTGCTACGATACGTAGACATCTGCAAACGCTATTTCCTAGCATGGAAGTGTCGCATTTACATTCTTTTGAAGTGAATACGAAGTATACATAACACTCCATAATGAATATTATATCTTATCATGAAACATAGCAGTGAGATGCGATATCGCGTTTTAAGAAGCATTAGAAATCTATTGCTACGATACGAAGGCATCTGCAAACGCTATTTCCGAACATGGAAGTGTCGCATTTACATTCTTTTGAAGTGAATACGAGGTATACATGACACTTCGCAATGAATATTATATCTTATCATGAAACATAGAAGTGAGATGCGATATCGCGTTCTAAGAAGCATTAGAACTCTATTGCTACGATACGTAGACATCTGCAAACGCTATTTGCTAGCATGGAAGGGTCGCATTTACATTCTTGTGAAGTGAATACGAGGTATACATAACACTCCACAATGAATATTATATCTTATCACGAAACATAGAAATGGAATGCGGCATCTCGTTTTAAGAAGAATTAGAACTCTATTGCTACGATACGTAGACATCTGCAAACGCTATTTCCTAGCATGGAAGTGTCGCATTTACATTCGTTTGAAGTGAATACGATATATATATGACACTTCGCAATGAATATTATATCTTCTCATGAAACATAGCAGTGAGATGCGATATCGCGTTTTAAGGTGCATTAGAACTCTATTGCTACGATACGTAGACATCTGCAAACGCTATTTCCTAGCATGGATGTGTCGCATTTACATTCGTTTGAAGTGAATACGAGATATACATGACACTTCGCAATGAATATTATATCTTATCATGAAACACAGGAATGAGGTGCTATATCGCGTTTTAAGAAGCATTAGAACTCTATTGCTACGATACGAAGACATCTGCAAACGCTATTTCCGAACATGGAAGTGTCGCATTTACATTCTTTTGAAGTGAATACGAGGTATACATGACACTTCGCAATGAATATTATATCTTATCATGAAACATAGAAGTGAGATGCGATATCGCGTTCTAAGAAGCATTAGAACTCTATTGCTACGATACGTAGACATCTGCAAACGCTATTTCCTAGCATGGAAGTGTCGCATTTACATTCGTTTGAAGTGAATACGAGATATACATGACACTTCGCAATGAATATTATATCTTATCATGAAACACAGGAATGAGGTGCTATATCGCGTTTTAAGAAGCATTAGAACTCTATTGCTACGATACGAAGACATCTGCAAACGCTATTTCCGAACATGGAAGTGTCGCATTTACATTCTTTTGAAGTGAATACGAGGTATACATGACACTTCGCAATGAATATTATATCTTATCATGAAACATAGAAGTGAGATGCGATATCGCGTTCTAAGAAGCATTAGAACTCTATTGCTACGATACGTAGACATCTGCAAACGCTATTTCCTAGCATGGAAGTGTCGCACTCACATTCTTTTGAAGTGAATACGAAGTATACATAACACTCCATAATGAATATTATATCTTCTCATGAAACATAGCAGTGAGATGCGATATCGCGTTTTAGGAAGCATTAGAACTCTATTGCTGCCATACGTAGACATCTGCAAACGCTATTTCCTAGCATGGAAGTGTCGCATTTACATTCTTTTGAAGTGAATACGAGGAATACATAACACTCCATAATGAATATTATATCTTATCATTAAACATAGCAGTGAGATGCGATATCGCGTTTTAAGAAGCATTAGAACTCGTTTGCTACGATACGTAGACATCTGCAAACGCTATTTCCTAGCATGGAAGTGTCGCATTTACATCCTTTTGAAGTGAATACGAGGTATACATGACACTTCGCAATGAATATTATATCTTATCATGAAACATAGAAGTGAGATGCGATATCGCGTTCTAAGAAGCATTAGAAATCTATTTCTACGATACGTAGACATCTGCAAACGCTATTTCCTAGCATGGAAGTGTCGCATTTACATTCTTTTGAAGTGAATACGAAGTATACATAACACTCCATAATGAATATTATATCTTATCATGAAACATAGCAGTGAGATGCGATATCGCGTTTTAAGAAGCATTAGAAATCTATTGCTACGATACGAAGGCATCTGCAAACGCTATTTCCGAACATGGAAGTGTCGCATTTACATTCTTTTGAAGTGAATACGAGGTATACATGACACTTCGCAATGAATATTATATCTTATCATGAAACATAGAAGTGAGATGCGATATCGCGTTCTAAGAAGCATTAGAACTCTATTGCTACGATACGTAGACATCTGCAAACGCTATTTGCTAGCATGGAAGGGTCGCATTTACATTCTTGTGAAGTGAATACGAGGTATACATAACACTCCACAATGAATATTATATCTTATTACGAAACATAGAAATGAAATACGACATCTCGTTTTAAGAAGCATTAGAACTCTATTGCTACGATACGTAGACATCTGCAAAGGCTATTTCCTAGCATGGATGGGTCGCATTTACATTCTTTTGAAGTGAGTACGAGGTATACATATCACTCCATAATGAATACTATATCTTCTCATGAAACATAGCAGTCAGATGCGATATCGCGTTTTAAGGAGCATTAGAACACTATTGCTACGATTCGTAGACATCTGCAAACGCAATTTCCTAGCAAGGAAGTGCCGCATTTACAACCTTTTGAAGTGAATACGAGGTATACATGACACTTCGCAACGAATATTATATCTTATCATGAAACATAGAAGTGAGATGCGATATCGCGTTTTAAGAAGCATTAGAACTCTATTGCTACGATACGTAGACATCTGCAAACGCTATTTCCTAGCATGGAAGTGTCGCATTTACATTCTTTTGAAGTGAATACGAGATATACATGACACTTCGCAATGAATATTATATCTAATCATGAAACATAGATGTGAGATGCGATATCGCGTTCTAGGAAGCATTGGAACTCTATTGCTACGATACGTAGACATCTGCAAACGCAATTTCCTAGTAAGGAAGTGTCGCATTTACATCCTTTTGAAGTGAATACGAGGTATACATGACACTTCGCAATGAATGTTATATCTTATCATGAAACATAGGAATGAAATACGACATCTCGTTATTAGAAGCATTAGTACTCTATTGCTACGATACGTAGACATCTGCAAACGCTATTTCCTAGCATGGAAGTGTCGCATTTACATTCTTTTGAAGTGAATACATGGTATACATGACACTTTGCAATGAGTATTATATTTTATCATGAAACATGAAAGTGAGATGCGATATCGCGTTCTAAGAAGCATTAGAAGTCTATTGCTACGATACGTAGACATCTGCAAAGGCTATTTCCTAACATGGAAGGGTCGCATTTACATTCTTTTGAGGTGAGTACGAGGTATACATATCACTCCATAATGAATACTATATCTTCTCATGAAACATATCAGTGAGTTGCGATATCGCGTTTTAAGAAGCATTAGAACTCTATTGCTACGATACATAGACATCTGCGAACGCTATTTCCTAGCATGGAAGTGTCGCATTTACATTCTTTTGAAGTGAGTACGAGGTATACATAACACTCCATAATGAATACTATATCCTCTCATGAAACATAGCAGTGAGATGCGATATCGCGTTTTAGGAAGCATTAGAACTCTATTGCTGCCATACGTAGACATCTGCAAACGCTATTTCCTAGCATGGAAGTGTCGCATTTACATTCTTTCGAAGTGAATACGAGGTATACATGGCACTTCGCAATGAATATTATGTCTTATCATGAAACATTGAAGTGAGATGCGATATCGCGTTCTAAGAAGCATTAGAACTCTATTGCTACGATACGTAGACATCTGCAAACGCTATTTCCTAGCATGGAAGTGTCGCATTTACATTCTTTTGAAGTGAATACGAGGTATACATAACACTCCATAATGAATATTATATCTTCTCATGAAACATAGCAGTGAGATGCGATATCGCGTTTTAGGAAGCATTAGAACTCTATTGCTACGATACGTACACATCTGCAAACGCAATTTCCTAGCAAGGAAGTGTCGCATTTACATACTTTTGAAGTGAATACGAGGTATACATGACACTTCGCAATGAATATTACATCTTATCATGAAACATAGAAGTGAGATGCGATATCGCGTTCTAGGAGGCATTAGAACTCTATTGCTACGATACGTAGACATCTGCAAACGCAATTTCCTAGCAAGGAAGTGTCGCATTTACATTCTGTTGAAGTGAGTACGAGGTACACATAACACTCCATAATGAATATTATATCTTCTCATGAAACATATCAGTGAGTTGCGATATCGCGTTTTAAGAAGCATTAGAACTCTATTGCTACGATACATAGACATCTGCAAACGCTATTTCCTAGCATGGAAGTGTCGCATTTACATTCGTTTCAAGTGAATACGAGGTATATATGACACTTCGCAATGAATATTATATCTTATTACGAAACATAGAAATGAAATACGACATCTCGTTTTAAGAAGCATTAGAACTCTATTGCTACGATACGTAGACATCTGCAAACGCTATTTCCTAGCATGGAAGTGTCGCATTTACATTCTTTTGTAGTGAATACATGGTATACATGACACTTTGCAATGAATATTATATCTTATCATGAAACATGAAAGTGAGATGTGATATCGCGTTCTAAGAAGCATTAGAACTCTATTGCTACGATACGTAGACATCTGCAAAGGCTATTTCCTAGCATGGAAGGGTCGCATTTACATTCTTTTGAAGTGAGTACGAGGTATACATATCACTCCATAATGAATACTATATCTTCTCATGAAACATAGCAGTCAGATGCGATATCGCGTTTTAAGGGGCATAAGAACACTATTGCTACGATACGTAGACATCTGCAAACGCAATTTCCTAGCAAGGAAGTGCCGCATTTACATCCTTTTGAAGTGAATACGAGGTATACATGACACTTCGCAACGAATATTATATCTTATCATGAAACATAGAAGTGAGATGCGATATCGCGTTTTAAGAAGCATTAGAACTCTATTGCTACGATACGTAGACATCTGCAAACGCTACTTCCTAGCATGGAAGTGTCATATTTACATTCTTTTGAAGTGAATACGAGGTATACATGACAATTCGCAACGAATATTATATCTTATCATGAAACATAGATGTGAGATGCGATATCGCGTTTTAAGAAGCATTAGAACTCTATCGCTGCGATACGTAGACATCTGCAAACGCTATATCCTAGCATGGAAGTGTCGCATTTGCACTCTTTTGAAGTAAATACGAGGTATACATGACACTTCGCAATGAATATTATATCTTATCACGGAACATAGAAATGAAATGAGGCATCTCGTTTTAAGAAGCATTAGAACTCTATTGCTACGATACGTAAACATCTGCAAACGCTATTTCCTAGCATGGAAGTGTCGCATTTACATTCTTTTGAAGTGAATACGAGGTATACATAACACTCCATAATGAATATTATATCTTTTCATGAAACATAGCAGTCAGATGCGATATCGCGTTTTAAGGGGCATTAGAACTCTATTGCTACGATACGTAGACATCTGCAAACGCAATTTCCTAGCAAGGAAGTGCCGCATTTACATCCTTTTGAAGTGAATACGAGGTAGACATGACACTTCGCAACGAATATTATATCTTATCATGAAACATAGAAGTGAGATGCGATATCGCGTTTTAAGAAGCATTAGAACTCTATTGCTACGATACGTAGACATCTGCAAACGCTATTTCCTAGCATGGAAGTGTCATATTTACATTCTTTTGAAGTGAATACGAGGTATACATGACAATTCGCAACGAATATTATATCTTATCATGAAACATAGATGTGAGATGCGATATCGCGTTTTAAGAAGCATTAGAACTCTATCGCTGCGATACGTAGACATCTGCAAACGCTATATCCTAGCATGGAAGTGTCGCACTTGCACTCTTTTGAAGTGAATACGAGGTATACATGACACTTCGCAATGAATATTATATCTTATCACGGAACATAGAAATGAAATGAGGCATCTCGTTTTAAGAAGCATTAGAACTCTATTGCTACGATACGTAAACATCTGCAAACGCTATTTCCTAGCATGGAAGTGTCGCATTTACATTCTTTTGAAGTGAATACGAGGTATACATAACACTCCATAATGAATATTATATCTTTTCATGAAACATAGCAGTGAGATGCGATATCGCGTTTTAAGAAGCATTAGAACTCTATTGCTACTATACGTAGACATCTGCAAACGCAATTTCCTAGCAAGGAAGTGCCGCATTTACATCCTTTTGAAGTGAATACGAGGTATACATGACACTTCGCAACGATATTATATCTTATCATGAAACATAGAAGTGAGATGCGATATCGCGTTTTAAGAAGCATTAGAAATCTATTGCTACGATACGTAGACATCTGCAAACGCTATTTCCTAGCATGGAAGTGTCATATTTACATTCTTTTGAAGTGAATACGAGGTATACATGACAATTCGCAACGAATATTATATCTTATCATGAAACATAGAAGTGAGATGCGATATCGCGTTTTAAGAAGCATTAGAACTCTATCGCTGCGATACGTAGACATCTGCAAACGCTATATCCTAGCATGGAAGTGTCGCATTTGCACTCTTTTGAAGTGAATACGAGGTATACATGACACTTCGCAATGAATATTATATCTTATCACGGAACATAGAAATGAAATGAGGCATCTCGTTTTAAGAAGCATTAGAACTCTATTGCTACGATACGTGAACATCTGCAAACGCTATTTCCTAGCATGGAAGTGTCGCATTTACATTCTTTTGAAGTGAATACGAGGTATACATAACACTCCATAATGAATATTATATCTTTTCATGAAACATAGCAGTGAGATGCGATATCGCGTTTTAAGAAGCATTAGAACTCTCTTGCTACGATACGTAGACATCTGCAAACGCTATTTCCTAGCATGGAAGTGTCGCATTTACATTCTTTTGAAGTGAATACGAGGTATACATGACACTTCGCAATGAATATTATGTCTTATCATGAAACATAGAAATGAAATACGACATCTCGTTTTAAGAAGCATTAGAACTCTATTGCTACGATACGTAGACATCTGCAAACGCTATTTCCTAGCATGGAAGTGTCGCATTTACATTCTTTGAAGTGAATACGAGGTATACATAACTCTCCATAATGAATATTATATCTTCTCATGAAACATAGCAGTGTGATGCGATATCGCGTTTTAGGAGCATTAGAACTCTATTGCTACGATACGTACACATCTGCAAACGCAATTTCCTAGCAAGGAAGTGTCGCATTTACATCCTTTTGAAGTGAATACGAGGTATACATGACACTTCGCAATGAATATTACATCTTATCATGAAACATAGAGTGAGATGCGATATCGCGTTCTAGGAAGCATTAGAACTCTATTGCTACGATACGTAGACATCTGCAAACGCAATTTCCTAGCAAGGAGTGTCGCATTTACATTCTGTTGAAGTGAGTACGAGGTATACATAACACTCCATAATGAATACTATATCTTCTCATGAAACATAGCAGTCAGGTGCGATATCGCGTTTTAAGGAGCATTAGAACACTATTGCTACGATACGTAGACATCTGCAAACGCAATTTCCTAGCAAGGAAGTGTCGCATTTACATTCTTTTGAAGTGAATACGAGGTATACATGACACTTCGCAATGAATATTATATCTTATCATGAAACATAGAAGTGAGATGCGATATCGCGTTCTAAGAAGCATTAGAACTCTATTGCTACGATACGTAGACATCTGCAAACGCTATTTCCTAGCATGGAAGTGTCGCACTCACATTCTTTGAAGTGAATACGAAGTATACATAACACTCCATAATGAATATTATATCTTCTCATGAAACATAGCAGTGAGATGCGATATCGCGTTTTAGGAAGCATTAGAACTCTATTGCTGCCATACGTAGACATCTGCAAACGCTATTTCCTAGCATGGAAGTGTCGCATTTACATTCTTTTGAAGTGAATACGAGGAATACATAGCACTCCATAATGAATATTATATCTTATCATTAACATAGCAGTGAGATGCGATATCGCGTTTTAAGAAGCATTAGAACTCGTTTGCTACGATACGTAGACATCTGCAAACGCTATTTCCTAGCATGGAAGTGTCGCATTTACATCCTTTTGAAGTGAATACGAGGTATACATGACACTTCGCAATGAATATTATATCTTATCATGAAACATAGAAGTGAGATGCGATATCGCGTTCTAAGAAGCATTAGAAATCTATTTCTACGATACGTAGACATCTGCAAACGCTATTTCCTAGCGTGGAAGTGTCGCATCTACATTCATTTGAAGTGAATGCGAGGTATAAATGACACTTCGCATTGAATATTATATCATATCATGAAACATGGAAGTGAGATGCGATATCGCGTTCTAAGAAGCATTAGGACTCTATTGCTACGATACGTAGACATCTGCAAACGCTATTTCCTAGCATGGAAGTGTCGCATTTACATTCTTTTGAAGTGAATACGAGGTATACATGACACTTCGCAATGAAAATTATATCTTATCATGAAACATAGAAGTGAGATGCGATATCGCGTTCTAAGAAGCATTAGAACTCTATTGCTACGATACGTAGACATCTGCAAACGCTATTTCCTAGCAAGGATGTGTCGCATTACATTCGTTTCAAGTGAATACGAGGTATACATGACACTTCGCAATGAATATTATATCTTATTACGAAACATAGAAATGAAATACGACATCTCGTTTTAAGAAGCATTAGAACTCTATTGCTACGATACGTAGACATCTGCAAAGGCTATTTCCTAGCATGGATGGGTCGCATTTACATTCTTTTGAAGTGAGTACGAGGTATACATATCACTCCATAATGAATACTATATCTTCTCATGAAACATAGCAGTCAGATGCGATATCGCGTTTTAAGGAGCATTAGAACACTATTGCTACGATTCGTAGACATCTGCAAACGCAATTTCCTAGCAAGGAAGTGCCGCATTTACAACCTTTTGAAGTGAATACGAGGTATACATGACACTTCGCAACGAATATTATATCTTATCATGAAACATAGAATTGAGATGCGATATCGCGTTTTAAGAAGCATTAGAACTCTATTGCTACGATACGTAGACATCTGCAAACCGCTATTTCCTAGCATGGAAGTGTCGCATTTACATTCTTTTGAAGTGAATACGAGATATACATGACACTTCGCAATGAATATTATATCTAATCATGAACATAGATGTGAGATGCGATATCGCGTTTCTAGGAAGCATTGGAACTCTATTGCTACGATACGTAGACATCTGCAAACGCAATTTCCTAGTAAGGAAGTGTCGCATTTACATCCTTTTGAAGTGAATACGAGGTATACATGACACTTCGCAATGAATGTTATATCTTATCATGAAACATAGGAATGAAATACGACATCTCGTTATTAGAAGCATTAGTACTCTATTGCTACGATACGTAGACATCTGCAAACGCTATTTCCTAGCATGGAAGTGTCGCATTTACATTCTTTTGAAGTGAATACATGGTATACATGACACTTTGCAATGAGTATTATATTTTATCATGAAACATGAAAGTGAGATGCGATATCGCGTTCTAAGAAGCATTAGAAGTCTATTGCTACGATACGTAGACATCTGCAAAGGCTATTTCCTGAACATGGAAGGGTCGCATTTACATTCTTTTGAGGTGAGTACGAGGTATACATATCACTCCATAATGAATACTATATCTTCTCATGAAACATATCAGTGAGTTGCGATATCGCGTTTTAAGAAGCATTAGAACTCTATTGCTACGATACATAGACATCTGCGAACGCTATTTCCTAGCATGGAAGTGTCGCATTTACATTCTTTGAAGTGAGTACGAGGTATACATAACACTCCATAATGAATACTATATCCTCTCATGAAACATAGCAGTGAGATGCGATATCGCGTTTTAGAAGCATTAGAACTCTATTGCTGCCATACGTAGACATCTGCAAACGCTATTTCCTAGCATGGAAGTGTCGCATTTACATTCTTTCGAAGTGAATACGAGGTATACATGGCACTTCGGCAATGAATATTATGTCTTATCATGAAACATTGAAGTGAGATGCGATATCGCGTTCTAAGAAGCATTAGAACTCTATTGCTACGATACGTAGACATCTGCAAACGCTATTTCCTAGCATGGAAGTGTCGCATTTACATTCTTTTGAAGTGAATACGAGGTATACATAACACGCCATAATGAATATTATATCTTCTCATGAAACATAGCAGTGAGATGCGATATCGCGTTTTAGGAAGCATTAGAACTCTATTGCTACGATACGTACACATCTGCAAACGCAATTTCCTAGCAAGGAAGTGTCGCATTTACATCCTTTTGAAGTGAATACGAGGTATACATGACACTTCGCAATGAATATTACATCTTATCATGAAACATAGAAGTGAGATGCGATATCGCGTTCTAGGAGGCATTAGAACTCTATTGCTATGATACGTAGACATCTGCAAACGCAATTTCCTAGCAAGGAAGTGTCGCATTTACATTCTGTTGAAGTGAGTACGAGGTACACATAACACTCCATAATGAATATTATATCTTCTCATGAAACATATCAGTGAGTTGCGATATCGCGTTTTAAGAAGCATTAGAACTCTATTGCTACGATACATAGACATCTGCAAACGCTATTTCCTAGCATGGAAGTGTCGCATTTACATTCGTTTCAAGTGAATACGAGGTATACATGACACTTCGCAATGAATATTATATCTTATTACGAAACATAGAAATGAAATACGACATCTCGTTTTAGAAGCATTAGAACTCTATTGCTACGATACGTAGACATCTGCAAACGCTATTTCCTAGCATGGAAGTGTCGCATTTACATTCTTTTGTAGTGAATACATGGTATACATGACACTTTGCAATGAATATTATATCTTATCATGAAACATGAAAGTGAGATGTGATATCGCGTTCTAAGAAGCATTAGAACTCTATTGCTACGATACGTAGACATCTGCAAAGGCTATTTCCTAGCATGGAAGGGTCGCATTTACATTCTTTTGAAGTGAGTACGAGGTATACATATCACTCCATAATGAATACTATATCTTCTCATGAAACATAGCAGTCAGATGCGATATCGCGTTTTAAGGGGCATAAGAACACTATTGCTACGATACGTAGACATCTGCAAACGCAATTTCCTAGCAAGGAAGTGCCGCATTTACATCCTTTTGAAGTGAATACGAGGTATACATGACACTTCGCAACGAATATTATATCTTATCATGAAACATAGAAGTGAGATGCGATATCGCGTTTTAAGAAGCATTAGAACTATATTGCTACGATACGTAGACATCTGCAAACGCTATTTCCTAGCATGGAAGTGTCATATTTACATTCTTTTGAAGTGAATACGAGGTATACATGACAATTCGCAACGAATATTATATCTTATCATGAAACATAGATGTGAGATGCGATATCGCGTTTTAAGAAGCATTAGAACTCTATCGCTGCGATACGTAGACATCTGCAAACGCTATATCCTAGCATGGAAGTGTCGCATTTGCACTCTTTTGAAGTAAATACGAGGTATACATGACACTTCGCAATGAATATTATATCTTATCACGGAACATAGAAATGAAATGAGGCATCTCGTTTTAAGAAGCATTAGAACTCTATTGCTACGATACGTAAACATCTGCTAACGCTATTTCCTAGCATGGAAGTGTCGCATTTACATTCTTTTGAAGTGAATACGAGGTATACATAACACTCCATAATGAATATTATATCTTTTCATGAAACATAGCAGTCAGATGCGATATCGCGTTTTAAGGGGCATTAGAACTCTATTGCTACGATACGTAGACATCTGCAAACGCAATTTCCTAGCAAGGAAGTGCCGCATTTACATCCTTTTGAAGTGAATACGAGGTAGACATGACACTTCGCAACGAATATTATATCTTATCATGAAACATAGAAGTGAGATGCGATATCGCGTTTTAAGAAGCATTAGAACTCTATTGCTACGATACGTAGACATCTGCAAACGCTATTTCCTAGCATGGAAGTGTCATATTTACATTCTTTTGAAGTGAATACGAGGTATACATGACAATTCGCAACGAATATTATATCTTATCATGAAACATAGATGTGAGATGCGATATCGCGTTTTAAGAAGCATTAGAACTCTATCGCTGCGATACGTAGACATCTGCAAACGCTATATCCTAGCATGGAAGTGTCGCACTTGCACTCTTTTGAAGTGAATACGAGGTATACATGACACTTCGCAATGAATATTATATCTTATCACGGAACATAGAAATGAAATGAGGCATCTCGTTTTAAGAAGCATTAGAACTCTATTGCTACGATACGTAAACATCTGCAAACGCTATTTCCTAGCATGGAAGTGTCGCATCTACATTCTTTTGAAGTGAATACGAGGTATACATAACACTCCATAATGAATATTATATCTTTTCATGAAACATAGCAGTGAGATGCGATATCGCGTTTTAAGAAGCATTAGAACTCTATTGCTACGATACGTAGACATCTGCAAACGCAATTTCCTAGCAAGGAAGTGCCGCATTTACATCCTTTTGAAGTGAATACGAGGTATACATGACACTTCGCAACGAATATTATATCTTATCATGAAACATAGAAGTGAGATGCGATATCGCGTTTTAAGAAGCATTAGAAATCTATTGCTACGATACGTAGACATCTGCAAACGCTATTTCCTAGCATGGAAGTGTCATATTTACATTCTTTTGAAGTGAATACGAGGTATACATGACAATTCGCAACGAATATTATATCTTATCATGAAACATAGAAGTGAGATGCGATATCGCGTTTTAAGAAGCATTAGAACTCTATCGCTGCGATACGTAGACATCTGCAAACGCTATATCCTAGCATGGAAGTGTCGCATTTGCACTCTTTTGAAGTGAATACGAGGTATACATGACACTTCGCAATGAATATTATATCTTATCACGGAACATAGAAATGAAATGAGGCATCTCGTTTTAAGAAGCATTAGAACTCTATTGCTACGATACGTGAACATCTGCAAACGCTATTTCCTAGCATGGAAGTGTCGCATTTACATTCTTTTGAAGTGAATACGAGGTATACATAACACTCCATAATGAATATTATATCTTTTCATGAAACATAGCAGTGAGATGCGATATCGCGTTTTAAGAAGCATTAGAACTCTCTTGCTACGATACGTAGACATCTGCAAACGCTATTTCCTAGCATGGAAGTGTCGCATTTACATTCTTTTGAAGTGAATACGAGGTATACACGACACTTCGCAATGAATATTATGTCTTATCATGAAACATAGAAATGAAATACGACATCTCGTTTTAAGAAGCATTAGAACTCTATTGCTACGATACGTAGACATCTGCAAGCGCTATTTCCTAGCATGGAAGTGTCGCATTTACATTCTTTGAAGTGAATACGAGGTATACATAACACTCCATAATGAATATTATATCTTCTCATGAAACATAGCAGTGTGATGCGATATCGCGTTTTAGGAAGCATTAGAACTCTATTGCTACGATACGTACACATCTGCAAACGCAATTTCCTAGCAAGGAAGTGTCGCATTTACATCCTTTTGAAGTGAATACGAGGTATACATGACACTTCGCAATGAATATTACATCTTATCATGAAACATAGAAGTGAGATGCGATATCGCGTTCTAGGAAGCATTAGAACTCTATTGCTACGATACGTAGACATCTGCAAACGCAATTTCCTAGCAAGGAAGTGTCGCATTTACATTCTGTTGAAGTGAGTACGAGGTATACATAACACTCCATAATGAATACTATATCTTCTCATGAAACATAGCAGTCAGGTGCGATATCGCGTTTTAAGGAGCATTAGAACACTATTGCTACGATACGTAGACATCTGCAAACGCAATTTCCTAGCAAGGAAGTGCCGCATTTACAACCTTTTGAAGTGAATACGAGGTATACATGACACTTCGCAACGAATATTATGTCTTATCATGAAACATAGAAGTGAGATGCGATATCGCGTTCTAGGAAGCATTAGAACTCTATTGCTACGATACGTAGACATCTGCAAAGGCTATTTCCTAGCATGGAAGGGTCGCATTTACATTCTTTTGAGGTGAGTACGAGGTATACATATCACTCCATAATGAATACTATATCTTCTCATGAAACATATCAGTGAGTTGCGATATCGCGTTTTAAGAAGCATTAGAACTCTATTGCTACGATACATAGACATCTGCAAACGCTATTTCCTAGCATGGAAGGGTCGCATTTACATTCTTTTGAAGTGAGTACGAGGTATACATGACACTTCGCAATGAATGTTATATCTTATCATGAAACATAGGAATGAAATACGACATCTCGTTATTAGAAGCATTAGTACTCTATTGCTACGATACGTAGACATCTGCAAACGCTATTTCCTAGCATGGAAGTGTCGCATTTACATTCTTCTGAAGTGAATACATGGTATACATGACACTTTGCAATGAGTATTATATTTTATCATGAAACATGAAAGTGAGATGCGATATCGCGTTCTAAGAAGCATTAGAAGTCTATTGCTACGATACGTAGACATCTGCAAAGGCTATTTCCTAACATGGAAGGGTCGCATTTACATTCTTTTGAGGTGAGTACGAGGTATACATATCACTCCATAAGGAATACTATATCTTCTCATGAAACATATCAGTGAGTTGCGATATCGCGTTTTAAGAAGCATTAGAACTCTATTGCTACGATACATAGACATCTGCGAACGCTATTTCCTAGCATGGAAGTGTCGCATTTACATTCTTTTGAAGTGAGTACGAGGTATACATAACACTCCATAATGAATACTATATCCTCTCATGAAACATTGCAGTGAGATGCGATATCGCGTTTTAGGAAGCATTAGAACTCTATTGCTGCCATACGTAGACATCTGCAAACGCTATTTCCTAGCATGGAAGTGTCGCATTTACATTCTTTCGAAGTGAATACGAGGTATACATGGCACTTCGCAATGAATATTATGTCTTATCATGAAACATTGAAGTGCGATGCGATATCGCGTTCTAAGAAGCATTAGAACCCTATTGCTACGATACGTAGACATCTGCAAACGCTATTTCCTAGCATGGAAGTGTCGCATTTACATTCTTTTGAAGTGAATACGAGGTATACATAACACTCCATAATGAATATTATATCTTCTCATGAAACATAGCAGTGAGATGCGATATCGCGTTTTAGGAAGCATTAGAACTCTATTGCTACGATACGTACACATCTGCAAACGCAATTTCCTAGCAAGGAAGTGTCGCATTTACATCCTTTTGAAGTGAATACGAGGTATACATGACACTTCGCAATGAATATTACATCTTATCATGAAACATAGGAGTGAGATGCGATATCGCGTTCTAGGAGGCATTAGAACTCTATTGCTACGATACGTAGACATCTGCAAACGCAATTTCCTAGCAAGGAAGTGTCGCATTTACATTCTGTTGAAGTGAGTACGAGGTACACATAACACTCCATAATGAATATTATATCTTCTCATGAAACATATCAGTGAGTTGCGATATCGCGTTTTAAGAAGCATTAGAACTCTATTGCTACGATACATAGACATCTGCAAACGCTATTTCCTAGCATGGAAGTGTCGCATTTACATTCGTTTCAAGTGAATACGAGGTATACATGACACTTCGCAATGAATATTATATCTTATTACGAAACATAGAAATGAAATACGACATCTCGTTTTAAGAAGCATTAGAACTCTATTGCTACGATACGTAGACATCTGCAAACGCTATTTCCTAGCATGGAAGTGTCGCATTTACATTCGTTTCAAGTGAATACGAGGTATACATGACACTTCGCAATGAATATTATATCTTATTACGAAACATAGAAATGAAATACGACATCTCGTTTTAAGAAGCATTAGAACTCTATTGCTACGATACGTAGACATCTGCAAACGCTATTTCCTAGCATGGAAGTGTCGCATTTACATTCTTTTGAAGTGAATACGAGGTATACATGACACTTCGCAATGAATATTATATCTTATCATGATACATAGGAATGAGGTGCTATATCGCGTTTTAGAAGCATTAGATCTCTATTGCTAATATACGTAGACATCTGCAAACGCTATTTCCTAGCATGGAGGTGTCGCATTTACATTCGTTTCAAGTGAATACGAGGTATACATGACACTTCGCAATGAATATTATATCTTATTACGAAACGTAGAAATGAAATACGACATCTCGTTATTAGAAGCATTAGAACTCTATTGCTACGATACGTAGACATCTGCAAACGCTACTTCCTAGCAAGGAAGTGTCGCATTTACATCCTTTTGAAGTGAATACGAGGTATACATGACACTTCGCAATGAATATTACATCTTATCATGAAACATAGAAGTGAGATGTGATATCGCGTTCTAGGAAGCATTAGAACTCTATTGCTACGATACGTAGACATCTGCAAACGCGATTTCCTAGCAAGGAAGTGTCGCATTTACAACCTTTTGAAGTGAATACGAGGTATGCATGACACTTCGCAATGAATATTATATCTTATCATGAAACATAGAAGTGAGATGCGATATCGCGTTCTAAGAAGCATTAGAACTCTATTTCTACGATACGTAGACATCTGCAAACGCTACTTCCTAGCGTGGAAGTGTCGCATCTACATTCATTTGAAGTGAATGCGAGGTATAAATGACACTTCGCTATGAATATTATATCATATCATGAAACATGGAAGTGAGATGCGATATCGCGTTCTAAGAAGCATTAGACTCTATTGCTACGATACGTAGACATCTGCAAACGCTATTTCCTAGCATAGAAGGTTCGCATTAACATTCTGTTGAAGTGAGCACGAGGTATACATAACACTCCATAATGAATATTATATCTTCTCATGAAACATAGCAGTGAGATGCGATATCGCGTTTTAAGATGCATTAGAACTCTGTTGCTACGATACGTAGACATCTGCAAACGCTATTTCCTAGCATGGAAGTGTCATATTTACATTCTTTTGAAGTGAATACGAGGTATACATGACAATTCGCAACGAATATTATATCTTATCATGAAACATAGAAGTGAGATGCGATATCGCGTTTTAAGAAGCATTAGAACTCTATCGCTGCGATACGTAGACATCTGCAAACGCTATATCCTAGCATGGAAGTGTCGCATTTGCACTCTTTTGAAGTGAATACGAGGTATACATAACACTCCACAATGTATATAATATGTTATCACGGAACATAGAAATGAAATGAGGCATCTCGTTTTAAGAAGCATTAGAACTCTATTGCTACGATACGTAAACATCTGCAAACGCTATTTCCTAGCATGGAAGTGTCGCATTTACATTCTTTTGAAGTGAATACGAAGTATACATAACACTCCATAATGAATATTATATCTTTTCATGAAACATAGCAGTGAGATGCGATATCGCGTTTTAAGAAGCATTAGAACTCTATTGCTACGATACGTAGACATCTGCAAACGCTATTTCCTAGCATGGAAGTGTCGCATTTACATTCTTTTGAAGTGAATACGAGGTATACATGACACTTCCCAATGAATATTATATCTTATCATGAAACATAGAAGTGAGATGCGATATCGCGTTCTAAGAAGCATTAGAACTCTATTGCTACGATACGTAGACATCTGCAAACGCTATTTGCTAGCATGGAAGTACGAGGTATACATAACACTCCATAATGAATACTATATCCTCTCATGAAACATAGCAGTGAGAGGCGATATCGCGTTTTAGGAAGCATTAGAACTCTATTGCTGCCATACGTAGACATCTGCAAACGCTATTTCCTAGCATGGAAGTGTCGCATTTACATTCTTTTGAAGTGAATACGAGGTATACATGACACTTCGCAATGAATATTATGTCTTATCATGAAACATAGGAGTGAGATGCGCTATCGCGTTTTAAGAAGCATTAGAACTCTATTGCTACGATACATAGACATCTGCAAACGCTATTTCCTAGCATGGAAGTGTCGCATTTACATTCGTTTCAAGTGAATACGAGGTATACATGACACTTCGCAATGAATATTATATCTTATTACGAAACATAGAAATGAAATACGACATCTCGTTTTAAGAAGCATTAGAACTCTATTGCTACGATACGTAGACATCTGCAAACGCTATTTCCTAGCATGGAAGTGTCGCATTTACATTCTTTTGTAGTGAATACATGGTATACATGACACTTTGCAATGAATATTATATCTTATCATGAAACATGAAAGTGAGATGTGATATCGCGTTCTAAGAAGCATTAGAACTCTATTGCTACGATACGTAGACATCTGCAAAGGCTATTTCCTAGCATGGAAGGGTCGCATTTACATTCTTTTGAAGTGAGTACGAGGTATACATATCACTCCATAATGAATACTATATCTTCTCATGAAACATAGCAGTCAGATGCGATATCGCGTTTTAAGGAGCATTAGAACACTATTGCTACGATACGTAGACATCTGCAAATGCAATTTCCTAGCAAGGAAGTGCCGCATTTACAACCTTTTGAAGTGAATACGAGGTATACATGACACTTCGCAACGAATATTATATCTTATCATGAAACATAGATGTGAGATGCGATATCTCGTTCTAGGAAGCATTAGAACTCTATTGCTACGATACGTAGACATCTGCAAACGCAATTTCCTAGCAAGGAAGTGTCGCATTTACATCCTTTTGAAGTGAATACGAGGTATACATGACACTTCGCAATGAATATTATATCTTATCATGATACATAGGAATGAGGTGCTATATCGCGTTTTAGAAGCATTAGAACTCTATTGCTAATATACGTAGACATCTGCAAACGCTATTTCCTAGCATGGAGGTGTCGTATTTACATTCGTTTCAAGTGAATACGAGGTATACATGACACTTCGCAATGAATATTATATCTTATTACGAAACATAGAAATGAAATACGACATCTCGTTATTAGAAGCATTAGAACTCTATTGCTACGATACGTAGACATCTGCAAACGCTATTTCCTAGCATGGAAGTGTCGCATTTACATTCTTTTGAAGTGAATACATGGTATAAATGACACTTTGCAATGAATATTATATTTTATCATGAAACATGAAAGTGAGATGCGATATCGCGTTCTAAGAAGCATTAGAAGTCTATTGCTACGATACGTAGACATCTGCAAAGGCTATTTCCTAGCATGGAAGTGTCGCATTTACATTCTTTTGAGGTGAGTACGAGGTATACATATCACTCCATAATGAATACTATATCTTCTCATGAAACATAGCAGTGAGATGCGATATCGCGTTTTAAGATGCATTAGAACTCTGTTGCTACGATACGTAGACATCTGCAAACGCTATTTGCTAGCATGGAAGGGTCGCATTTACATTCATTTGAAGTGAGTACGAGGTATACATAACACTCCATAATGAATACTATATCCTCTCATGAAACATAGCAGTGAGATGCGATATCGCGTTTTAGGAAGCATTAGAACTCTATTGCTGCCATACGTAGACATCTGCAAACGCTATTTCCTAGCATGGAAGTGTCGCATTTACATTCTTTTGAAGTGAATACGAGGTATACATGATACTTCGCAATGAATATTATGTCTTATCATGAAACATAGAAGTGAGATGCGATATCGCGTTCTAGGAAGCATTAGAACTCTATTGCTACGATACGTAGACATCTGCAAAGGCTATTTCCTAGCATGGAAGGGTCGCATTTACATTCTTTTGAGGTGAGTACGAGGTATACATATCACTCCATAATGAATACTATATCTCCTCATGAAACATATCAGTGAGTTGCGATATCGCGTTTTAAGAAGCATTAGAACTCTATTGCTACGATACATAGACATCTGCAAACGCTATTTCCTAGCATGGAAGGGTCGCATTTACATTCTTTTGAAGTGAGTACGAGGTATACATAACACTCCATAATGAATACTATATCCTCTCATGAAACATAGCAGTGAGATGCGATATCGCGTTTTAGGAAGCATTAGAACTCTATTGCTGCCATACGTAGACATCTGCAAACGCTATTTCCTAGCATGGAAGTGTCGCATTTACATTCGTTTGAAGTGAATACGAGGTATACATGATACTTCGCAATGAATATTATGTCTTATCATGAAACATAGAAGTGAGATGCGATATCGCGTTCTAGGAAGCATTAGAACTCTATTGCTACGATACGTAGACATCTGCAAAGGCTATTTCCTAGCATGGAAGGGTCGCATTTACATTCTTTTGAGGTGAGTACGAGGTATACATATCACTCCATAATGAATACTATATCTCCTCATGAAACATATCAGTGAGTTGCGATATCGCGTTTTAAGAAGCATTAGAACTCTATTGCTACGATACATAGACATCTGCAAACGCTATTTCCTAGCATGGAAGGGTCGCATTTACATTCTTTTGAAGTGAGTACGAGGTATACATAACACTCCATAATGAATACTATATCCTCTCATGAAACATAGCAGTGAGATGCGATATCGCGTTTTAGGAAGCATTAGAACTCTGTTGCTGCCATACGTAGACATCTGCAAACGCTATTTCCTAGCATGGAAGTGTCGCATTTACATTCTTTTGAAGTGAATACGAGGTATACATGACACTTCGCAATGAATATTATGTCTTATCATGAAACATAGAAGTGAGATGCGATATCGCGTTCTAAGAAGCATTAGAACTCTATTGCTACGATACGTAGACATCTGCAAACGCTATTTCCTAGCATGGAGGTGTCGCATTTACATTCGTTTCAAGTGAATACGAGGTATACATGACACTTCGCAATGAATATTATATCTTATTACGAAACATAGAAATGAAATACGACATCTCGTTATTAGAAGCATTAGAACTCTATTGCTACGATACGTAGACATCTGCAAACGCGATTTCCTAGCAAGGAAGTGTAGCATTTACAACCTTTTGAAGTGAATCCGAGGTATGCATGACACTTCGCCATGAATATTATATCTTATCATGAAACATAGAAGTGAGATGCGATATCGCGTTCTAAGAAGCATTAGAACTCTATTTCTACGAAACGTAGACATCTGCAAACGCTACTTCCTAGCGTGGAAGTGTCGCATCTACATTCATTTGAAGTGAATGCGAGGTATAAATGACACTTCGCAATGAATATTATATCATATCATGAAACATAGCAGTGAGATGCGATATCGCGTTTTAAGAAGCATTAGAACTCTATTGCTACGATACGGTGACATCTGCAAACGCTATTTCCGAACATGGAAGTGTCGCATTTACATTCTTTTGAAGTGAATACGAGGTATACATGACACTTCGCAATGAATATTATATCTTATCATGAAACATAGAAGTGAGATGCGATATCGCGTTCTAAGAAGCATTAGAACTCTATTGCTACGATACATAGACATCTGCAAACGCTATTTCCTAGCATGGAAGTGTCGCATTTGCACTCTTTTGAAGTGAATACGAGGTATACATAACACTCCACAATGTATATAATATGTTATCACGGTACATAGAAATGAAATGAGGCATCTCGTTTTAAGAAGCATTAGAACTCTATTGCTACGATACGTAAACATCTGCAAACGCTATTTCCTAGCATGGAAGTGTCGCATTTACATTCTTTTGAAGTGAATACGAGGTATACATAACACTCCATAATGAATATTATATCTTTTCATGAAACATAGCAGTGAGATGCGATATCGCGTTTTAAGAAGCATTAGAACTCTATTGCTACGATACGAAGACATCTGCAAACGCTATTTCCGAACATGGAAGTGCCGCATTTACATTCTTTTGAAGTGAGTACGAGGTATGCATAACACTCCATAATGAATATTATATCTTCTAATGAAACATAGCAGTGAGATGCGATATCGCGTTTTAGGAAGCATTAGAACTCTATTGGTGCGATACGTAGACATCTACAAACGCTATTTCCTAGCATGGAAGAGTCGCATTTACATTCTTTTGAAGTGAATACGAGGTATACATGACACTTCGCAATGAATATTATATCTGAACATGAAACATAGGAATGAAATACGACATCTCGTTTTAAGAAGCATTAGATCTCTATTGCTACGATACGTAGACATCTGCAAACGCTATTTCCTAGCATGGAAGTGTCGCATTTACATTCTTTTGAAGTGAATACGAGATATACATGACACTTCGCAATGAATATTATATCTTATCATGAAACATAGGAATGAGGTGCTATATCGCGTTTTAGAAGCATTAGAACTCTATTGCTAATATACGTAGACATCTGCAAACGCTATTTCCTAGCATGGAGGTGTCGCATTTACATTCGTCTCAAGTGAATACGAGGTATACATGACACTTCGCAATGAATATTACATCTTATTACGAAACATAGAAATGAAATACGACATCTCGTTATTAGAAGCATTAGAACTCTATTGCTACGATACGTAGACATCTGCAAACGCTATTTCCTAGCATGGAAGTGTCGCATTTACATTCTTTTGAAGTGAATACGAGGTATACATAACACTCCATAATGAATATTATATCTTCTCATGAAACGTATCAGTGAGTTGCGATATCGCGTTTTAAGAAGCATTAGAAATCTATTACTACGATACGTAGACATCTGCAAACGCTATTTCCTAGCTTGGAAGTGTCGCATTTACTTTCGTTTCAAGTGAATACGAGGTATACATGACACTTCGCAATGAATATTATATCTTATTACGAAACATAGGAATGAAATACGACATCTCGTTTTAAGAAGCATTAGATCTCTATTGCTACGATACGTAGACATCTGCAAACGCTATTTCCTAGCGTGGAAGTGTCGCATTTACATTCTTTTGAAGTGACTACGAGGTATACATAACACTCCATAATGAATATTATATCTTCTCATGAAACATAGCAGTGAGATGCGATATCGCGTTTTAAGATGCATTAGAGCTCTATTGCTACGATACGTAGACATCTGCAAAGGCTATTTCCTAGCATGGGAGGTTCGCATTTACATTCTTTTGAAGTGAGTACGAAGTATACATATCACTCCATAATGAATACTATATCTTCTCATGAATCAGAGCAGTCAGATGCGATATCCCGTTTTAAGAAGCATTAGAACTCTATTGCTACGATACGTAGACATCTGCAAACGCAATTTCCTAGCAACGAAGTGTCGCATTTACATCCTTTTGAAGTGAATACGAGGTATACATGACACTTCGCAATGAATATTATATCTTATCATGAAATATAGAAGTGAGATGCGATATCGCGTTCTAGGAAGCATTAGAACTCTATTTCTACGATCCGCAGACAACTGCAAACGCTATTTCCTAGCGTGAAAGTGTCGCATTTACATTCTTTTGAAGTGAATACGAGGTATACGTGACACTTCGCAATGAATATTATAACTTATTACGAAGCATAGAAATGAATTACGACATCTCGTTATTAGAAGCATTAGAACTCTATTGCTACGATACGTAGACATCTGCAAACGCTATTTCCTAGCATAGAAGTGTCTTATTTACGTTCTTTTGAAGTGAATACGAGGTATACATAACACTCCACAATGAATATTATGTCTTATCACGGAACATTGAAATGAAATGAGGCATCTCGTTTTAAGAAGCATTAGAACTCTATTGCTACGATATGTAGACATCTGCAAACGCTATTTCCTAGCATGGAAGTGTCGCATATACATTCTTTTGATGTGAATACATGGTATACATGACACTTCGTAATGAATATTATATCTTATCATGAAACATAAAAGTGAGATGCAATATCGCGTTCTTAGAAGCATTAGAACTCTATTGCTGCCATACGTAGACATCTGCAAAAGCCATTTCTTATCATGGAAGTGTCGCATATACATTCTTTTGAAATGAATACAAGGTATTTATGACACACCGCAACTAATACTGTATCATATCATGAAGCAAGGGAATGAGATGCGATATCCCGTTTTAAGAAGCATTAGAACTCTATTGCTTCGATACGTAGACATCTGCAAACGCTATTTCCTAACAAGGATGTGTCGCATTTTCATTCTTTTGAAGTGAATACGAGGTATACATAACACTCCACAGTGAATATTATACCTTATCATGAAACATAGGAATGAGATGCGATATCGCGTTTTAAAAAGCATTAGAAACCTATTGCTTCGATACGTAGACATCTGCAGACGACATTTCCTGGCAAGGAGGAATCGCAATTACGTTCTTTTGAAGTGAATACGAGGTATACATAAAACTGCACAATGAATATTATATCTTATCATGAAACATGGAAATGAGATGCGATATCGCGTCTTAAGAAGCATTAAAACCTATTTCTTCGACACGTAGATATCTGGAAACGTTATTTAATAGCAAGGAAGAGTCGCACTTACATTCTTTTCAAGTGAGTACAAGGTTTACGTAACACTCCACAATGAATATTATATCCTATCATGAAACATAGAAATGAGATGTGATAGCTCGTTTTAAGAAGCATGGAACTCTATTGCTTCGACACGTAGACATCTACAAACGCGATTTCCTAGCAAGGAAGTGTCGCGTTAACATTCATATGAAGTGAATACGAGGTGTACACGACACTCCACAATGAATATTATATCCTATCATGAAACATAGAAATGATATGCGATATCGCGATATAAGAAGAACTAGAATTCTATTTCTTCGATACGGAGACATCTGCAAACGTTATTTCATAGCAAGGAAGTGTCGCATTTACATTCATTTGAAGTGTAAACGAGGAATACATAGAACTTCGCAATAATGAATATATCTTATCATGAAACATAGAAATGAGATGCTATATAGCGATTTAAGAAGCATTAGAACTCTACTGCTCCGATACGCAGGCATCTGCCAACACTATTTCCTAGCAAACAAGTATCGCATTTACTTTCATTTGAAGTGTATGCGAGGTATACATGACACTTCGCAATGAATATTATATATTATAAGGAAACATAGAAATGTGAAGCGACATCGCGTTTTGGGAAGCATTAGAACTCTAATGCCACGATACGTAGACAGCTGCAAACGCCATTTCCTGGCATGGAAGTGGCACATTTACGTTCTTTTGATGTGAATACGAGAGATGCATAACACTGCACAATGAATATTATATGTAATCATGAAACACAGAAATGAGGTGCGACATCGCGTTTTGAGAAGCATTTGAACTCTATTGCTACGATGCGTAGATATCTGTAAACGCTATTTCCTAGCAAGGGAGTGTCGCATTTACAATCTCTTGAAGTGAATACGAGGTATACATAACACTCCACAATGAATATTATATCTCATCATGAAACATAGAAATGAGATGCGGTATGACGATTTAAGAAGAACTAGAACTCTATTGCTTCCATACGTAGACATCTGCAAACGCTAATTGCTAGCAAAGTGTCGCATTTTGTGACGTCAGGCGTACCGCCTGCCACCCTCAGTCCCCGCCCGCCAACCTCGACGGCCACAGATCAGCATCCGCATCTCCTCCATCATCCGGATGCCCTACACGCTGGCAACCCGCAGGCTCCCCGCCACGGAACGGGGATGCGACGCCACACATACGCGAGGGAGGATTCCACTCCACGCTACGAAGATGAGGAGAGCTACAACGCCTGGAGCATCGAAAGGTAAGTTGCACGTCTTGGTACCCGGTAAATCGAGTATTGTCCGCCGACGAACCCAGCTCTGCGCAATTCGCGTCGATATCGGGAACGGCTACGAAAAGTGACCACGTGACGAGCGCTTTCGCGACTTCAGGACATGACACTTCAAAAAAATGTAAATGCGACACTTCCTTGCTAGGAAATAGCGTTTGCAGATGTCTCCGTAACGAAGCAATACCGTTCTAGTGCTTCTTAAAACGAGATATCGCATCTGATTTCTATGTTTCATGATAGGATATAATATTCATTGCGAAGTGTTACGTATACCTCGTATAAACTTCAAGTGAATGTAAATGCGACACTTCCTTGCTAGGAAATAGCGTTTCCAGATGTCTATGTATCGTAGCAAAAGAGTTCTAATGCTTGTAATAGGCGATATCGAATCTCACTTGTATGTTTCATGATAAGATATAATATTCAATGCGAAGTGTCATGTATACCTCGTATTCACTTCAAAAGACTGTAAATGCGAAACTTCCTGGCTAGGAAATAGCGTTTGCAGATGTCTACGTATCGTAGCAATAGAGTTCTAATACTGCTTAAATCGCGATATCGCATCTCATTTCTATATTTTGCGATAAGTTATAATATTCATTGCCAGGTGTCATGTACACCTCGTATTCAATTCAAAAGAATGTAAATGCGACACTTCCTTGCTAGGAAATAGCGTATTCAGATGTCTACGTATCGTAGCAATAGAGTTCAAATGCTACTTAAATCGCGATATCGCATCTCATTTCTATGTTTCGTGATAAGATATAATATTCATTGCGAATGGTCATGTATACCTTGTATTCACTTCAAAAGAATGTAAATGCGACTATTGCTTGCTAGGAAATAGCGTTTGCAGATGTCTACGTATCGTAGCAATAGCGTTCTAATGCTACTTAAGTCACGATATGACTCCTCATTTCTATGTTTCGTGATAAGATATAATATTCAATGCGAATGGTCATGTATACCTTGTATTCACTTCAAAAGAATGTAAATGCGGCTATTGCTTGCTAGGAAATAGCGTTTGCAGATGTCTACGTATCGTAGCAATAGCGTTCTAATGCTACATAAATCACGATATGACTCCTCATTTATATGTTTCGTGATAAGATATAATATTCATTGGGATGTGTCATGTATACCTCGTATTCACTTCAAAAGAATGTAAGTGCGACACTTCCATGCTAGGAAATGGCGTTTGCTGATGTCTCCGCATCGATGCCATTGAGTTCTAATGCTTCTTAAAACGCGATATCGCATCTCTCTTCTATGTTTCATGATAAGATATAATATTCATTGCGAAGTGTCATGTATACCTCGCATTCACTTCAAAAGAATGTAAATGCGACTATTGCTTGCTAGGAAATAGCGTTTGGAGATGCCTACGTATCGTAGCAATAGAGTTCCAATGCACCTTAGATCGCCATATCGCACCTCATTTCTATGTTTCGTGATAAATCATAAATTTCATTCCGAAGTGTCATGTATACCTCGAATTCACGTCAAAAGAATGTAAATGCGACACTTCCATACTAGGAAATAGCGTTTGCAGATGTCTACGTATAGTAGCAATAGAGTTCTAAAGCTGCTTAAAACGCGATATTGCGTCCCATTTCTATGCCTCATGATAAGATATAAGATTCGTTACGAAGTAGTTACTCCTAGTCTACACTTCAAGCGAAATCAAATGCGACACTTCCTTGCTATTAAATAGCGTTTGCAGATGTCTACGTTTCGTAGCAATGGAGTTCTAATGCTTTTTAAATCGCGATATCGCAACTCATTTCTATGATTCATGATAAGATATAATATTCATTGCGAAGTGTCATGTACACCTCGTATTCACTTCAATGGAATGTAAGGACGACATTTCCTTGCTAGGAAATAGAGATTGCAGATGTCTACGTATCGTAGCAATAGAGTTCTAATGCTACTTGAAACGAGATGTCGCATTTCATTTCTATGTTTCGTGATAAGATATAATATTCATTGCGAAGTGTTATGTATACCTGGTATTCACTTCAAAAGAATGTAAATGCGACACTTCCGTGCTAGGAAATAACATTTGCAGATGTCTACACATCGTAGCAATAGAGTTCTAGTGCTTTTTTAACCGCGATATCGCGTCTCACTTCTATGTTTCGAGATAAGATATAATATTCATTGTGTAACGTTATGTATACCTCGTATTCACTTCAATGGAATGTAAGTGCGACATTTCCTTGCTAGGAAATAGAGTTTGCAGATGTCTACGTATATTAGCAATAGAGTTCTAATGCTTCTCAAAACGCGATATAGCACCTCATTCCTATGTTTCATGATAAGATATAATATTCATTGCGAAGTGTCGTGTATACCTCGTATTCACTTCAAAAGGATGTAAATGCGACACTTCCTTGCTAGGAAATAGCGTTTCCAGATGACTACGTGTCGAAACAGTAGAGATCTAATGATTCTTAAAACGCGATATCACATCTCACTTCTATGTTTCATGATAAGATATATTATTCATTATGGAGTGTTATGTATACCTCGTATTCACGTCAAAAGAATGTAAATGCGACCCTTCCATTCTAGGAAATAGCGTTTGCAGATGTGTACGTATCGCTGCAATAGAGTTCCAATGTTTCTTAAAACACGGTATCGCATCTCATTCCTATGTCTCATGATAAGATATTATATTCATTGCGAAGTGCCATGTATACCTCGCGTACACTTCAAATCAATATAAATGCGACACTTCCTTGCTAGGAAAAAGCGTTTGCAGATGTCTACGTATCGTAGCAATAGAGTTTTAAGCTTCTTAAAGCGGGATATCGCATCTCATTTCTATGTTTCGTGATAAGATATAATATTCATTGCGAAGTGTCATGTATACGTCGGACTCACTTCCAAAGAATGTAAATGCGACACTTCCTTGCTAGGAAATAGCGTTTGCAGATGTCCACGCATCGTAGCAATATAGTCCTAATGCTTCTTAAAACGAGGTGTCGCATACCATTTCTATGTTTCATGATAAGATACAATATTCATTGCGATGTGTCACTTATACCTCGTACTCACTTCAAAAGTGTGTAAATGCGACACTTCCTTGCTAGGAAATAGCGTTTGCATATGTCTACTAATCGTAGCAATAGGGTTCTAATGCTTCTCAAAACGCGATATCGCATCTCATTTCCATGCTTCATTATAAGATATGATATTCATTGCGAAGTGCCATGTATACCTCGTATTCACTTCAAAAGAATGTAAATGCGCCACTTCCTTGTTAGGAAATAGCGTTTGCAGATTTCTACGTATCGTAGCAGTGGAGTTCTAATGCTTCTTAAAACGAGATGTCGCATTTCATTTCTATGTTTCGTGATAAGATATAATATTCATTGTGGAGTGTTATGTGTACCTCGTATTCACTTCAAAAGAATGTAAATACGACACTTCCTTGCTCAGAAATATTGTTTGCAGAACTCTACGTATCGTAGCAATAGAGTTCTAATGCTTCTTAAAACTAGATGTCGCATTTCATTTCTATGCTTCGTGATAAGATATAATATTCATTGTGGAGTGTTATGTATACCTCGTATTCACTTCAAAAGAATGTAAATGCTACACTTGCATGATAGGAAATAGCGTTTGCAGATGTCTACGTATCGTAGCAATAGCGTTCTAATGCTTCTTAGATCGCGATATCGCATCTCATTTCTATGTTTCGTGATAAGACATAATATTCTTTCCGAAGTGTCATGAAAACCTCGAATTCACTTCAAAAGAATGTAAATGCGACTATTCCTTGCTAGGCAATAGCGTATTCAGATGTCTACGTATCGTAGCAATAGAGTTCTAATACTACTTAAATCGCGATATCGCATCTCATTTCTATATTTTGCGATAAGTTATAATATTCATTGCCAGGTGTCATGTACACCTCGCATTCAATTCAAAAGAATGTAAATGCGACACTTCCTTGCTAGGGAATAGCGTATTCAGATGTCTACGTATCGTAGCAATAGAGTTCAAATGCTACTTAAATCGCGATATCGCATCTCATTTCTATGTTTCGTGATAAGATATAATATTCATTGCGAATGGTCATGTATACCTTGTATTCACTTCAAAAGAATGTAAATGCGACTATTGCTTGCTAGGAAATAGCGTTTGCAGATGTCTACGTATCGTAGCAATAGCGTTCTAATGCTACTTAAATCACGATATGACTCCTCATTTCTATGTTTCGTGATAAGATATAATATTCATTGCGAATGGTCATGTATACCTTGTATTCACTTCAAAAGAATGTAAATGCGACTATTGCTTGCTAGGAAATAGCGTTTGCAGATGTCTACGTATCGCAGCAATAGCGTTCTAATGCTACATAAATCACGATATGACTCCTCATTTATATGTTTCGTGATAAGATATAATATTCATTGCGAAGTGTCATGTATACCTCGTATTCACTTCAAAAGAATGTAAGTGCGACACTTCCATGCTAGGAAATGGCGTTTGCTGATGTCTCCGCATCGATGCCATTGAGTTCTAATGCTTCTTAAAACGCGATATCGCATCTCTCTTCTATGTTTCATGATAAGATATAATATTCATTGCGAAGTGTCACGTATACCTCGCATTCACTTCAAAAGAATGTAAATGCGACTATTGCTTGCTAGGAAATAGCGTTTGCAGATGCCTACGTATCGTAGCAATAGAGTTCCAATGCACCTTAGATCGCGATATCGCACCTCATTTCTATGTTTCGTGATAAATCATAAAATACATTCCGAAGTGTCATGTATACCTCGAATTCACTTCAAAAGAATGTAAATGCGACACTTCCATACTAGGAAATAGCGTTTGCAGATATCTGCTTTTCGAGGTAATAGGGTTCTAATGCTTCCTAAGACGCGATATCGCATCTCACATCTATGTTTCATGATAAGATATAATATTCATTACGAAGTGTCATGTATACCTCGCATTCACTTCAAAAGAATGTAAATGCGACTATTCCTTGCTAGGAAATAGCGTTTGCAGATATCTCCGCATCGAGGTAATAGGGTTCTAATGCTTCATAAGACGAGATATCGCATCTCACTATTATGTTACATGATAAGATATAATGTTCATTGCGAAGTGTCATGTATACCTCGTATTCACTTCAGATGAATGTAAATGCGAATCTTCCTTGCTCGGAAATAGCGTTTGCAGATGTCTACGTATCGTAGCAATAGCGTTCTAATGCTACTTAAATCGCGATATCAAATCTCATTTATATGTTTCGTGATAAGATATAATATTCATTGCGAAGTGTCATGTATACCTCGTATTCACTTCAAAAGAATGTAAGTGCGACACTTTCATGCTAGGAAATAGCGATTGCAGGTGTCATCGCATCGAGGCCATAGGGTTCTAATGCTTCATAAAACGCGATATCGCATCTCTCTTCTATGTTTCATGATAAGATATAATATTCATTGCGAAGTGTCATGTATACCTCGTATTCACTTCAATAGAATGTAAGTGCGACACCTCCATGCTAGGAAATAGCGTTTGCAGATATCTCCACATCGAGGCAATAGGGTTCTAATGCTTCTTAAGACGCGATATCGCATCTCACTTATATGTTACATGATAAGATATAATGCTCATTGCGATGTGTCATGTATACCTCGTATTCACCCCAAAAGAATGTAAATGCGAATCTTCTTTGCTAGGAAATAGCGCTTGCAGATGTCCACGTCTCGTAGCAATGGTGTTCTAATGCTTCCCAAAACGCGATATCGCATCTCATTTCTATGTTTTACGATAAGATATAATATTCATTGCGAAGTGTCATGTATACCTCGCATTCACTTCAAAAGAATGTAAATGCGACTATTGCTTGCTAGGAAATAGCGTTTGCAGATGCCTACGTATCGTAGCAATAGAGTTCCAATGCACCTTAGATCGCGATATCGCATCTCATTTCTATGTTTCGTGATAAATCATAAAATTCATTCCGAAGTGTCATGTATACCTCGAATTCACTTCAAAAGAATGTAAATGCGACACTTCCATACTAGGAAATAGCGTTTGCAGATATCTCCGCATCGAGGTAATAGGGTTCTAATGCTTCTTAAGACGCGATATCGCATCTCACTTTTATGTTACATGATAAGATATAATGTTCATTGCGAAGTGTCATGTATACCTCGTATTCACTTCAAATGAATGTAAATGCGAATCTTCCTTGCTAGGAAATAGCGTTTGCAGATGTCTACGTATCGTAGCAATAGAGTTCTAATGCTACTTAAATCGCGATATCGCATCTCATTTCTGTATTTCGTGATAATGTTATAATATTCATTGCGAAGTGTCATGTATACCTCGTATTCACTTCAAAAGAATGTAAATGCGACTATTGCTTGCTAGGAAATAGCGTTTGCAGATGTCTACGTATCGGAGCAATAGTGTTCTAATGCTACTTATATCGCGATATCGCATCTCATTTATATGTTTCGTGATAAGATATAACATTCATTGCGAAGTGTCATGTATACCTCGTATTCACTTTAAAAGAATGTAAATGCGACGTTTCCATCCTTCGGAATATCGTTTGCAGCTGTCTACGTATCGTAGCAATAGAGTTCTAATGCTTCTTAAAACGAGATGTCGCATTTCATTTCTATGTTTCGTGATAAGATATAATATTCATTGCGAAGTGTTATGTATACCTCGCATTCGCTTCAAAAGAATGTAAATCCGACACTTCCATGCTAGAAAATAGTGTTTCCAAATGTCTACGTATCGCAGCAGTAGATTTCTAATGTTAGTTAGAACCCGATATCGCATCTCACTTCTGTGTTTCAAGATAAGATATAATATTCATTGCGAAGTGTCATGTACTCTCGTCTACACTTCAAAAGAATGTAAATGCGACACTTCCTTGCTAGGAAATAGCGTTTGCAGATGTCTACGTATCGAAGCAATAAATTTCTAATGCTTCTTAAAACGCGATATCGCATCTCATTTCTATTTTTCATGATAAGATATAATATTCATTGCGAAGTGTCATGTATTCTTGTCTACACGTCAAAAGAATGTAAATGCAACACTTCCTTGCTAGGGAATAGCGTTTCCAGATGTCTACGTATCGAAGCAATGGAGTTCTAATGGGGAGGGTTATAGGTCCTTCTCACAACCGAGAACCATCCTGTTTGTCTCCATGGACTATGGCAGCTGTCTTATCGGTGCAGAGCTCTGGATCCTATCCTTCGGGCTTCAGTGTCTCTTCTTGCTCACTTCCCGACTCCTCCACCGTCGAGCCTGTCACGCTACCTCGGCGCACAGCCTTTCCGCGAACCTGCGGTCTTATTATCCGCCGAAGAGGCATCTTATGGGTCGCTTCTTCCATCAGCTCGCCAGTCTAATCCGTAGAACGGAGAGAGAGAATCGAACGGGAGGGGGGGGGGGGGGGGAAGGTTCTACCATTGTGTATTTCACGCTCCTCGCAAATACAGCTATCGCGATGGTCCGTGTCGCGCTTCTCGCATGGGTGGTGATCTGCCAGCTAGTCTAACCGAAGCAGGGGGGAGGGGGTGAGCGAGCCTTTTGTCTTCACCACGTCACAGTACATACAAATTTGCGATTAAGTAGCTATGTGTTCAAATTCAATTCCGAATAATGCATTAAAAAGCATCCCAGATAACAAACGGCAAGATGGTAGCGACACCATGCCGGCACTATATTGCCACTTCCGAGGAGTGTCAACTGATTCGTAGTCATCTGTGACCGGATTCGTTGACTAAAATGCCAGAACGTGTTACCAGCACGTTCTAGACAAGCGAATCGCGCAGAACCAGCACCATGGTGACACGCGTATCATCGCTCCATTCATGAATCTCCTCAGCAATGACGCAGGATCACATTTGGCAATGGGGAACCTGTGCTTTCATACAAATTAGAACCGTTAGATGTCAGTAGATGTTCAGCATATGAGTATTGATAGACATTTTGATGGTCGTTTTCATATATTTATAGTTATTCAGCGAGTCGTGTATATTTCTTTCAATCCAACATAGACTAAAAATATTATTTATAAAAAAAATATTACTTATAAAATAAAAATTCATGCTGTTGCGTCCCTAACTTCGCCTTGTGTAATTTTTGAAATAACATGCTGTCATCGTATTTAATGTAACCTTCAATTGCATGAATTTGTAACAATAAATTGAAGAAAATATATATAAAATAAGTGTATATATTTTTATGACAAAGTAATTATCGACTTTATGGAAAAAATCGCCCTATCGAGCTAGTTTATAGAAAATAATAAAATCGAGTTCTTATATCTTTGTTTTGTGCCGGTGTATCTATATTGGAATCATAATAAATAAATTGCACAGTTTAGTCATTTTTCATATTTGCTTATAATTTTTATGGAAACAGCTTCCCCATTAGTAAATGTCAGCCTACGCCACGACCCCGCGTGTAGCTATGGTGAGCTGATAATGTCATTGTCACGGCCGTGTAGCCCGTGTGCTATATCTCGGTGCTTTAATAGTGCCGTGATACGAATGCCGCCCCAGTACTAACAGTATGCCATTTCGAAAGCTGAGTAGGAGCACTTTGTTAGCACAGTTCTGTCACGGAATTCGTTCCATCCGTTGTCATTGGCATGCCAATCGCTGGCTGTTTGGGATATTGTAGTGCATGAGGCAGACTTGTTCCTTATCATCGTCAAGGAGATGGATTTTCACTCCCCCCTTTTTGAATTTTTTAAATTATTGTTTGGAATCTTTGCCGTTTCTGTATCTCTATGACCGCATTGTGGATTCAACTTATGTACGATCTTTTTGGTCTTCATCTTTTGTTACATGTAATATTATATATGTGATGCACGTTTGTTATGTAATGCTCCGATTTGTAAGCCTCAGATACTTCTATTCTTTGGTAAAGCAACTTATTCGATTAATATATATTTATTAGACATAGATATAAACAATTAGAAAAATGTTATTAAAACGCTATTAAATATGTTGTTGCAATTATATATTTAAGGTCTGAAGATGTAGATGCAATTAATGTCCGATATTTTACGTGATCCAATCGACGTATCAAGTGAGGCTATGAAATATAAAAATCTTTTACTATTCTTCGGCCCCTTTACATGTTACATGAATGATAAGTTCTGCAAGACAAGAAGCCTAAATTAGTGAGATATCTAGGAACATAAGTAATTTGTAAGTAACACATCTTTTCTCTTTGAAATATTTGCCTTTGCATAGAATAGAACGTATAGATATAATTGCCTGTTTTGTACCCATTTCGGTCCAATTCTATTATAGCCTTTGAGCAGAAGTAATATTGATTATACTTGATTTTTGCAATAGTTCTTTAATTAACAGATTTTATTAACCTAGAATCATCATTTGACGGATGTATCAATCTACTTTGTAGCTCCATCAGTTTCTTTTTCTGCTTGCTACTTTCCATTTTCAGTTCCGTATACTTATCCTTTATCACCATCATATATGTTGCGTAAAATTACAATAACTTTTCGTCCTCAAATTTTGCGGATATTTCAATTAAATTTCCTTTGATTAAATAAACGGAAATTAAAAAACAGTGGCACGTACCATTTCTTGGAAACGTTGTATCGTAATTTGCATCTGACTCTTTTGAAAGGCACGCACTTTACTTAACGTTTGCAATGATTCGGTTAGCGAAGTAAAGTAATATTCTACTTTCGAAATTGTTGGCTCTTGTAATTCTAAGGCAAGTATATTCATCTGTCGACATCGTGAACATTGTTTTTTGGCAAAATTCCAGAAAAACAAATATACTATAAGTAAAATAATAAACATCATAATATTAAATTTAACTCTGTTCATCGTTGCCTTGTTGGACAGATCCATAACAATATACAGGGTGGGGCAGTAATAATTAGCACCTCAGATATCCACGAAACTATAAGTTTCATAGAAGTTTTTGCTAATATAAAATTGCATTGTACAAAGGGGCCATCCGTTGATGAAAATAGTTTTTTTGTAAGTGGAGTTATGTTGGACATATGAAGGTTACCTTCATTTTTTAAAATGAATTGGTATGTCCATTCTTCCGTAATACGATAGAGCATTTTAAAGCAAGTTTAACGATCTGTAACATGAAGGCATTGAAGGTTACAAAAAGTAAAGAAAGGCGATAATAATCATGGTTTTAATAGTAAATGAAACATACATATTGTAAACAGTGGTGGAAGGCGTAATACTTACCGTTTACTTCACTGTGAATAAACACTTTTCGAAGGGCATTTCAATAGTTTGCAGCATAAGTTAAACATGATAAGATTAGTATTGAAAAATCGGTTCGAATACGTTTGGTTAGGCTGTTCTTTGTGTCGTTCATTTTATAAGTACTGAGCCGCGGATTCCTGAGGACAGCTCACAAAATTGTTGAACTATGGAAGATTATCATTGTGAATTTGAATCAAAAGGTAATTAAATTCCATTAGATTGTAAACAGGTCTCAATGTTTCATTTTAGATAGTAAGATTAAATACTCTTTACAAAACTACAAGAATGGATACATACCTTTCTGTTATTATTATTTCATAAAGAATTATAATTGCAATTATATAGTTCATTACGATAAAAAATATTACTCAGAAAATTCTAAATATTAAATAAAAGAATCAAGTAAAACATTTTTAATAATTACGAATATGAAAGATACTTGAACATTCCAATAGAAAGATGTCTAAACAGGAGCTAGAAAAGTCAAACATTCAATTTCAATTCCAGAATTCATCTATAAGAGGTAAAATGTTTCGAAAGCTTTAATTACAGTCTTTAATGCAAGCAGTTGGGCAGTATTTCAATTTTTAAGAAAATTGATGAAAGTCAACCATTTTGAAGTGGTCAGAATCTTTGTCGCTTGAGCAATAAGTGAATAACAAATAACTGCATAAATTCCAGGCTTAAAAACTTATGGATTAATTCCTATGCAGACTCGTTTATGAGCGAGTTACTAAATAATAATCCACACTAAGTAATCATTTTAAAACTTAAACGATTACATCTCGCGAACTTTCAAAGATATCAGAAGCGTGAAAAGTATGTGGTTTATCAAAAACTCTTCTAAAAGAACGGACGAAGCCAATAGAAATCTTTGTTGAAGTAAGCAAGTTCTAAAGTTCTAAGCAACGCGATGGATCTTATCTGCTTATGTTTCATAGCAAGTAAGTTCTGAATTTCTATGAAATCCGATGGAATTTCTCACTACTAACGTTTCAAAGTAAGTTCTCAAATTCTCAATTCTACGTTTAAAACTATGTGTGTTCTATATATCTATGTAAAGTGATGGTTCCTATTAGTTGTGACGGAAACCTATATATAGTAAGTCAGGGAAGCTCGAAGGGGTTAATTATCTAAATGCTTTAAGGTGTAAAACGTACTTTAATCTAAAGCGATCTATCGTTCCAAGGTATCCGCTCACGTACAACTTTTCTTGGGCGCCAGCTGCTCAGAAAGTAGCAAAGGGATAGACTACACGACCCCGGGAACCCTGGGGCGGAACAATCCTTGAAACTTCGAAATGCTCCTCCTCTCGACTACGCCTAGCCAAGTACACACACTCAGGTCGCGAGATACTGAAGTCACGGCATGTTTATTTATGGTCTCGACATGGGTTTAACTAACAAGGGCTACGGGAAACTACGCAACACGCCGCAAATTACCGGGTATCATAACTCGCTTCACGATATAAGATACAATATACAATATGCGACACAAGAAATGGGACGCTTTAGCGAATAAGCTATCACGTTCTCTTCTTCAGGTTCCTTGAATTCGCTGGTGGTCCTCGGGTCTCCTGCATCCTCCTCGGGGCTCCTTGGTGGAGTGGGCTGTAGGCTTCGGTATTGTTCGAGTCCATCGATCAGTGGATTTCGGCGATTTCCTCTTCTCGCCCCTTTGGGTGTCCCTGAGGGGATCCTCCTGATCATTTAAATTGCGTAGCGCCTCGCGCGCCGCGCTCCTGTCACGTAAAATTGAGAGAAATGACTTAGAATGAAAGGAGAGTGAATAACTGTTCACTCGACTCTTTATTTAACACAAGATATAAACTTTTATATTACCGTTTGTAGGGCAGAGTTTCAGGATGTACGCCGATGATAACTTTAAGACTACTGACCTAGACAATCCCTAGGTCTTTTATATGTTATGTTTTTCTGGAGTAGGGGTAGGACCTTAACCCTGCTCTTTGGAATTAGGGTATGATAATATAAACGGGATGCGTCAGGCGGGTGACTCTTGTTTGTTTCCTCTAGCGAGATTATGGGCGTGTTGGTATAGGCTATTTGAGAATGCGTTTGTCATTACACTCCCATGGCCCACCTGCAGGGCCGCTGGACTCTTGACTTCTCTTTAGGGCGTTAAGGATGGTTGAGGACCTTCTCACATCCCAGAGCATTATAAAGCACAAAAGCAGATAAGCATAATGCGATGCATAGAGCTTTACAACCTTCTAACCTACTTTGAACTGTTTATATGAAATGCAATATTGAGGTGCATGAAGCATGACAAATTAAATGCTTCGGCATCTGGACATCTAGAAACGCTATCCCCGGGCAAGAAAGTGTAGGGTTCACACTCAATTCATATGCAGAAGCAGATAAACATAACGCGATGCTATGAATATTACACCTTATCATGAAATATAGAAATGAGATGCGATATCGCGTTTTAAGAATCATAAGAACTCTATTGCTACGATACGTAGACATCTGCAAACGCTATTTCCTTGCAAGGAAGTGTCGCATTTACATTCATTTGAAGTGTAGACGAGGAATACATAACACTTCGCAAATCATATTATATCTTACCATGAAACATAGAAATGGGATGCGATATCGCGTTTTAAGAAGCATTAGAAAGCTATTGCTACGATACGTAGACATCTGCAAACGCTATTTCCTAGCGAGGAAGTATCGCATTCACATTCATTTGATGTGTAGACGAGGAATACATGGCACTTCGCAAATCATATTATATCTTACCATGAAACATAGAAATGAGATGCGATATCGCGTTTTAAGAATCATAAGAACTCTATTGCTACGATACGTAGACATCTGCAAACGCTATTGCCTTGCAAGGAAGTGTCGCATTTACATTCATTTGAAGTGTAGACGAGGAATACATGACACTTCGCAAATCATATTATATCTTACCATGAAACATAGAAATGAGATGCGATATCGCGTTTTAAGAATCATAAGAACTCTATTGCTACGATACGTAGACATCTGCAAACGCTATTTCCTTGCAAGGAAGTGTCGCATTTGCATTCATTTGAAGTGTAGACGAGGAGTACATAACACTTCGCAAATCATATTACATCTTACCATGAAACATAGAAATGAGATGCGATATCTCGTTTTAAGAAGCATTAGAACTCTATTGCTACGATACCTAGATATCTGCAGAAGCTATTTCCTAGCAAGGAAGTGTGGCATTTACATTCATTTGAAGTGTAGACGAGGAATACATGACACATCGCAAATCATATTATATCTTACAATGAAACATAGAAATGAGATGCGATATCGCGTTTTAAGAAGCATTAGAAAGCTATTGCTACTATACGTAGACATCTGCAAACGCTATTTCCTAGCGAGGAAGTATCGCATTCACATTCATTTGAAGTGTAGACGAGGAATACATAACACTTCGCAAATCATATTATATCTTACCATGAAAGATAGAAATGAGATGCGATATCGCGTTTTAAGAAGCATTACAACTCTATTGCTACGATAGGTAGACATCTGTAAACGCTATTTCCTTGCAAGGAAGTGTCGCATTTACAGTCATTTGAAGTGTAGACGAGGAATACATAACACTTCGCAAATCATATTATATTTTACCATGAATCATAGAAATGAGATGCGATATCGCGTTTTAAGAATCATAAGAACTCTATTGCTACGATACGTAGACATCTGCAAACGCTATTTCCTTGCAAGGAAGTGTCGCATTTACATTCATTCGAAGTGTAGATGAGGAATACATAACACTTCGCAAATCATATTATATCTTACCATGAAAGATGGAAATGAGATGCGATATCGTGTTTTAAGAAGCATTACAACTCTATTGCTACGATAGGTAGACATCTGCAAACGCTATTTCCTTGCAAGGAAGTGTCGCATTTACATTCATTTGAAGTGTAGACGAGGAGTACATAACACTTCGCAAATCATATTATACCTTACCATGAAACATAGAAATGAGATGCGATATCGCGTTTTAAGAATCATAAGAACTCTATTGCTACGATACGTAGACATCTGCAAACGCTATTTCCTTGCAAGGAAGTGTCGCATTTACATTCATTTGAATCGTAGACGAGGAATGCATAACACTTCGCAATGGATATTATATCTTATCATGAAACGTAGATATGAGATGCAATATCTCGTTTTAAGAAGCATTTGAACTCTATTGCTTCGATACGTAGACATCTGCAAACGCTATTTCCTTGCAAGGAAGTGTCGCATTTACATTCATATGAAGTGTAGACGAGGAATACATAACACTTCGCAAATCATATTATATCTTACCATGAAACATAGAAATGAAATGCGATATCGCGTTTTAAGAAGCATTAGAACTCTATCGCTACGATACCTAGACAAATGCAGACGCTATTTCCTAGCAAGGAAGTGTCGCATTTACATTCATTTGAAGTGTAGACGAGGAATACATAACACTTCGCAAATCATATTATATCTTACCATGAAACATAGAAATGAGATGCGATATCGTGTTTTAAGAAGCATTTGAACTCTATCGCTACGATACCTAGACATCTGCAGACGCTATTTCCTAGCAAGGAAGTGTCGCATTTACATTCATTTGAAGTGTATACGAGGTCCACATAGCTCTTCGCAAGGAATATTGCATCTTATCATGATACGTAGAAATGAGATGCGATATCACATTTTAAGCAGCATTAGAACTCTATTGCTTGGATACGCAGACATCTGGAAACGTTATTTCCTAAGAAGGAAGTGTGGTATTCGCAATCTTTGGTATTGTAGACGAGGTATACATAACACTTCGCAATGAATATTATAACTTATCCTGACACATAGAACTGAGTTGCGATATGGCGTTATAGGAAGCATTGGAACTCTATTGATTCGATACGTAGACGTCTGGAAACGCATTTCCTAGCAAGGATGTGTGGCATTTTCATTCTTTTACAGTCTAGACGAGGTATACATAACACTTCGCAATGAATATTATATCTTATCATGAAACATAGGAATGGGATGCGATATCGCGTATTAAGAAGCATTAGACCTCCATTGCTTCGATACGTAGACATCTGAAAACGCTATTTCCTAGCAAGGAAGTGTGGCATTCACATTCTTTTGAAGTGTAGACGATGTATGCATAACACTTCGCTATGAATATTATTTACTATCACGATACATAGAACTGCGACGCGATATCGCGTGTCAAGGAGTATTGGAACTATATTGCTTCGATACGTACACATCTGGAAAAGCATTTCCTAGCAAGGAAGTGTGGGGTTTACGTTCTTCTGGCGTGTAGACAAGGTACACTTAACACTTCGCAATGAATATTATTTCTTATCATGAAACATAGAAATGGGATGCGATATCTCGTTTTAAAAAGTATTAGAACTCTATTGCTTCGATACGTAGACATCTGCAAGCGCTATTTCCTACCAAGGAAAGTGCCTCCTTTTCATTCTTCTGATGTGAATACGAGATATACATGACACTTCGCAATGAATATTATATTTTATCATGAGACATAGAAGTGAGATGCGATATCACGTTTTAAGAGGCATTAGAACTCCATTGCTACAACACGTAGACATCTGCAAGCTGTATTTAATCGCAAGGAAGTGTCGCATTTACACTCTCTTGAAGTGAATACGAGGTATACATGACATTTCGCAATGAATATTATATCTTTTCATGAAACATAGAAATGAGATGCGATATCGCGTTTTAAGAATCATAAGAACTCTATTGCTACGATACGTAGACATCTGCTAACGCTATTTCCTTGCAAGGAAGTGTCGCATTAACATTCATTTGAAATGTAGACGAGGAATACATAACACTTCACAAATCATATTATATCTTACCATGAAACATAGAAATGAGATGCGATATCGCGTTTTAAGAAGCATTAGAACGCTATTGCTACGATACGTAGACATCTGCAAACGCTATTTCCTAGCGAGGAAGTTTCGCATTCACATTCATTTGAAGTGTAGACGAGGAATACATAACACTTCGCAAATCATATTATATCTTACCATGAAACATAGAAATGAGATGCGATGTCGCGTTTTAAGAAGCATTTGAACTCTATTGCTTCGATACTTAGACATCTGCAAACGCTATTTCCTTGCAAGGAAGTGTCGCATTTGCATTCATTTGAAGTGTAGACGAGGAATACATAACACTTCGCAAATCATATTATATCTTAGCATGAAACGTAGAAATGAGATGCGATATCGCGTTTTAAGAAGCATTAGAAAGCTATTGCTACGATACCTAGACATCTGCAGACGCTATTTCCTAGCAAGGAAGTGTCGCGTTTACATTCATTTGAAGTGTAGACGAGCAATACATGACACTTCGCAAATCATATTATATCTTACCATGGAACATAGAAATGAGATGCGATATCGCGTTTTAAGAATCATAAGAACTCTATTGCTACGATACGTGGATATCTGCAAACGCTATTTCCTTGCAAGGAAGTGTCGCATTTACATTCATTTGAATCGTAGACGAGGAATGCATAACACTTCGCAATGAATATTATATTTTATCATGAAACGTAGATATGAGATGCAATATCTCGCTTTAAGAAGCATTTGAACTCCATTGCTTCGATACGTAGACATCTGCAAACGCTATCTCCTTGCAAGGAAGTGTCGCATTTACATTCATAAGAAGTGTAGACGAGGAATACATAACACTTCGCAAATCATATTATATCTTACCATAAAACATAGAAATGGGATGCGATATCGCGTTTTAAGAAGCATTAGAAAGCTATTGCTACGATACGTAGACATCTGCAAACGCTATTTCTTAGCGAGGAAGTATCGCATATACATTCATTCGAAGTGTAGACGAGGAATACATAACACTTCGCAAATCATATTATATCTTACCATGAAACGTAGAAATGAGATGCGATATCGCGTTTTAAGAAGCATTAGAACTCTATTGCTACGATAGGTAGACATCTGCGAACGCTATTTCCTAGCGAGGAAGTATCGCATTCACATTCATTTGAAGTGTAGACGAGGAATACATGACACTTCGCAAATCATATTATATCTTACCATGAAACATAGAAGTGAGATGCGATATCGCATTTTAAGAATCATAAGAACTCTATTGCTACGATACGTAGACATCTGCATACGCTATTTCCATGCAAGGAAGTTTAGCATTTACGTCCATTTGAATCGTAGACGAGGAATGCATAACACTTCGCAATGAATATTATATCTTACCATGAAACATAGAAATGAGATGCGATATCGCGTTTTAAGAATCATAAGAACTCTATTGCTACGATACGTAGACATCTGCAAACGCTATTTCCTTGCAAGGAAGTGTCGCATTTATATTCATTTGAAGTGTAGACGAGGAATACATAACACTTCGCAAATCATGTTATATCATACCATGAAACATAGAAATGAGATGCGATATCTCGCTTTATGAGGCATTTGAACTCTATTGCTACGATAGGTAGACATCTGCAAACGCCATTTCCTTGCAAGGAAGTGTCGCATTTACATTCATTTGAAGTGTAGACGAGGAATACATAACACTTCGCAAATCATATTATATCTTACCATGAAACATAGAAATGAGATGCGATATCGCGTTTTAAGAATCATAAGAACTCTATTGCTACGATATGTAGACAACTGCAAACGCTATTTCCTTGCGAGGAAGTGTCGCATTTACATTCATTTGAAGTGTAGACGAGGAATACATGACTCTTCGCAAATCATATTATATCTTACCATGAAACATAGAAATGAGATGCGATATCGCGTTTTAAGAAGTATTAGAAATCTATTGCTACGATACGTAGACATCTGCAAACGCTATTTCCTAGCGAGGAAGTGTCGCATTCACATTCCTTTGAAGAGTAGACGAGGAATACATAACACTTCGCAAATCATATTGTATCTTACCATGAAACATAGAAATGAGATGCGATATCGCGTTTTAAGAAGCATTAGAAATCTATTGCTACGATACGTAGACATCTGCAAACGCTATTTCCTAGCGAGGAAGTGTCGCATTCACATTCCTTTGAAGAGTAGACGAGGAATACATGACTCTTCGCAAATCATATTATATCTTACCATGAAACATAGAAATGAGACGCGATATCGCGTTTTAAGAATCATAAGAACTATATTGCTACGATACGTAGACAACTGCAAACGCTATTTCCTTGCAAGGAAGTGTCGCATTTACATTCATTTGAAGTGTAGACGAGGAATACGTAACACTTCGCAAATGATATTATATCTTACCATACAACATAGAAATGAGATGCGATATCGCGTTTTAAGAATCATAAGAACACTATTGCTACGATACGTAGACATCTGCAAACGCTATTTCCTAGCTAGGAAATGTCGCATTCACATTAATTTGAAGTGTAGACGAGGAATACATAACACTTCGCAAATCATATTATATCTTATCATGAAACATAGAAATGAGACGCGATATAGCGTTTTAAGAATCATAAGAACTCTATTGCTACGATATGTAGACAACTGCAAACGCTATTTCCTTGCGAGGAAGTGTCGCATTTACATTCATTTGAAGTGTAGACGAGGAATACATGACTCTTCGCAAATCATATTATATCTTACCATGAAACATAGAAATGAGATGCGATATCGCGTTTTAAGAAGTATTAGAAATCTATTGCTACGATACGTAGACATCTGCAAACGCTATTTCCTAGCGAGGAAGTGTCGCATTCACATTCCTTTGAAGAGTAGACGAGGAATACATAACACTTCGCAAATCATATTGTATCTTACCATGAAACATAGAAATGAGATGCGATATCGCGTTTTAAGAAGCATTAGAAATCTATTGCTACGATACGAAGACATCTGCAAACGCTATTTCCTAGCGAGGAAGTGTCGCATGCACATTCATTTGAAGTGTAGACGAGGAATACATATCACTTCGCAAATCATATTATATCTTACCATGAAACATAGAAATGAGATGCGATATCGCGTTTTAAGAATCATAAGAACTCTATTGCTACGATACGTAGACACCTGTAAACGCTATTTCCTTGCAAGGGAGTGTCGCATTTACATTCATTTGAATCGTAGACGAGGAATGCATAACACTTCGCAATGAATATTATATCTTATCATGAAAAATAGATATGAGATGCAATATCTCGTTTTAAGAAGCATTTGAACTCTATTGCTACGATACCTAGACATCTGCAGACGCTATTTCATCGCAAGGAAGTGTCGCATTTACATTCATTTGAAGTGTAGACGAGGAATACATGACACTTCGCAAATCATATTATATCTTACCATGAAACATAGAAATGAGATGCGATATCGCGTTTTAAGAAGCATTAGAAATCTATTGCTACGATACGTAGACATCTGCAGACACTATTTCCTCGCAAGGAAGTGTCGCATTCACATTCCTTTGAAGAGTAGACGAGGAATACATGACTCTTCGCAAATCATATTATATCTTACCATGAAACATAGAAATGAGACGCGATATCGCGTTTTAAGAATCATAAGAACTATATTGCTACGATACGTAGACAACTGCAAACGCTATTTCCTTGCAAGGAAGTGTCGCATTTACATTCATTTGAAGTGTAGACGAGGAATACGTAACACTTCGCAAATGATATTATATCTTACCATACAACATAGAAATGAGATGCGATATCGCGTTTTAAGAATCATAAGAACACTATTGCTACGATACGTAGACATCTGCAAACGCTATTTCCTAGCTAGGAAATGTCGCATTCACATTCATTTGAAGTGTAGACGAGGAATACATAACACTTCGCAAATCATATTATATCTTATCATGAAACATAGAAATGAGACGCGATATAGCGTTTTAAGAATCATAAGAACTCTATTGCTACGATATGTAGACAACTGCAAACGCTATTTCCTTGCGAGGAAGTGTCGCATTTACATTCATTTGAAGTGTAGACGAGGAATACATGACTCTTCGCAAATCATATTATATCTTACCATGAAACATAGAAATGAGATGCGATATCGCGTTTTAAGAAGTATTAGAAATCTATTGCTACGATACGTAGCCATCTGCAAACGCTATTTCCTAGCGAGGAAGTGTCGCATTCACATTCCTTTGAAGAGTAGACGAGGAATACATAACACTTCGCAAATCATATTATATCTTACCATGAAACATAGAAATGAGATGCGATATCGCGTTTTAAGAATCATAAGAACTCTATTGCTACGATACGTAGACACCTGTAAACGCTATTTCCTTGCAAGGGAGTGTCGCATTTACATTCATTTGAATCGTAGACGAGGAATGCATAACACTTCGCAATGAATATTATATCTTATCATGAAAAATAGATATGAGATGCAATATCTCGTTTTAAGAAGCATTTGAACTCTATTGCTACGATACCTAGACATCTGCAGACGCTATTTCATCGCAAGGAAGTGTCGCATTTACATTCATTTGAAGTGTAGACGAGGAATACATGACACTTCGCAAATCATATTATATCTTACCATGAAACATAGAAATGAGATGCGATATCGCGTTTTAAGAAGCATTAGAAATCTATTGCTACGATACGTAGACATCTGCAGACACTATTTCCTCGCAAGGAAGTGTCGCATTCACATTCCTTTGAAGAGTAGACGAGGAATACATGACTCTTCGCAAATCATATTATATCTTACCATGAAACATAGAAATGAGATGCGATATCGCGTTTTAAGAATCATAAGAACACTATTGCTACGATACGTAGACATCTGCAAACGCTATTTCCTAGCTAGGAAATGTCGCATTCACATTCATTTGAAGTGTAGACGAGGAATACATAACACTTCGCAAATCATATTATATCTTATCATGAAACATAGAAATGAGACGCGATATAGCGTTTTAAGAATCATAAGAACTCTATTGCTACGATATGTAGACAACTGCAAACGCTATTTCCTTGCGAGGAAGTGTCGCATTTACATTCATTTGAAGTGTAGACGAGGAATACATGACTCTTCGCAAATCATATTATATCTTACCATGAAACATAGAAATGAGATGCGATATCGCGTTTTAAGAAGTATTAGAAATCTATTGCTACGATACGTAGCCATCTGCAAACGCTATTTCCTAGCGAGGAAGTGTCGCATTCACATTCCTTTGAAGAGTAGACGAGGAATACATAACACTTCGCAAATCATATTGTATCTTACCATGAAACATAGAAATGAGATGCGATATCGCGTTTTAAGAAGCATTAGAAATCTATTGCTACGACACGAAGACATCTGCAAACGCTATTTCCTAGCGAGGAAGTGTCGCATGCACATTCATTTGAAGTGTAGACGAGGAATACATATCACTTCGCAAATCATATTATATCTTACCATGAAACATAGAAATGAGATGCGATATCGCGTTTTAAGAATCATAACAACTCTATTGCTACGATACGTAGACACCTGTAAACGCTATTTCCTTGCAAGGGAGTGTCGCATTTACATTCATTTGAATCGTAGACGAGGAATGCATAACACTTCGCAATGAATATTATATCTTATCATGAAACATAGAAATGAGACGCGATATCGCGTTTTAAGAATCATAAGAACTCTATTGCTACGATATGTAGACAACTGCAAACGCTATTTCCTTGCAAGGAAGTGTCGCATTTACATTCATTTGAAGTGTAGACGAGGAATACATGACTCTTCGCAAATCATATTATATCTTACCATGAAACATAGAAATGAGATGCGATATCGCGTTTTAAGAAGCATTAGAAATCTATTGCTACGATACGTAGACATCTGCAAACGCTATTTCCTAGCGAGGAAGTGTCGCATTCACATTCCTTTGAAGAGTAGACGAGGAATACATGACTCTTCGCAAATCATATTATATCTTACCATGAAACATAGATATGAGACGCGATATCGCGTTTTAAGAATCATAAGAACTATATTGCTACGATACGTAGACAACTGCAAACGCTATTTCCTTGCAAGGAAGTGTCGCATTTACATTCATTTGAAGTGTAGACGAGGAATACGTAACACTTCGCAAATGATATTATATCTTACCATACAACATAGAAATGAGGTGCGATATCGCGTTTTAAGAATCATAAGAACACTATTGCTACGATACGTAGACATCTGCAAACGCTATTTCCTAGCTAGGAAATGTCGCATTCACATTAATTTGAAGTGTAGACGAGGAATACATAACACTTCGCAAATCATATTATATCTTATCATGAAACATAGAAATGAGACGCGATATAGCGTTTTAAGAATCATAAGAACTCTATTGCTACGATATGTAGACAACTGCAAACGCTATTTCCTTGCGAGGAAGTGTCGCATTTACATTCATTTGAAGTGTAGACGAGGAATACATGACTCTTCGCAAATCATATTATATCTTACCATGAAACATAGAAATGAGATGCGATATCGCGTTTTAAGAAGTATTAGAAATCTATTGCTACGATACGTAGACATCTGCAAACGCTATTTCCTAGCGAGGAAGTGTCGCATTCACATTCCTTTGAAGAGTAGACGAGGAATACATAACACTTCGCAAATCATATTGTATCTTACCATGAAACATACAAATGAGATGCGATATCGCGTTTTAAGAAGCATTAGAAATCTATTGCTACGATACGAAGACATCTGCAAACGCTATTTCCTAGCGAGGAAGTGTCGCATGCACATTCATTTGAAGTGTAGACGAGGAATACATATCACTTCGCAAATCATATTATATCTTACCATGAAACATAGAAATGAGATGCGATATCGCGTTTTAAGAATCATAAGAACTCTATTGCTACGATACGTAGACACCTGTAAACGCTATTTCCTTGCAAGGGAGTGTCGCATTTACATTCATTTGAATCGTAGACGAGGAATGCATAACACTTCGCAATGAATATTATATCTTATCATGAAAAATAGATATGAGATGCAATATCTCGTTTTAAGAAGCATTTGAACTCTATTGCTACGATACCTAGACATCTGCAGACGCTATTTCATCGCAAGGAAGTGTCGCATTTACATTCATTTGAAGTGTAGACGAGGAATACATGACACTTCGCAATTCATATTATATCTTACCATGAAACATAGAAATGAGATGCGATATCGCGTTTTAAGAAGCATTAGAAATCTATTGCTACGATACGTAGACATCTGCAGACACTATTTCCTCGCAAGGAAGTGTCGCATTCACATTCCTTTGAAGAGTAGACGAGGAATACATGACTCTTCGCAAATCATATTATATCTTACCATGAAACATAGAAATGAGACGCGATATCGCGTTTTAAGAATCATAAGAACTATATTGCTACGATACGTAGACAACTGCAAACGCTATTTCCTTGCAAGGAAGTGTCGCATTTACATTCATTTGAAGTGTAGACGAGGAATACGTAACACTTCGCAAATGATATTATATCTTACCATACAACATAGAAATGAGATGCGATATCGCGTTTTAAGAATCATAAGAACACTATTGCTACGATACGTAGACATCTGCAAACGCTATTTCCTAGCTAGGAAATGTCGCATTCACATTCATTTGAAGTGTAGACGAGGAATACATAACACTTCGCAAATCATATTATATCTTATCATGAAACATAGAAATGAGACGCGATATAGCGTTTTAAGAATCATAAGAACTCTATTGCTACGATATGTAGACAACTGCAAACGCTATTTCCTTGCGAGGAAGTGTCGCATTTACATTCATTTGAAGTGTAGACGAGGAATACATGACTCTTCGCAAATCATATTATATCTTACCATGAAACATAGAAATGAGATGCGATATCGCGTTTTAAGAAGTATTAGAAATCTATTGCTACGATACGTAGCCATCTGCAAACGCTATTTCCTAGCGAGGAAGTGTCGCATTCACATTCCTTTGAAGAGTAGACGAGGAATACATAACACTTCGCAAATCATATTGTATCTTACCATGAAACATAGAAACGAGATGCGATATCGCGTTTTAAGAAGCATTAGAAATCTATTGCTACGACACGAAGACATCTGCAAACGCTATTTCCTAGCGAGGAAGTGTCGCATGCACATTCATTTGAAGTGTAGACGAGGAATACATATCACTTCGCAAATCATATTATATCTTACCATGAAACATAGAAATGAGATGCGATATCGCGTTTTAAGAATCATAAGAACTCTATTGCTACGATACGTAGACACCTGTAAACGCTATTTCCTTGCAAGGGAGTGTCGCATTTACATTCATTTGAATCGTAGACGAGGAATGCATAACACTTCGCAATGAATATTATATCTTATCATGAAAAATAGATATGAGATGCAATATCTCGTTTTAAGAAGCATTTGAACTCTATTGCTACGATACCTAGACATCTGCAGACGCTATTTCATCGCAAGGAAGTGTCGCATTTACATTCATTTGAAGTGTAGACGAGGAATACATGACACTTCGCAATTCATATTATATCTTACCATGAAACATAGAAATGAGATGCGATATCGCGTTTTAAGAAGCATTAGAAATCTATTGCTACGATACGTAGACATCTGCAGACACTATTTCCTCGCAAGGAAGTGTCGCATTCACATTCCTTTGAAGAGTAGACGAGGAATACATGACTCTTCGCAAATCATATTATATCTTACCATGAAACATAGAAATGAGACGCGATATCGCGTTTTAAGAATCATAAGAACTATATTGCTACGATACGTAGACAACTGCAAACGCTATTTCCTTGCAAGGAAGTGTCGCATTTACATTCATTTGAAGTGTAGACGAGGAATACGTAACACTTCGCAAATGATATTATATCTTACCATACAACATAGAAATGAGATGCGATATCGCGTTTTAAGAATCATAAGAACACTATTGCTACGATACGTAGACATCTGCAAACGCTATTTCCTAGCTAGGAAATGTCGCATTCACATTCATTGAAGTGTAGACGAGGAATACATAACACTTCGCAAATCATATTATATCTTGTCATGAAACATAGAAATGAGACGCGATATAGCGTTTAAGAATCATAAGAACTCTATTGCTACGATATGTAGACAACTGCAAACGCTATTTCCTTGCGAGGAAGTGTCGCATTTACATTCATTTGAAGTGTAGACGAGGAATACATGACTCTTCGCAAATCATATTATATCTTACCATGAAACATAGAAATGAGATGCGATATCGCGTTTTAAGAAGTATTAGAAATCTATTGCTACGATACGTAGCCATCTGCAAACGCTATTTCCTAGCGAGGAAGTGTCGCATTCACATTCCTTTGAAGAGTAGACGAGGAATACATAACACTTCGCAAATCATATTGTATCTTACCATGAAACATAGAAACGAGATGCGATATCGCGTTTTAAGAAGCATTAGAAATCTATTGCTACGACACGAAGACATCTGCAAACGCTATTTCCTAGCGAGGAAGTGTCGCATGCACATTCATTTGAAGTGTAGACGAGGAATACATATCACTTCGCAAATCATATTATATCTTACCATGAAACATAGAAATGAGATGCGATATCGCGTTTTAAGAATCATAAGAACTCTATTGCTACGATACGTAGACACCTGTAAACGCTATTTCCTTGCAAGGGAGTGTCGCATTTACATTCATTTGAATCGTAGACGAGGAATGCATAACACTTCGCAATGAATATTATATCTTATCATGAAAAATAGATATGAGATGCAATATCTCGTTTTAAGAAGCATTTGAACTCTATTGCTACGATACCTAGACATCTGAAGACGCTATTTCATCGCAAGGAAGTGTCGCATTTACATTCATTTGAAGTGTAGACGAGGAATACATGACACTTCGCAAATCATATTATATCTTACCATGAAACATAGAAATGAGATGCGATATCGCGTTTTAAGAAGCATTAGAAATCTATTGCTACGATACGTAGACATCTGCAGACACTATTTCCTCGCAAGGAAGTGTCGCATTTACATTCATTTGAAGTGTAGACGAGGAATACATGACACTTCGCAAATCATATTATATCTTACCATGAAACATAGAAATGAGATGCGATATCGCGTTTTAAGAAGCATTAGAAATCTATTGCTACGATACGTAGCCATCTGCAAATGCTATTTCCTTGCAAGGAAGTGTCGCATTTACATTCATTTGAAGTGTAGACGAGGAATACATAATACTTCGCAAATCATATTATATCTTACCATGAACCATAGAAATGATATGCGATATCGCGTTTTAAGTATCATAAGAGCTCCATTGCTACGATACGTAGACATCTGCAAACGCTATTTCCTTGCTTGGAAGTGTCGCATTTACATTCACTTGAAGTGTAGACGAGGAATACATAACACTTCGCAAATCATATAATATCTTACCATGAAACATAGAAGTGAGATGCGATATCGCGTTATAAGAATCATAAGAACTCTATTGCTTCGATACGTAGACATCTGCAAACGCTATTTCCTTGCAAGGAAGTGTCACATTTACATTCATTTGAAGTGCAGACGAGGAATACATGACACTTCGCATATCATATTATATCTTACCATGAAACATAGAAATGAGATGTGATATCGCGTTTTAAGAAGCATTAGAAATCTATTGTTACCATACGTAGACATCTGCAAACGCTATTTCTTTGCAAGGAAGTGTCGCATTTATATTCATTTGAATCGTAGACAAGGAATACATAACACTTCGCAAATCATATTATATCTTACCATGAAACATAGAAATGAGATGCGATATCGCGTTTTAAGAAGCATTAGAAATCTATTGCTACGATACGTAGACATCTGCAAACGCTATTTCCTAGCGAGGAAGTGTCGCATTCACATTCCTTTGAAGAGTAGACGAGGAATACATAACACTTCGCAAATCATATTGTATCTTACCATGAAACATAGAAATGAGATGCGACATCGCGTTTTAAGAAGCATTAGAAATCTATTGCTACGATACGTAGACATCTGCAAACGCTATTTCCTAGCGAGGAAGTGTCGCATTCACATTCCTTTGAAGTGTAGACGAGGAATACATAACACTTCGCAAATCATATTATATCTTACCATGAAACATAGAAATGAGATGCGATATCGCGTTTTAAGAAGCATTAGAAATCTATTGCTACGATACCTAGACATCTGCAGACGCTACTTCCTAGCAAGGAAGTGACAAATTTACAATCATTTGAAGTGTAGACGAGGAGTACATAACACATCGCAAATCATATTATATCTTACAATGAAACATAGAAATGAGATGCGATATCGCGTATTAAGAAGCATTAGAAATCTATTGCTACGATACCTAGACATCTGCAGACGCTATTTCCTAGCAAGGAAGTGTCGCATTTACATTCATTTGAAGTGTAGACGAGGAATATATAACACTTCGCAAATCATATTATATCTTACCATGAAACATAGAAATGAGATGCGATATCGCGTTTTAAGAAGCATTAGAAATCTATTGCTACGATACGTAGACATCTGCAAACGCTATTTCCTAGCGAGGAAGTGTCGCATTCACATTCATTTGAAGTGTAGACGAGGAATACATATCACTTCGCAAATCATATTATATCTTACCATGAAACATAGGAATGAGATGCGATATCGCGTATTAAGAATCATAAGAACACTATTGCTTCGATACGTAGACATCTGCAAACGCTATTTCCTTGCAAGGAAGTGTCGCACTTACGTTCATTTGAATCGTAGACGAGGAATGCATAACACTTCGCAATGAATATTATATCTTATCATGAAACATAGATATGAGATGCAATATCTCGATTTAAGAAGCATTTGAACTCTATTTATTCGATACGTAGACATCTACAAACGCTATTTCCTTGCAAGGAAGTGTCGCATTTACATTCATTTGAAGTGCAGACGAGGAATACATGACACTTCGCAAATCATATTATATCTTACCACGAAACATAGAAATGAGATGCGATATCGCGTATTAAGAAGCATTAGAAATCTATTGCTACGATACCTAGACATCTGCAGACGCTACTTCCTAGCAAGGAAGTGTCGCATTTACATTCATTTGAAGTGTAGACGAGGAATATATAACACTTCGCAAATCATATTATATCTTACCATGAAACATAGAAATGAGACGCGATATCGCGTTTTAAGAAGCATTAGAAATCTATTGCTACGATACCTAGACATCTGCAAACGCTATTTCCTAGCGAGGAAGTGTCGCATTCACATTCATTTGAAGTGTAGACGAGGAATACATATCACTTCGCAAATCATATTATATCTTACCAAGAAAAATAGAAATGAGATGCGATATCGCGATTTAAGAATCATAAGAACTCTATTGCTTCGATACGTAGACATCTGCAAACGCTATTTCCTTGCAAGGAAGTGTCGCACTTACGTTCATTTGAATCTTAGACGAGGAATGCATAACACTTCGCAATGAATATTATATCTTATCATGAAACATAGATATGAGATGCAATATCTCGATTTAAGAAGCATTTGAACTCTATTGCTTCGATACGTAGACATCTACAAACGCTATTTCCTTGCAAGGAAGTGTCGCATTTACATTCATTTGAAGTGCAGACGAGGAATACATGACACTTCGCAAATCATATTATATCTTACCATGATACATAGAAATGAGATGTGATATCGCGTTTTAAGAAGCATTAGAAATCTATTGCTACGATACCTAGACATCTGCAGACTCTATTTCCTAGCAAAGAAATGTCGCATTTACATTCATTTGAAGTGTAGACGAGGAATACATAACACTTCGCAAATCATATTGTATCTTACCATGAAACATAGAAACGAGATGCGATATCGCGTTTTAAGAAGCATTAGAAATCTATTGCTACGACACGAAGACATCTGCAAACGCTATTTCCTAGCGAGGAAGTGTCGCATGCACATTCATTTGAAGTGTAGACGAGGAATACATATCACTTCGCAAATCATATTATATCTTACCATGAAACATAGAAATGAGATGCGATATCGCGTTTTAAGAATCATAAGAACTCTATTGCTACGATACGTAGACACCTGTAAACGCTATTTCCTTGCAAGGGAGTGTCGCATTTACATTCATTTGAATCGTAGACGAGGAATGCATAACACTTCGCAATGAATATTATATCTTATCATGAAAAATAGATATGAGATGCAATATCTCGTTTTAAGAAGCATTTGAACTCTATTGCTACGATACCTAGACATCTGCAGACGCTATTTCATCGCAAGGAAGTGTCGCATTTACATTCATTTGAAGTGTAGACGAGGAATACATGACACTTCGCAAATCATATTATATCTTACCATGAAACATAGAAATGAGATGCGATATCGCGTTTTAAGAAGCATTAGAAATCTATTGCTACGATACGTAGACATCTGCAGACACTATTTCCTCGCAAGGAAGTGTCGCATTTACATTCATTTGAAGTGTAGACGAGGAATACATGACACTTCGCAAATCATATTATATCTTACCATGAAACATAGAAATGAGATGCGATATCGCGTTTTAAGAAGCATTAGAAATCTATTGCTACGATACGTAGCCATCTGCAAATGCTATTTCCTTGCAAGGAAGTGTCGCATTTACATTCATTTGAAGTGTAGACGAGGAATACATAATACTTCGCAAATCATATTATATCTTACCATGAACCATAGAAATGATATGCGATATCGCGTTTTAAGTATCATAAGAGCTCCATTGCTACGATACGTAGACATCTGCAAACGCTATTTCCTTGCTTGGAAGTGTCGCATTTACATTCACTTGAAGTGTAGACGAGGAATACATAACACTTCGCAAATCATATAATATCTTACCATGAAACATAGAAGTGAGATGCGATATCGCGTTATAAGAATCATAAGAACTCTATTGCTTCGATACGTAGACATCTGCAAACGCTATTTCCTTGCAAGGAAGTGTCACATTTACATTCATTTGAAGTGCAGACGAGGAATACATGACACTTCGCATATCATATTATATCTTACCATGAAACATAGAAATGAGATGTGATATCGCGTTTTAAGAAGCATTAGAAATCTATTGTTACCATACGTAGACATCTGCAAACGCTATTTCCTAGCGAGGAAATGTCGCATTCACATTCATTTGAAGTGTAGACGAGGAATACACAACACTTCGCAAATCACATTATATCTTACCATGAAACATAGAAATGAGATGCGATATCGCGTTTTAAGAATCATAAGAACACTATGGCTACGATACGTAGACATCTGCAAACGCTATTTCCTAGCGAGGAAATGTCGCATTCACATTCATTTGAAGTGTAGACGAGGAATACATAACACTTCGCAAATCATATTATATCTTATCATGAAACATAGATATGAGATGCAATATCTCGTTTTAAGAAGCGTTTGAGCTCTATTGCTGCGATACCTAGACATCTGCAGACGCTATTTCCTAGCAAGGAAGTGTCGCATTTACATTCATTTGAAGTGTAGACGAGGAATACATAACACTTCGCAATGAATATTATATCTTATCATGAAACATAGATATGAAATGCAATATCTCGTTTTAAGAAGCATTTGAACTCTATTGCTACGATACGTAGACAACTGCAAACGCTATTTCCTTGCAAGGAAGTGTCTCATCTACATTCATTTGAAGTGTAGACGAGGAATACATGACACTTCGCAAATCATATTATATCTTATCATGAAACATAGATATGAGATGCAATATCTCGTTTTAAGAAGCATTTGAACTCTATTGCTACGATACCTAGACATCTGCAGACGCTATTTCCTAGGAAGGAAGTGTCGCATTTACATTCATTTGAAGTGTAGACGAGGAATACATGACACTTCGCAAATCATATTATATCTTACCATGAAACACAGAAATGAGTTGCGATATCGCGTCTTAAGAAGCATTGGAAATCTATTGCTACGATACGTAGACATCTGCAAACGCTATTTCCTTGCAAGGAAGTGTCGCATTTACATTCATTTGAATCGTATACGAGGAATGCATAACACTTCGCAAATCATATTATATCTTACCATGAAACATAGATATGAGATGCAATATCTCGTTTTAAGAAGCATTTGAGCTCTATTGCTTCGACACGTAGACATCTGCAAGCGCTATTTCCTAGCGAGGAAGTGTCGCATTCACATTCATTTGAAGTGTAGACGAGGAATACATAACACTTCGCAAATCATATTATATCATACCATGAAACATAGAAATGAGATGCGATATCGCGTTATAAGAAGCATTAGAACTCTATCGCTACGATACCTAGACATCTGCAGACGCTAATTCCTAGCAAGGGAGTGTCGCATTTACATTCATTTGAAGTGTAGACGAGGAATACATAACACTTCGCAAATCATATTATATCTTAACATAAAACATAGAAATGAGATGCGATATCTCGTTTTAAGAAGCATTTGAACTCTATTGCTACGATACCTGGACATCTGCAGACGCTATTTCCTAGCAAGGAAGTGTCGCATTTACATTCATTTGAAGTGTAGACGAGGAATACATGACACTACGCAAATCATATTATATCTTACCATGAAACATAGAAATGAGATGCGATATCGCGTTTTAAGAATCATAAGAACTCCATTGCTACGATACGTAGACATCTGCAAACGCTATTTCCTTGCATGGAAGTGTCGCATTTACATTCACTTGAAGTGTAGACGAGGAATACATAACACTTCGCAAATCATATAATATCTTACCATGAAGCATAGAAATGTGATGCGATATCACGTTTTAAGAATCATAAGAACTCTATTGCTACGATACGTAGACATCTCCAGACTCTATTTCCTAGCAAGGAAGTGTCGCATTTACATTCACTTGAAGTGTAGACGAGGAATACATAACACTTCGCAAATCATATTATATCTTACCATAAAACATAGAAATGAGTTGCGATATCGCGTTTTAAGAATCATAAGAACACTATTGCTACGATACGTAGACATCTGCAAACGCTATTTCCTAGCGAGGAAATGTCGCATTCACATTCATTTGAAGTGTAGACGAGGAATACATAACACTTCAAATCATATTATATCTTACCATGAAACACAGAAATGAGATGCGATATCGCGTTTTAAGAATCATAAGAACTCTATTGCTACGATACGTAGACAACTGCAAACGCTATTTCCTTGCAAGGAAGTGTCGCATTTACATTCATTTGAAGTGTAGACGAGGAATACATGACACTTCGCAAATAATATTATATCTTACCATGAAACATAGAAATGAGATGCGATATCGCGTTTTAAGAAGCATTAGAACACTATCGCTACGATACCTAGCCATCTGCAGACGCTATTTCCTAGCAAGGGAGTGTCGCATTTACATTCATTTGAAGTGTAGACGAGGAATACATAACACTTCGCAAATCATATTATATCTTACCATGAAACATAGAAATGAGATGCAATATCGCGTTTTAAGAATCATAAGAACTCTATTTCTACGATACGTAGACATCTGCAGACGCTATTTCCTCGCAAGGAAGAGTCGCATTTACATTCATTTGAAGTGTAGACGAGGAATACATGACACTTCGCAAATCATATTATATCTTACCATGAAACATGGAAATGAGATGCGATATCGCGTTCAGAACCATTAGAAATCTATTGCTACGATACGTAGACATCTGCAAACGCTATTTCCTAGCGAGGAAGTATCGCATTCAAATTCATTTGAAGGTTAGACGAGGAATACATGACACTTCGCAAATCATATTATATCTTACCATGAAACATAGAAATGGGATGCGATATCGCGTTTTAAGAATCATAAGAACTCTATTGCTACGATACGTAGACATCTGCAAACGCTATTTCCTTGCAAGGAAGTGTCGCATTTACATTCACCTGAATCGTAGACGAGGAATGCATAACACTTCGCAATGGATATTATATCTTATCATGAAACGTAGATATGAGATGCAATATCTCGTTTTAAGAAGCATTTGAACTCTATTGCTTCGATACGTTGACATCTGCAAACGCCATTCCCTTGCAAGGAAGTGTCGCATTTACATTCATTTGAAGTGTAGACGAGGAATACATAACACTTCGCAAACCATATTATATCGTACCATGAAACATAGAAATGAGATGCGATATCGCGTTTTACGAAGCATTAGAACTCTATTGCTACGATAGGTAGACATCTGCAAACCCTATTTCCTTGCAAGGAAGTGTCGCATTTACATTCATTTGAAGTGTAGACGAGGAATACATAACACTTCGCAAATCATATTATATCTTACCATGAAACATAGAAATGAGATGCGATATCTCGTTTTAAGAAGCATTAGAACTCTATCGATACGATACCTAGACATCCGCAGACGCTATTTCCTAGCAAGGATGTGTCGCATTTACATTCATTTGAAGTGTAGGCGAGGAATACATAACACTTCGCAAATCATATTATATCTTACCATGAAACATAGAAATGAGATTCGATATCGCGTTTAAAGAAGCATTAGAACACTATCGCTACGATACCTAGACATCTGCAGACGCTATTTCCTAGCAAGGAAGTGTCGCATTTACATTCATTTGAAGTGTAGACGAGGAATACATAACACATCGCAAATCATATTATATCTTACCATGAAACATAGAAATGAGATGCGATATCGCGTTTTAAGAATCATAAGAACACTATTACTACGATACGTAGACATCTGCAAACGCTATTTCCTAGCGAGGAAATGTCGCATTCACATTCATTTGAAGTGTAGACGAGGAATACATAACACTTCGCAAATCATATTATATCTTACCATGAAACATAGAAATGAGATGCGATATCGCGTTTTAAGAATCATAAGAACACTATGGCTACGATACGTAGACATCTGCAAACGCTATTTCCTAGCGAGGTAATGTCGCATTCACATTCATTTGAAGTGTAGACGAGGAATACATAACACTTCGCAAATCATATTATATCTTATCATGAAACATAGATATGAGATGCAATATCTCGTTTTAAGAAGCGTTTGAGCTCTATTGCTGCGATACCTACACATCTGCAGTCGCTATTTCCTAGCAAGGAAGTGTCGCATTTACATTCATTTGAAGTGTAGACGAGGAACACATAACACTTCGCATTGAATATTATATCTTATCATGAAACATAGATATGAAATGCAATATCTCGTTTTAAGAAGCATTTGAACTCTATTGCTACGATACGTAGACAACTGCAAACGCTATTTCCTTGCAAGGAAGTGTCTCATCTACATTCATTTGAAGTGTAGACGAGGAATACATGACACTTCGCAAATCATATTATATCTTATCATGAAACATAGATATGAGATGCAATATCTCGTTTTAAGAAGCATTTGAACTCTATTGCTACGATACCTAGACATCTGCAGACGCTATTTCCTAGCAAGGAAGTGTCGCATTTACATTCATCTGAAGTGTAGACGAGGAATACATGACACTTCGCAAATCATATTATATCTTACCATGAAACACAGAAATGAGTTGCGATATCGCGTCTTAAGAAGCATTAGAAATCTATTGCTACGATACGTAGACATCTGCAAACGCTATTTCCTAGCGAGGAAATGTCGCATTCACATTCATTTGAAGTGTAGACGAGGAATACATGACACTTCGCAAATCATATTATATCTTACCATGAAACATAGAAATGAGATGCGATATCGCGTCTTAAGAAGCATTAGAAATCAATTGCTACGATACCTAGACATCTGCAGACGCTATTTCCTAGCAAGGAAGTGTCGCATTTACATTCATTTGAATCGTATACGAGGAATGCATAACACTTCGCAAATCATATTATATCATACCATGAAACATAGAAATGAGATGCGATATCGCGTTATGAGAAGCATTAGAACTCTATCGCTACGATACCTAGACATCTGCAGACGCTAATTCCTAGCAAGGGAGTGTCGCATTTACATTCATTTGAAGTGTAGACGAGGAATACATAACACTTCGCAAATCATATTATATCTTAACATAAAACATAGAAATGAGATGCGATATCTCGTTTTAAGAAGCATTTGAACTCTATTGCTACGATACCTGGACATCTGCAGACGCTATTTCCTAGCAAGGAAGTGTCGCATTTACATTCATTTGAAGTGTAGACGAGGAATACATGACACTTCGCAAATCATATTATATCTTACCATGAAACACAGAAATGAGTTGCGATATCGCGTTTTAAGTATCATAAGAACTCCATTGCAACGATACGTAGACACCTGCAAACGCTATTTCCTTGCAAGGAAGTGTCGCATTTACATTCATTTGAATCGTATACGAGGAATGCATAACACTTCGCAAGTCATATTATATCTTACCATGTAACATAGATATGAGATGCAATATCTCGTTTTAAGAAGCATTTGAACTCTATTGCTTCGATACGTAGACATCTGCAAGCGCTATTTCATAGCGAGGAAGTGTCGCATTCACATTCATTTGAAGTGTAGACGAGGAATACATAGCACTTCGCAAATCATATTATATCTTACCATAAAACATAGAAATGAGATGCGATATCGCGTTTTAAGGATCATAAGAACACTATGGCTACGATACGTAGACATCTGCAAACGCTATTTCCTAGCGAGGAAATGTCGCATTCACATTCATTTGAAGTGTAGACGAGGAATACATGACACTTCGCAAATCATATTATATCTTACCATGAAACATAGAAATGAGATGCGATATCGCGTCTTAAGAAGCATTAGAAATCAATTGCTACGATACCTAGACATCTGCAGACGCTATCTCCTAGCAAGGAAGTGTCGCATTTACATTCATTTGAAGTGTAGACGAGGAATACATGACACTTCGCAAATCATATTATATCTTACCATGAAACACAGAAATGAGTTGCGATATCGCGTTTTAAGTATCATAAGAACTCCATTGCAACGATACGTAGACACCTGCAAACGCTATTTCCTTGCAAGGAAGTGTCGCATTTACATTCATTTGAATCGTATACGAGGAATGCATAACACTTCGCAAGTCATATTATATCTTACCATGTAACATAGATATGAGATGCAATATCTCGTTTTAAGAAGCATTTGAACTCTATTGCTTCGATACGTAGACATCTGCAAGCGCTATTTCCTAGCGAGGAAGTGTCGCATTCACATTCCTTTGAAGTGTAGACGAGGAATACATAACACTTCGCAAATCATATTATATCTTATCATGAAACATAGATATGAGATGCAATATCTCGATTTAAGAAGCATTTGAACTCTATTGCTACGATACCTGGACATCTGCAGACGCTATTTCCTAGCAAGGAAGTGTCGCATTTACATTCATTTGAAGTGTAGACGAGGAATACATAACACTTCGCAAATCATATTACATCTTACCATGAAACATAGAAATGAGATGCGATTTCGGGTTTTAAGAATCATAAGAACTCTATTGCTACGATACGTAGACAACTGCAAACGCTATTTCCTTGCAAGGAAGTGTCGCATTTACATTCATTTGAATCGTAGACGAGGAATGCATAACACTTCGCAATGAATATTATATCTTATCATGAAAAATAGTTATGAGGTGCAATATCTCGTTTTAAAAAGCAATTGAACTCTATTGTTACGATACCCTGACATCTGCAGACGCTATTTCCTCGCAAGGAAGAGTCGCATTTACATTCATTTGAAGCGTAGACGAGGAATACATGACACTTCGCAAATCATATTACATCTAACCATGAAACATAGAAATGAGATGCGATATCGCGTTTTAAGTAGCATTGGAACTCTATCGCTACGATACCTAGACATCTGCAGACGCTATTTCCTAGCAAGGGAGTGTCGCATTTACATTCATTTGAAGTGTAGACGAGGAATACATAACACTTCGCAAATCATATTATATCTTAACATAAAACATAGAAATGAGATGCGATATCGCGTTTTAAGAATCATAAGAACTCTATTGCTACGATACGTAGACATCCGCAAACGCTATTTCCTAGCGAGGAAGTGTCGCATTCACATTCACTTGAAGTGTAGACGAGGAATACATAACACTTCGCAAATCATATTATATCTTACCATGAAACATAGAAATGAGATGCGATATCGCGTTTTAAGAATCATAAGAACTCTATTGCTACGATACGTAGACATCTGCAGACGCTATTTCCTTGCAAGGAAGTGTCGCATTTACATTCATTTGAATCGTAGACGAGGAATGCATAACACTTCGCATATCATATTATATCTTACCATGAAACATGGAAATGAGATGCGATATCGCGTTTAGAAGCATTAGAAATCTATTGCTACGATACGTAGACATCTGCAAACGCTATTTCCTAGCGAGGAAGTATCGCATTCAAATTCACTTGAAGTGTAGACGAGGAATACATAACACTTCGCAAATCATGTTATATCTTACCATGAAGCATAGAAATGAGATGCCATATCGCGTTTTAAGAATCATATGAACTCTATTGCTACGATACGTAGACATCTGCAAACGCTATTTCCTAGCGAGGAAGTGTCGCATTCACATTCATTTGAAGGTTAGACGAGGAATACATGACACTTCGCAAATCATATTATATCTTACCATGAAACATAGAAATGAGATGCGATATCGCGTCTTAAGAAGCATTAGAAATCAATTGCTACGATACCTAGACATCTGCAGACGCTATCTCCTAGCAAGGAAGTGTCGCATTTACATTCATTTGAAGTGTAGACGAGGAATACATGACACTTCGCAAATCATATTATATCTTACCATGAAGCACAGAAATGAGTTGCGATATCGCGTTTTAAGTATCATAAGAACTCCATTGCAACGATACGTAGACACCTGCAAACGCTATTTCCTTGCAAGGAAGTGTCGCATTTACATTCATTTGAATCGTATACGAGGAATGCATAACACTTCGCAAGTCATATTATATCTTACCATGTAACATAGATATGAGATGCAATATCTCGTTTTAAGAAGCATTTGAACTCTATTGCTTCGATACGTAGACATCTGCAAGCGCTATTTCCTAGCGAGGAAGTGTCGCATTCACATTCCTTTGAAGTGTAGACGAGGAATACATAACACTTCGCAAATCATATTATATCTTATCATGAAACATAGATATGAGATGCAATATCTCGATTTAAGAAGCATTTGAACTCTATTGCTACGATACCTGGACATCTGCAGACGCTATTTCCTAGCAAGGAAGTGTCGCATTTACATTCATTTGAAGTGTAGACGAGGAATACATAACACTTCGCAAATCATATTACATCTTACCATGAAACATAGAAATGAGATGCGATTTCGGGTTTTAAGAATCATAAGAACTCTATTGCTACGATACGTAGACAACTGCAAACGCTATTTCCTTGCAAGGAAGTGTCGCATTTACATTCATTTGAATCGTAGACGAGGAATGCATAACACTTCGCAATGAATATTATATCTTATCATGAAAAATAGTTATGAGGTGCAATATCTCGTTTTAAAAAGCAATTGAACTCTATTGTTACGATACCCTGACATCTGCAGACGCTATTTCCTCGCAAGGAAGAGTCGCATTTACATTCATTTGAAGCGTAGACGAGGAATACATGACACTTCGCAAATCATATTACATCTAACCATGAAACATAGAAATGAGATGCGATATCGCGTTTTAAGTAGCATTGGAACTCTATCGCTACGATACCTAGACATCTGCAGACGCTATTTCCTAGCAAGGGAGTGTCGCATTTACATTCATTTGAAGTGTAGACGAGGAATACATAACACTTCGCAAATCATATTATATCTTAACATAAAACATAGAAATGAGATGCGATATCGCGTTTTAAGAATCATAAGAACTCTATTGCTACGATACGTAGACATCCGCAAACGCTATTTCCTAGCGAGGAAGTGTCGCATTCACATTCACTTGAAGTGTAGACGAGGAATACATAACACTTCGCAAATCATATTATATCTTACCATGAAACATAGAAATGAGATGCGATATCGCGTTTTAAGAATCATAAGAACTCTATTGCTACGATACGTAGACATCTGCAGACGCTATTTCCTTGCAAGGAAGTGTCGCATTTACATTCATTTGAATCGTAGACGAGGAATGCATAACACTTCGCATATCATATTATATCTTACCATGAAACATGGAAATGAGATGCGATATCGCGTTTAGAAGCATTAGAAATCTATTGCTACGATACGTAGATATCTGCAAACGCTATTTCCTAGCGAGGAAGTATCGCATTCAAATTCACTTGAAGTGTAGACGAGGAATACATAACACTTCGCAAATCATGTTATATCTTACCATGAAGCATAGAAATGAGATGCCATATCGCGTTTTAAGAATCATATGAACTCTATTGCTACGATACGTAGACATCTGCAAACGCTATTTCCTAGCGAGGAAGTGTCGCATTCACATTCATTTGAAGGTTAGACGAGGAATACATGACACTTCGCAAATCATATTATATCTTACCATGAAACATAGAAATGGGATGCGATATCGCGTTTTAAGAATCATAAGAACTCTATTGCTACGATACGTAGACATCTGCAAACGCTATTTCCTTGCAAGGAAGTGTCGCATTTACATTCACCTGAATCGTAGACGAGGAATGCATAACACTTCGCAATGGATATTATATCTTATCATGAAACGTAGATATGAGATGCAATATCTCGTTTTAAGAAGCATTTGAACTCTATTGCTTCGATACGTAGACATCTGCAAACGCCATTCCCTTGCAAGGAAGTGTCGCATTCACATTCATTTGAAGTGTAGACGAGGAATACATAACACATCGCAAATCATATTATATCTTACCATGAAACATAGAAATGAGATGCGATATCGCGTTTTAAGAATCATAAGAACACTATTGCTACGATACGTAGACATCTGCAAACGCTATTTCCTAGCGAGGAAATGTCGCATTCACATTCATTTGAAGTGTAGACGAGGAATACATAACACTTCGCAAATCATATTATATCTTACCATGAAACATAGAAATGAGATGCGATATCGCGTTTTAAGAATCATAAGAACTCTATTGCTACGATACGTAGACATCTGCAAACGCTATTTCCTTGCAAGGAAGTGTCGCATTTACTTTCATTTGAATCGTAGACGAGGAATGCATAACACTTCGCAATGAATATTATATCTTATCTTGAAACATAGATATGAGATGCAATATCTCGTTTTAAGAAGCATTTGAACTCTATTGCTTCGATACGTAGACATCTGCAAACGCTACTTCTCTGCAAGGAAGTGTCGCATTTACATTCATTTGATTTGTAGTCGAGGAATACATAACACATCACAAGTCATATTATATCTTACCATGAAACATAGAAATGAGATGCGATATCGCGTTTTAAGAAGCATTAGAACTCTATCGCTACGATACTTAGACATCTGCAGACGCTATTTCCTAGCAAGGAAGTGTAGCATTTACATTCATTTGAAGTGTAGACGAGGAATACATAACACTTCGTAAATCATATTATATCTTACCATGAACCATAGATATGAGATGCGATATCGCGTTCTAAGAATCATAAGAACTCTATTGCTACGATACGTAGACATCCGCAAACGCTATTTCCTAGCGAGGAAGTGTCGCATTCACATTCATTTGAAGTGTAGACGAGGAATACATAACACTTCGCAAATCATATTATATCTTACCATGAAACATAGAAATGAGATGCAATATCGCGTTTTAAGAATCATAAGAACTCTATTGCTACGATACGTAGACATCTTCAGACGCTATTTCCTTGCAAGGAAGTGTCGCATTTACATTCATTTGAATCGTATACGAGGAATGCATAACTCTTCGAAATGAATATTATATCTTATCATGAAACATAGATATGAGATGCAATATCTCGTTTTAAGAAGCATTTGAACTCTATTGCTACGATACCTAGACATCTGCAGACGCTATTCCCTAGCAAGGAAGTGTCGCATTTACATTCATTTGAAGTGTAGACGAGGAATACATAACACTTCGCAAACCATATTATATCTTACCATGAAACATAGAAATGAGATGCGATATCGCGTTTTACGAAGCATTAGAACTCTATTGCTACGATAGGTAGACATCTGCAAACCCTATTTCCTTGCAAGGAAGTGTCGCATTTACATTCATTTGAAGTGTAGACGAGGAATACATAACACTTCGCAAATCATATTATATCTTACCATGAAACATAGAAATGAGATGCGATATCTCGTTTTAAGAAGCATTAGAACTCTATCGATACGATACGTAGACATCTGCAGACGCTATTTCCTAGCAAGGATGTGTCGCATTTACATTCATTTTAAGTGTAGACGAGGAATACATAACACTTCGCAAATCATATTATATCTTACCATGAAACATAGAAATGAGATTCGATATCGCGTTTAAAGAAGCATTAGAACACTATCGCTACCATACCTAGACATCTGCAGACGCTATTTCCTAGCAAGGAAGTGTCGCATTTACATTCATTTGAAGTGTAGACGAGGAATACATAACACATCGCAAATCATATTATATCTTACTATGAAACATAGAAATGAGATGCGATATCGCGTTTTAAGAATCATAAGAACACTATTGCTACGATACGCAGACATCTGCAAACGCTATTTCCTAGCGAGGAAGTATCGCATTCACATTCATTTGAAGTGTAGACGAGGAATACATAACACTTCGCAAATCATGTTATATCTTACCATGAAACATAGAAATGAGATGCGATATCGCGCTTTAAGAATCATATGAACTCTATTGCTACGATACGTAGACATCTGCAAACGCTATTTCCTTGCAAGGAAGTGTCGCATTTACTTTCATTTGAATCGTAGACGAGGAATGCATAACACTTCGCAATGAATATTATATCTTATCTTGAAACATAGATATGAGATGCAATATCTCGTTTTAAGAAGCATTTGAACTCTATTGCTTCGATACGTAGACATCTGCATACGCTACTTCTCTGCAAGGAAGTGTCGCATTTACATTCATTTGATTTGTAGTCGAGGAATACATAGCACTTCACAAGTCATATTATATCTTACCATGAAACATAGAAATGAGATGCGATATCGCGTTTTAAGAAGCATTAGAACTCTATCGCTACGATACTTAGACATCTGCAAACGCTATTTCCTTGCAAGGAAGTGTCGCATTTACATTCATTTGAATCGTAGAAGAGGAATGCATAACACTTCGCAATGAATATTATATCTTATCATGAAACATAGATATGAGATGCAATATCTCGTTTTAAGAAGCATTTGAACTCTATTGCTACGATACGTATACATCTGCAAACGCTATTTCCTTGCAAGGAAGTGTCGCATTTACATTCATTTGAATCGTAGACGAGGAATGCATAACACTTCGCAATGAATATTATATCTTATCATTAAACATAGATATGAGATGCAATATCTCATTTTAAGATGCATTTGAACTCTATTGCTACGATACCTAGACATTTGCAGACGCTATTTCCTAGCAAGGAAGTGTCGCATTTACATTCATTTGAAGTGTAGACGAGGAATACATGACACTTCGCAAATCATATTATATCTTACCGTGAAACATAGAAATGAGATGCGATATCGCGTTTTAAGAAGCATTAGAAAAATATTGTTACGATACGTAGACATCTGCAAACGCTATTTCCTAGCGAGGAAGTGTCGCATTCACATTCCTTTGAAGTGTAGACGAGGAATACATAACACTTCGCAAATCATATTATATCTTATCATGAAACATAGATATGAGATGCAATATCTCGATTTAAGAAGCATTTGAACTCTATTGCTACGATACCTGGACATCTGCAGACGCTATTTCCTAGCAAGGAAGTGTCGCATTTACATTCATTTGAAGTGTAGACGAGGAATACATAACACTTCGCAAATCATATTATATCTTACCATGAAACATAGAAATGAGATGCGATTTCGGGTTTTAAGAATCATAAGAACTCTATTGCTACGATACGTAGACAACTGCAAACGCTATTTCCTTGCAAGGAAGTGTCGCATTTACATTCATTTGAATCGTAGACGAGAAATGCATAACACTTCGCAATGAATATTATATCTTATCATGAAAAATAGTTATGAGGTGCAATATCTCGTTTTAAAAAGCAATTGAACTCTATTGCTACGATACCTTGACATCTGCAGACGCTATTTCCTCGCAAGGAAGAGTCGCATTTACATTCATTTGAAGCGTATACGAGGAATACATGACACTTCGCAAATCATATTATATCTAACCATGAAACATAGAAATGAGATGCGATATCGCGTTTTAAGTAGCATTGGAACTCTATCGCTACGATACCTAGACATCTGCAGACGCTATTTCCTAGCAAGGGAGTGTCGCATTTACATTCATTTGAAGTGTAGACGAGGAATACATAACACTTCGCAAATCATATTATATCTTACCATGAAACATAGAAATGAGATGCGATATCTCGTTTTAAGAAGCATTAGAACTCTATCGATACGATACCTAGACATCTGCAGACGCTATTTCCTAGCAAGGATGTGTCGCATTTACATTCATTTGAAGTGTAGACGAGGAATACATAACACTTCGCAAATCATATTATATCTTACCATGAAACATAGAAATGAGATTCGATATCGCGTTTAAAGAAGCATTAGAACACTATCGCTACGATACCTAGACATCTGCAGACGCTATTTCCTAGCAAGGAAGTGTCGCATTTACATTCATTTGAAGTGTAGACGAGGAATACATAACACATCGCAAATCATATTATATCTTACCATGAAACATAGAAATGAGATGCGATATCGCGTTTTAAGAATCATAAGAACACTATTGCTACGATACGTAGACATCTGCAAACGCTATTTCCTAGCGAGGAAATGTCGCATTCACATTCATTTGAAGTGTAGACGAGGAATACATAACACTTCGCAAATCATATTATATCTTACCATGAAACATAGAAATGAGATGCGATATCGCGTTTTAAGAATCATAAGAACTCTATTGCTACGATACGTAGACATCTGCAAACGCTATTTCCTTGCAAGGAAGTGTCGCATTTACTTTCATTTGAATCGTAGACGAGGAATGCATAACACTTCGCAATGAATATTATATCTTATCTTGAAACATAGATATGAGATGCAATATCTCGTTTTAAGAAGCATTTGAACTCTATTGCTTCGATACGTAGACATCTGCAAACGCTACTTCTCTGCAAGGAAGTGTCGCATTTACATTCATTTGATTTGTAGTCGAGGAATACATAACACATCACAAGTCATATTATATCTTACCATGAAACATAGAAATGAGATGCGATATCGCGTTTTAAGAAGCATTAGAACTCTATCGCTACGATACTTAGACATCTGCAGACGCTATTTCCTAGCAAGGAAGTGTAGCATTTACATTCATTTGAAGTGTAGACGAGGAATACATAACACTTCGTAAATCATATTATATCTTACCATGAACCATAGATATGAGATGCGATATCGCGTTCTAAGAATCATAAGAACTCTATTGCTACGATACGTAGACATCCGCAAACGCTATTTCCTAGCGAGGAAGTGTCGCATTCACATTCATTTGAAGTGTAGACGAGGAATACATAACACTTCGCAAATCATGTTATATCTTACCATAAAACATAGAAATGAGATGCGATATCGCGCTTTAAGAATCATATGAACTCTATTGCTACGATACGTAGACATCTGCAAACGCTATTTCCTTGCAAGGAAGTGTCGCATTTACTTTCATTTGAATCGTAGACGAGGAATGCATAACACTTCGCAATGAATATTATATCTTATCTTGAAACATAGATATGAGATGCAATATCTCGTTTTAAGAAGCATTTGAACTCTATTGCTTCGATACGTAGACATCTGCAAACGCTACTTCTCTGCAAGGAAGTGTCGCATTTACATTCATTTGATTTGTAGTCGAGGAATACATAACACATCACAAGTCATATTATATCTTACCATGAAACATAGAAATGAGATGCGATATCGCGTTTTAAGAAGCATTAGAACTCTATCGCTACGATACTTAGACATCTGCAGACGCTATTTCCTAGCAAGGAAGTGTAGCATTTACATTCATTTGAAGTGTAGACGAGGAATACATAACACTTCGTAAATCATATTATATCTTACCATGAACCATAGATATGAGATGCGATATCGCGTTCTAAGAATCATAAGAACTCTATTGCTACGATACGTAGACATCCGCAAACGCTATTTCCTAGCGAGGAAGTGTCGCATTCACATTCATTTGAAGTGTAGACGAGGAATACATAACACTTCGCAAATCATGTTATATCTTACCATAAAACATAGAAATGAGATGCGATATCGCGCTTTAAGAATCATATGAACTCTATTGCTACGATACGTAGACATCTGCAAACGCTATTTCCTTGCAAGGAAGTGTCGCATTTACTTTCATTTGAATCGTAGACGAGGAATGCATAACACTTCGCAATGAATATTATATCTTATCTTGAAACATAGATATGAGATGCAATATCTCGTTTTAAGAAGCATTTGAACTCTATTGCTTCGATACGTAGACATCTGCATACGCTACTTCTCTGCAAGGAAGTGTCGCATTTACATTCATTTGATTTGTAGTCGAGGAATACATAGCACTTCACAAGTCATATTACATCTTACCATGAAACATAGAAATGAGATGCGATATCGCGTTTTAAGAAGCATTAGAACTCTATCGCTACGATACTTAGACATCTGCAAACGCTATTTCCTTGCAAGGAAGTGTCGCATTTACATTCATTTGAATCGTAGACGAGGAATGCATAACACTTCGCAATGAATATTATATCTTATCATTAAACATAGATATGAGATGCAATATCTCATTTTAAGATGCATTTGAACTCTATTGCTACGATACCTAGACATTTGCAGACGCTATTTCCTAGCAAGGAAGTGTCGCATTTACATTCATTTGAAGTGTAGACGAGGAATACATGACACTTCGCAAATCATATTATATCTTACCGTGAAACATAGAAATGAGATGCGATATCGCGTTTTAAGAAGCATTAGAACACTATTGCTACGATAGGTAGACATTTGCAAACGCTATTTCCTGGCAAGGAAGTGTCGCAATTACGTTCATTTGAAGTGTAGACGAGGAATACATAACACTTCGCAAATCATATTATATCTTACCATGAAACATAGAAATGTGATGCGACATCGCGTTTTAAGAAGCATTAGAACACTATCGCTACGATACCTAGACATCTGCAGACGCTATTTCCTAGCAAGGAAGTGTCGCATTTACATTCAATTGAAGTGTAGACGAGGAATACATAACACATCGCAAATCATGTTATATCTTACAATGAAACATAGAAATGAGATGCGATATCGCGTTTTAAGAATCACAAGAACACTACTGCTACGATACGTAGATATCTGCAAACGCTATTTCCTATCGAGGAAGTGTCGCATTCACATTCATTTGAAGTGTAGACGACGAATACATTACACTTCGCAAATCATATTATATCTTACCATGAAACATAGAAATGAGATGCGATATCGCGTTTTAAGAATAATAAGAACACTATTGCTACGATACGTAGACACCTGCAAACGCTATTTCCTAGCGAGGAAGTATCGCATTCACATTCATTTGAAGTGTAGACGAGGAATACATAACACTTCGCAATGAATATTATATCTTATCTTGAAACATAGATATGAGATGCAATATCTCGTTTTAAGAAGCATTTGAACTCTATTGCTTCGATACGTAGACATCTGCAGACGCTACTTCTCTGCAAGGAAGTGTCGCATTTACATTCATTTGAATTGTAGTCGAGGAATACATAACACTTCACAAATCATGTTATATCTTACCATGAAACATAGAAATGAGATGCGATATCGTGTTTTAAGAAGCATTAGAAATCTATTGCTACGACACGTAGACATCTGCAAACGCTATTTCCTTGCAAGGAAGTGTCGCATTTACATTCATTTGAATCGTAGACGAGGAATGCATAACACTTCGCAATGAGTATTATATCTTAGCATGAAACATAGATATGAGATGCAATATCTCGTTTTAAGAAGCATTTGAACTCTATTGCTACGATAGGTAGACATCTGCAAACGCTATTTACTTGCAAGGAAGTGTCGCATTTACATTCATTTGAAGTGTAGACGAGGAATACATAACACTTCGCAAATCACATTATATCTTACCATGAAACATAGAAATGAGATGCGATATCGCGTTTTAAGAAGCATTAGAAATCTATTGCTACGATACGTAGACATCTGCCAACGCTATTTCCTAGCGAAGAAGTGTTACATTTACATTCATTTCAAGCGTAGACGAGGAATACATAACACTTCGCACATCATATTATATCTTACCATGAAACATAGAAATGAGATGCGATATCGCGTTTTAAGAAGCATTAGAACTCTATTGCTGCAATAGGTAGACATCTGCAAACGCAATTTCCTTGCAAGGAAGTGTCGCATTTACATTCATTTGAATCGTATACTAGGAATGCATAACACTTCGCAATGAATATTATATCTTATCATGAAACATAGAAATGAGATACGATATCGCGTTTTAAGAACCATAGGAACACTATCGCTACGATACGTAGACATCTGCAAACGCTATTTCCTAGCGCTGAAGTGTCGCATTCACATTCATTTGAAGTGTAGGCGAGGAATGCATAACACTTCGCAATGAGTATTATATCTTAGCATGAAACATAGATTTGAGATACAATATCTCGTTTTAAGAAGCATTTGAACTCTATTGCTACGATAGGTAGACATCTGCAAACGCTATTTACTTGCAAGGAAGTGTCGCATTTACATTCATTTGAAGTGTAGACGAGGAATACATAACACTTCGCAAATCATATTATATCTTACCATGAAACATAGAAATGAGATGCGATATCGCGTTTTAAGAAGCATTAGAACTCTATCGCTACGATACCTAGACATCTGCAGACGCCATTTCCTAGCAAGGAAGTGTCGCATTTACATTCATTTGAAGTGTAGACGAGGAATACATAACACTTCGCAAATCATATTATATCTTACCATGAAACATAGAAATGAGATACGATATCGCGTTTTAGGAATCATAGGAACACTATTGCTACGATACGTAGACATCTGCAAACGCTATTTCCTAGCGCTGAAGTGTCGCATTCACATTCATTTGAAGTGTAGACGAGGAATACATAACACTTCGCAAATCATATTATATCTTACCATGAAACATAGAAATGAGATGCGATATCGCGTTTTAAGAATCATAAGAACCCTATTGCTTCGATACGTAGACAACTGCAAACGCTATTCCCTTGGAAGGAAGTGTCGCATTCACATTCATTTGAATCGTATACGAGGAGTGCATGACACTTCGCAATGAATATTATATCTTATCATGAAACATAGATATGAGATGCAATATCTCGTTTTAAGAAGCATTTGAACTCTATTGCTTCGATACGTAGACATCTGCAAACGCCATTCCCTTGCAAGGAAGTGTCGCATTCACATTCATTTGAAGTGTAGACGAGGAATACATAACACTTCGCAAACCATATTATATCTTACCATGAAACATAGAAATGAGATGCGATATCGCGTTTTACGAAGCATTAGAACTCTATTGCTACGATAGGTAGACATCTGCAAACCCTATTTCCTTGCAAGGAAGTGTCGCATTTACATTCATTTGAAGTGTAGACGAGGAATACATAACACTTCGCAAATCATATTATATCTTACCATGAAACATAGAAATGAGATGCGATATCTCGTTTTAAGAAGCATTAGAACTCTATCGATACGATACCTAGACATCTGCAGACGCTATTTCCTAGCAAGGATGTGTCGCATTTACATTCATTTGAAGTGTAGACGAGGAATACATAACACTTCGCAAATCATATTATATCTTACCATGAAACATAGAAATGAGATTCGATATCGCGTTTAAAGAAGCATTAGAACACTATCGCTACGATACCTAGACATCTGCAGACGCTATTTCCTAGCAAGGAAGTGTCGCATTTACATTCATTTGAAGTGTAGACGAGGAATACATAACACATCGCAAATCATATTATATCTTACCATGAAACATAGAAATGAGATGCGATATCGCGTTTTAAGAATCATAAGAACACTATTGCTACGATACGTAGACATCTGCAAACGCTATTTCCTAGCGAGGAAATGTCGCATTCACATTCATTTGAAGTGTAGACGAGGAATACATAACACTTCGCAAATCATATTATATCTTACCATGAAACATAGAAATGAGATGCGATATCGCGTTTTAAGAATCATAAGAACTCTATTGCTACGATACGTAGACATCTGCAAACGCTATTTCCTTGCAAGGAAGTGTCGCATTTACTTTCATTTGAATCGTAGACGAGGAATGCATAACACTTCGCAATGAATATTATATCTTATCTTGAAACATAGATATGAGATGCAATATCTCGTTTTAAGAAGCATTTGAACTCTATTGCTTCGATACGTAGACATCTGCAAACGCTACTTCTCTGCAAGGAAGTGTCGCATTTACATTCATTTGATTTGTAGTCGAGGAATACATAACACATCACAAGTCATATTATATCTTACCATGAAACATAGAAATGAGATGCGATATCGCGTTTTAAGAAGCATTAGAACTCTATCGCTACGATACTTAGACATCTGCAGACGCTATTTCCTAGCAAGGAAGTGTAGCATTTACATTCATTTGAAGTGTAGACGAGGAATACATAACACTTCGTAAATCATATTATATCTTACCATGAACCATAGATATGAGATGCGATATCGCGTTCTAAGAATCATAAGAACTCTATTGCTACGATACGTAGACATCCGCAAACGCTATTTCCTAGCGAGGAAGTGTCGCATTCACATTCATTTGAAGTGTAGACGAGGAATACATAACACTTCGCAAATCATGTTATATCTTACCATGAAACATAGAAATGAGATGCGATATCGCGCCTTAAGAATCATATGAACTCTATTGCTACGATACGTAGACATCTGCAAACGCTATTTCCTTGCAAGGAAGTGTCGCATTTACTTTCATTTGAATCGTAGACGAGGAATGCATAACACTTCGCAATGAATATTATATCTTATCTTGAAACATAGATATGAGATGCAATATCTCGTTTTAAGAAGCATTTGAACTCTATTGCTTCGATACGTAGACATCTGCATACGCTACTTCTCTGCAAGGAAGTGTCGCATTTACATTCATTTGATTTGTAGTCGAGGAATACATAGCACTTCACAAGTCATATTATATCTTACCATGAAACATAGAAATGAGATGCGATATCGCGTTTTAAGAAGCATTAGAACTCTATCGCTACGATACTTAGACATCTGCAAACGCTATTTCCTTGCAAGGAAGTGTCGCATTTACATTCATTTGAATCGTAGAAGAGGAATGCATAACACTTCGCAATGAATATTATATCTTATCATGAAACATAGATATGAGATGCAATATCTCGTTTTAAGAAGCATTTGAACTCTATTGCTACGATACGTATACATCTGCAAACGCTATTTCCTTGCAAGGAAGTGTCGCATTTACATTCATTTGAATCGTAGACGAGGAATGCATAACACTTCGCAATGAATATTATATCTTATCATTAAACATAGATATGAGATGCAATATCTCATTTTAAGATGCATTTGAACTCTATTGCTACGATACCTAGACATTTGCAGACGCTATTTCCTAGCAAGGAAGTGTCGCATTTACATTCATTTGAAGTGTAGACGAGGAATACATGACACTTCGCAAATCATATTATATCTTACCGTGAAACATAGAAATGAGATGCGATATCGCGTTTTAAGAAGCATTAGAACACTATTGCTACGATAGGTAGACATTTGCAAACGCTATTTCCTGGCAAGGAAGTGTCGCAATTACGTTCATTTGAAGTGTAGACGAGGAATACATAACACTTCGCAAATCATATTATATCTTACCATGAAACATAGAAATGTGATGCGACATCGCGTTTTAAGAAGCATTAGAACACTATCGCTACGATACCTAGACATCTGCAGACGCTATTTCCTAGCAAGGAAGTGTCGCATTTACATTCAATTGAAGTGTAGACGAGGAATACATAACACATCGCAAATCATGTTATATCTTACAATGAAACATAGAAAAGAGATGCGATATCGCGTTTTAAGAATCACAAGAACACTACTGCTACGATACGTAGATATCTGCAAACGCTATTTCCTATCGAGGAAGTGTCGCATTCACATTCATTTGAAGTGTAGACGACGAATACATTACACTTCGCAAATCATATTATATCTTACCATGAAACATAGAAATGAGATGCGATATCGCGTTTTAAGAATAATAAGAACACTATTGCTACGATACGTAGACACCTGCAAACGCTATTTCCTAGCGAGGAAGTATCGCATTCACATTCATTTGAAGTGTAGACGAGGAATACATAACACTTCGCAATGAATATTATATCTTATCTTGAAACATAGATATGAGATGCAATATCTCGTTTTAAGAAGCATTTGAACTCTATTGCTACGATAGGTAGACATCTGCAAACGCTATTTACTTGCAAGGAAGTGTCGCATTTACATTCATTTGAAGTGTAGACGAGGAATACATAACACTTCGCAAATCACATTATATCTTACCATGAAACATAGAAATGAGATGCAGTATCGCGTTTTAAGAATAATAAGAACTCTATTGCTACGATACCTAGACATCTGCAGACGCTATTTCCCAGCAAGGAAGTGTCGCATTTACATTCATTTGAACTGTAGACGAGGAATACATGACACTTCGCAAATCATATAATATCTTACCATGAAACATAGAAATGAGATGCGATATCGCTTTTTAAGAAGCATTAGAAATCTATTGCTACGATACGTAGACATCTGCAGACGCTATTTCCTAGCAAGGAAGTGTCGCATTTACATTCATTTGAAGTGTAGACGAGGAATACATAACACTTCGCAAATCATATTATATCTTACCATGAAACATAGAAATGAGATACGGAATCGCGTTTTAAGAATCATAGGAACACTATTGCTACGATACGTAGACATCTGCAAACGCTATTTCCTTGCAAGAAAGTGTCGCATTTACATTCATTTGTAGTGTAGACGAGGAGTACATAACACTTCGCAAATTATATAATATCTTACCATGAAACATAGAAATGAGATGCTATATCGCGTTTTAAGAAGCATTAGAAATCTATTGCTACGATACGTAGACATCTGCCAACGCTATTTCCTAGCGAGGAAGTGTCACATTTACATTCATTTCAAGCGTAGACGAGGAATACATAACACTTCGCACATCATATTATATCTTACCATGAAACATAGAAATGAGATGCGATATCGCGTTTTAAGAAGCATTAGAACTCTATTGCTGCAATAGGTAGACATCTGCAAACGCAATTTCCTTGCAAGGAAGTGTCGCGTTTACATTCATTTGAATCGTATACTAGGAATGCATAACACTTCGCAATGAATATTATATCTTATCATGAAACATAGAAATGAGATACGATATCGCGTTTTAAGAACCATAGGAACACTATCGCTACGATACGTAGACATCTGCAAACGCTATTTCCTAGCGCTGAAGTGTCGCATTCACATTCATTTGAAGTGTAGGCGAGGAATGCATAACACTTCGCAATGAGTATTATATCTTAGCATGAAACATAGATTTGAGATACAATATCTCGTTTTAAGAAGCATTTGAACTCTATTGCTACGATAGGTAGACATCTGCAAACGCTATTTACTTGCAAGGAAGTGTCGCATTTACATTCATTTGAAGTGTAGACGAGGAATACATAACACTTCGCAAATCATATTATATCTTACCATGAAACATAGAAATGAGATGCGATATCGCGTTTTAAGAAGCATTAGAACTCTATCGCTACGATACCTAGACATCTGCAGACGCCATTTCCTAGCAAGGAAGTGTCGCATTTACATTCATTTGAAGTGTAGACGAGGAATACATAACACTTCGCAAATCATATTATATCTTACCATGAAACATAGAAATGAAATACGATATCGCGTTTTAGGAATCATAGGAACACTATTGCTACGATACGTAGACATCTGCAAACGCTATTTCCTAGCGCTGAAGTGTCGCATTCACATTCATTTGAAGTGTAGACGAGGAATACATAACACTTCGCAAATCATATTATATCTTACCATGAAACATAGAAATGAGATGCGATATCGCGTTTTAAGAATCATAAGAACCCTATTGCTTCGATACGTAGACAACTGCAAACGCTATTCCCTTGGAAGGAAGTGTCGCATTCACATTCATTTGAATCGTATACGAGGAGTGCATGACACTTCGCAATGAATATTATATCTTATCATGAAACATAGATATGAGATGCAATTTCTCGTTTTAAGAAGCATTTGAACTCTATTG